>NC_052514.1:20092348-20450681 GCF_014356525.2 Nilaparvata lugens | reverse complement strand
TTGAAATTAACATCACTTATCAACTAATAATTTACCTAGCTGAATTTTATTTTAGATTCGTTGTAAAGTTTTATCTATTGTCAGATTGCCACGTAGTAGCATAGCCTACTGTTTATTTATGCACTACCTATGTATACTGTGGCACAACTCTGATCTATTTGAACCTTTTTTGAAATATGCCACCGCGTGTTTATTTATCATTGGTACATGTGATAGAATGAGTACGCGTGCGGGCAACCACTCTTGTGACGTAGCCAGATGAAAGATCGATATAAATACTCCAGGACCTCATTGTGACGTCAGAGGTGCTCTAGAGCGCATGACTACACAAGGGCGAATCGTGAAGGGCTTTCTGTTTTCTAGTGTAGTGTTTCGTATTTATTATTTATCGTTGGGTAAAACCCTCACCACTAAAAAGCACACTGTATACCACGAATAAAATTTGACGAATAATGTAATATAAAATTTCACTGTCACATCACTCACATGTTTTCTCTAACTTTGTGTGGGGCTTGACATTGTATGGATTCAACCAGAATCACCTAGAGTGTAGGTAATTGCAAGCGATTGTTACTAATTTATTCATTTTTTGTGAAACTAAGTCCATGTCTCTTGGTACGGTAGGTTAGATTACATTATTGTATACAGCATTTGCACTGTGAAGGAGAAGGATGTAGAATGGATGATAGTGGAAATACAAATACAATAAGAGTATAGTTACTGGTTCACATTTAATTTGTGGTCGTTAGAATCATCATTGGGACAAGTAAATAATACAATAGATAAAGGATAAGCATAAGCATTTCTATATTTCTTGTCTCTGATAATACTATACATTCAAGATCTTAACACAGCTGGTACCTCCTTGCCTTCAGGCAAATAAATGTCAACTGGTTTCGAATAAATTTGAAATATCAAATAAATCTCATTGTTAACTGTGTGTCGTTCAAATACAGTAGACAAAAATGTTAACATGTGACTCCTTCAGGCGAACAAATTCCCAACTGATTATTTTCCTTCAGACAGACTGTTCATGTCGCCTAGAAAGACCATCCTCTCATCGTCACGTGCCTAGTTCCTGTTTAACAGTTCTTCTAATTATTATCCGGTTGTTGGGATGGCCGAGCTCCGTTCAGGATTCTCGTTTGCCGGGTGAAATTGTTGGCCGGGCGCGGCGCGGTAACCGGTTCCGGGGTAACCGGGAACAGGTTCACATCACGAGAGGAACCGGTTATCGGTGGCGGCGGCGTCGTCACAGCTATTTTTACGTGCACCGGAGTACTGCGATGTTGCGTTTTAGCCGCGTTTCCGATTTAGGACTCGTCGTTTTTTCTCGAGTGGCTGCCGTCGTCGGGAACCGGTTTCGAGCTACGCCTGTTTCTGTCTACCAGTTGCAGAACTTTCTGTTCTTGCAAGTTTCAAAGCTGCTGGCATGTTAAGAATGAGGATACTGGAAGCTGGAGGGTTGTAATTCTCAGTAGATGATTTCTAAAAGAAGAATGATTGTGAAGTGGAGAGAGAGAGAACTCTTAGTTGCAATCTGAAAAATGAGGATGCTAGAAGATTAAGAAATCATCTTATCAACGATTAATTGTCGCGTGGAAACAAGAACTGTTGGTTGTAGGGATGTGAGGGATTCGTACTTATAATACTTCTATTATTTCAATTCTGAGTTCTTCAATTTAGAAAATATTGGATCATAGTTGAACTCCGTTTATGTGGAAGCCGAACTGTTCACTAATCGAGTTACTATTGCTCTGCATGAACTAATTTCTGGAAAAAAATGTTGCTTTATTATGATAGACCCAGAATCCATAGCTGGAACACAAATTTAACAGATCTCTTCAACTGAAAGTTGCTTCATTTGGCACGCTATATTTTTATATCAAAACAATACACATATCTCTTTAATCATGTATTTCAATATTCATAGAAGAATTATCCAGTTTGTAAACTCTGTATTATTCAGTCAATTAATATTGTTTTTTCATTAGCCAGTAACTGACCCAGTTCAATAATCAATTAGCACAGTAGTCTTCACGTTGAAAATTTCTAATATTAAGTTTCCACCTCAAGATTATCATGTTCATACAACTCCGTACATTTTAAAAGATGCATTGAAGTTTCAGCTGCATCCTACCATTGTAACCGCACCGCAGCCGGTTGCCGCTTTACGTAATATAACGTGTATTTTCTTTGGTTATTCATTCTACTACTCACAACCGGTTTCATCCTTTTCTTCACGGCTGTCAGCGCATCTTTGTTCAATCTCTGTGGAGATTTCTTTCATCGCATATAAATCACACCAAGTTAGTAAAGTCCTTGTCTATTCAATTAACTACATTGTTATTTTTAGAAGTACTAAATTATTGTCACTTCATCAAGTACAAGTCTTTTTAAGTTTAAAGTTATACTATTCTAGAAAATAGGTATAGTATTTTTCAATTCCAGATTTATAAAACTTCCAATAGTTGTGTGAGAGACTAGGCTACTTTTTAATTTGTGTCTACATTTCGAGTCTCAACTGTTGTTTCCGAGAATTTTTATCGTTTGTGTCCCTCCCAACAGAATAGTCTGTTATATTGTGAAGAATTCTTATATCCAGTCTGGTGCATTCTTTTGGAAGCTAGACACTTTCTTTTTCTGGGTCTTTCTTTTTCTATTTTCAGTTAGCTGAGTCTCTACCTGAGTTTAATAATACTGTAACGGGTTGTAGTCCTCTTTAGTACAAAAGCGTGAAGACGAGCTCGTTCTATACAATGCATGCTGGGTTCCAGACTTCTTGGGTTCATTGATAAACGAAAACTGAGGGCTCGAAAAGCATTGAAAAGACTTCCACTTTTACTTTTAGTTTCCCGGAATTCACCCAGAACAAAACACATTTTTCGGTGATAGAAATAGTACAATGAATTCAGTTATATCAGGACAGGACCGTACAGCTCTGTTCGTTCCCATAGATCTCTGAACACAGAATTCTATCAACTCTATACTGGAGGCGATTTATCTATCAATCATTGCTGCAAAAATATATTATTCTTTGCAGAAATCTTTACTCCATTGCTCAATTATAATTATAATTCAACTAAATACTAAAATAGGGTATTTTTTTAATAAAATACTCAACTAAATACTATTTAGTACTGAGTAGTACTGAATTTATTCCTAAAATACGTTTCTGGTTTTATGTTGAAGTATTGATTCATTGTATTGGCTGGCTATTGGAAAAAAATTATCTCATCAAATTTTTAATGAATTAAGTTTTAATTGTTGAACTAAATCATTGATTCGGTACCGCACAAAATTATTGAATGATATTTGAGTTATGCTTCTGTAAATGGTCGTATATTTTTGTAATAATAAATACTCTGTAATCTCAGAAAATACTATGTTCATTACAATACATTTCCAACAGTCTTAATACTGTCCATTCTTGAAAAGAACTCGTATATTCAAGAATGAGATTGCAGATGAAATTAATAATATGATCAAATCGATTTTGCTGCACAAAAAAACATAATATTGTAAGCACTGCGAAATTACGAAGTATAAACAAGTAATAAAAACACTTCATTCACATGGGCTACTTTTTAAATTAAATGAAACAATATAAAAATATTAAAGCACCCTTTATTTTTTAAAAACTTTAAAATATTTCAACAACTAGTTTCAAATTTAAATTTAATAACTATTACCATATACATAACTTTAAATTAATTATGAAAATAAGCACAATTTTCATATTGTATCAATTAGTAAACATTTATTGAATTTTATTTTATAACCTGACGATGGTGATCACCAAAACTAGTTGTTGAAATATTTTAAAGTTTTTAAAAAATAAAGGGTGCTTTAAGATTTTTATATTGTTCTATCAACAACTAATAGAGTATAAAGTAACTTGAATTTATAATAACTTCGTGCTAAAAGTCGGTAAAAGTAAACTTGTTCTTGAACTTAATCATCAAACATCTACATAGAAAATTATACAATATTTTTATCCCAAGGCAAATGAATGATATATATATATATATTATATTGTACGGGAGTCTCAATTGATGTTCAGTTGTAACGTTGTGCTTGTGACCCACCCTATCAAGTCAGCTGTTATAAATTCTACCCCTTTGTCATTGTATCTTCCGCATGCTTTCTTCATCAATATTACTTCCCTACTAGATTTCATTCACATCCATCTGCTGCTCTATGCTATTATTATTGGACCAGGACAGATGTATGTAGTAAACTCTACCCTAAAATCGATGTGTAGGGGGATACATAACTAAATATAATATACCTATTAGATGAGTTTTGAAAATTGAGTTAATTTGAGGTGCGTTTTTCCCCATTACTCGTGATTACGTGTCCTTAAAATACCAATTTTTCTGGAATTCATTTTTCGAATAAAAATTTATTGTATAAGAACATTGAAGTTGAACGCAAACTGTTCTTTTCAAATTAATTGTATGATACAATCAGCATTACTTTTAGTCGATATCAGGCGATGAAAATGTCGTAATTCGGTATTTTCAGACAGATTTCAAGTTACTTTATTCACTGAAGAAATTCATTCATTATTTCGAATTAATGTCAAACACTACATTAGGTAATAATGTTGAAATCGTTTTTCAGCAGTATTTTAAATCCATATTTTTTGTTGAAATTGTTGCATGTTTCATGCAAATCTTGGTATTCAAGTGATTGTCTTCCGACCATCGGGGAATTATCAAATTTTAGTTTTAGTCCTTGCTGTTGTAAGTGCGAATTTCAATGCAGTATTGAATATCAATAACTCTTCATTTTTATATCCATTCTCAAATAGAATGAGAACATAACGTTGATAAGATAGAACTACTTGAAATAGAATGGTCTATCAACTCAGAACTTATCTTTTCCGCACCATATTTCAAAACTGGTGCTCTTGTGAATGAAATTGATAATATGATACCCTCTTGCTATAACTGCGTAAATAATGAACATAGCATAGTATGAATGGAGAAGTATTCATACGAAAATAAGTACAGTAGACTGATTGACGATAAGAAGCTGACACTTTAGATAAGGTGTTGTAAATCAGAAGTGAAATAAAACTTTAAAAGCCATTTTGAACTCTATTCGACCTTGTCGAAATGAGAAAAACGTGGAAACCAGATAACCGCAGTATCTTATCTATACTACTTCTGTTTTCAACGTCAATAGCCATCGAATAACCAAGTAGAGAATGTTTTGGTTCTCATTTCAGCACTCCAAACGATTATTGACATTAAAAAGTTCTTGGTGTGAACTTATTTCGAAAAAATAAGAAAAAAGTTGTCATTTTTAATAATAATATGTAAAGGAAGTTTAGTATAAACTCTGAGCTTCTACGGAAAACTAGTAGAAACCTTGTTTGTCCATTTGTCAATATGAAAATTCATAGGTTGGAAGCTCTGAACTCATCTTTGATGACTCAGTTTTCGACTTGATACATAATTTAAATGCAAGTCTATTTTGTATAACTTTATTGAGTGTAAAGTTTTAGATTTCTGATGAGCAAGTCTGGAGGAAAATTCACATATGCTATGTCGATAGCGATATACTCTAATAGCACTATATAATCTAATAAATTTGCTGTCGACACAGTAAAGAGGAAACTGTAAACTTTTGAGTAGAGTGTACAGTAATACAGTACCCTACCAGAATAGTAGTAGGAAGTAGGGATATCATCTAAATCACTGTCAGATGCAATCTGATTGGACAATGGATGACTCATGTTCACTTCCCTCAATCTCATCAATGATGTCACCTCTCAACACAGTCTTCAAATCACTCATCATGAAAGGAAAAGTATGCAAAGTGCAACCATACAAGTGATCATTGAACAGAGAATTTGTCCACTATAGAAAACTATATTTCTTTACCATCTGATTATTTCTAGATTACCATTATTATCATTGATAATCTAGATTATTCTGTCCATTATTTATCTAGATTATTTCTGTTCTCTTTGGTTTACTAGAACTGGCTTTATTCAATTCAAGAGTACACTGCTTTTCTTATTTACATATACAATCATGAGTCATGACCCTCTAGTTTTTGTATTCGCAATTGGTGTTGCATGGACCAACGGATGATAAGAGTGGTTACAATAGGCTACATATCGTCCCAATCTTATTGGTGGTACCTTTCAAGTCTCAACTCATTATTGAGAATACAATAATTTTGTAAACTACAGTTCCAGCATATGAGATGAGTTTCAGCAAATTAATTGACTGTCTACAAGATTATTGTAGCCACAAGACAGATGTAACTGGTTAATTGCAATTTATTGCAACAGAAAATTTTTTCTAGTTTTTGACAAGAGATTGTTGCTGTCGTCAACAAGTCGCAGAATTTGGGGTCAGAAGGGCGTTTCTTGTCTAGACGCTTAGTCAATCATATTTGGACGAGGTGCGTGTGAATGTCCGCCACGGCGCTGCGTGTGTGTGTGTGCGTGTGCAAATGTCATGCCATGTGGCGCGGCGACCAAGTTAGTGAGAAACGCAATAAAAAACGCATGTCTGCACTGAAATAAAAGGAAAACAGAGACGGAAACTTGCTTTCAGATGCTCGGTTATGCTGCAACGTCGGAGAAGGCTCAACTTGGCAACAGCGCCGTGTGACGTCACAGCGACGTCGATTTGTATGGGATTGTTGGCGTAGTAGAGTTTAGAAGGGGGCTTCTTGCCTCTTTTGCTCCGTTGTGTGGGGCGGTGGCAAGGCATCAAGCATGGGACAAGTGGACGAACCGAGTTATTTACTACCACTCCATATTTGGTGGAGGCGCCTGGCTGTATGACCGCGCCATCTGTCCAAGTTTAGATGAAGCTCTACAGTCTACACTATTAATTTAGCAGTTCGTAATAAATTCTTCTTTTTTCCATAAAATATTCGAACTGTATCTCATACTTACTTCTTATGTTTCTTCTTGCATCCTTCCTGTGTATAGGAGAAAATTTTGAATTTATTGAACAGATAAGCATTGTAGAGGAACTCTACCTTTCTTGAATGAAACTATTCTATCTTAGAGTGTTGTCATATATTCATCAACAATTTTCATATAACTTATCATTAGTAACTCAAATTCCCTTTTTCTTCTCGCTTTCCTGCAAGGTCAGAATTAAGCAGTTTTTAGCAGAAAACTGTGGAGCTACATATTCACACTATTTAGCAAGGTAGCATAATATACATTTTTTGTAAGCAATAATTGGTATCGTCAATTTCTCCCGTTTTATTCGTTCGCGCCTTTCCAGTCCTGCATTGACACAATAAAGGAAGAAGCAGCTGGCAAACCAGTGCAAGATCTGAAAATAGAAACCCCAATCATCCTTAAATTTGGGGGTTTTCCTGCTGAGGAACCACCTGTATTATCTGCTTGCTTCCCAGCTGTTAGGCCTATATTAAAAAGCACAAATTTTGACACCTACATTATGAAAGGAACAACTTTTTGCTTTATTTTTTCAGATGGGTTTTTGAATCCTTTTGAATTTTTTGCAAGTATTCTAAATTCTTCTCACCTGAACCCGAAAGAGGTACGGGGATTCTATGGTGCCACTTGCTCTATAAATTGATGAATGGGTGTTACTTAATTCATGATTTCTTTATTTGTTCCATTGATCGTTCTGAGCGGTTAGATAAATCGTAGTATTGCATAACAGGAATCTGTTTCATCATGGAAATTCAAATTATATATCTTATGTAAGCACCAACAGGAATAAATGTATATTTTTGTGAAGGATCTAATTTTGTGTTATCAAAGTATTCAAAAACAGAAGTTTATATTTACGTAAATTCAAAATTAATATTGAGAATGATGCTTGAAAATGTATTGGGTCTTCTGGAAAACTATTAAACTTACATAATTCAAACCACTGTAGTGTAGTTTGTATTAACGTTTAGTGCAAGAAACCTGATAGTTATGGGCTGTAGCTTATTAATCGTGATCATTTCAATCTTTAAGTTGTATCAGCTAGGTACTGTTTCAGGATCAATGTTGATCCCAATACCTTAGATAATTAGAAAGTAATCTTTTAACCTTGGTGAAACCCAGCATCAGAAAGTATATTTTACTATTCCATAAAATAATGGAATAGTAAACATTTTTATCCAATAACGGAAGTTTTTATCTAAAATTATGCTATCATCAATTCAATCATTTCCAGTCAGATGATATTCAACTGCTGTTGGCTTCTGAATGATAACTTACATCCTTTGCGGCTTATTTTCGATCACTGCACAATAATTCTCATAAATCATGGAAAACTAGAAGGAAGTGGGTCATACACACCACATCCTCCTATATTAATATAGCTAACCATCAGTTACATCTTGCACAGATACATGTAGTTATTAGCCTTGTAAACCGATTATCAGTATTATTATGAAAGTGCTGATGTTTGGTCATCACCATACACAAGTGTTTTAGCAGTGCCATGGTATGTCGTCGCTATGTCCCCATTGTGGTGTGGCATGGTACACAAGTCACGTCTTGGCTGCTGATTCGGCTGACGTGAATATGAATGGCGTTCGGCCACTTTCAGAAAGTGGGTCCTCCTCCTCCTCCTCGCGTTGCCATGGTTACGTGGATCGATCTGTGACGTCACTCGGCCTTCGCCACTTCGGCACAGCTCGGCACTGCTCGGCTGCTATCAAGTAAAATATTGGAGATTCTATATCTGTATGATATGCTGGGTAGTTCTAGTACAATATAGAATATCTACTGCTATGCTTTGGAATGCAGGCCTCGCTCCGCGCAGCCACCAATAATCGTACAAGTGCTGTTGCATGGGCCTTGATGGCTCACTTCCCTTCCCCCCTGCTTCATCAGCTGCTACGTCACGTCTTGCGGCGTTGCCGCGTTTTGCAGCTACGCGCACACTGCAACGTTGCCGCGCCGCCGTCGCTCTACGCTATGCGTAGGCTGTGACGACACAATCCTCCTCTGTCTTCTTCTGTCCTGTGCTAGCTAGCATTGACCGTGGGTTGTCCACGTTTTTGTTGCTTTCTAGGAAACACCTTTCTCTCTCTTTCCTCCTTCTCCTTCCTCCTTTCTCCGCCCTGTTACGTAGTAATGCTTCGCTTTGTATTTGGTCGGCCAAGGATGGAATCGTCCGTTTAGCGCAGCTATTTTTAGAATAGTGTGCCTACTATGACCAAGATTCCATGAAACGTAGTTTTCCCTGCACCCCACACTACATCCATTTCATCCGGTTTTTACAAATACTACCGTTGTGGGATTTTGGGTTACTGCGAATATCCTACCTATTCTTTGTTCTACAGGTAGTGATGGATGAAGGCTCAAACTGGATGGATTTTTGAATTTGTGTTGGAGCTAGGTAGTTTTCCTTTCCCAGGCTACAGTGGTTTCGAAAGAACTCAGTTTATCAATTCGTATCAAACTCAAAAAACTTTTCAAAGAAAACTCTCCACTTGGTTACCGTTATCAATTCATTTCAACACAAGAAAACTCTCCACTTGGGTACTCAATCTAAACTTTTATCAACTCCAACCTCTAACTACAAAGAAGTAGTTTCAATCCTGGAAAAATGGCTGCCATCAATAGCTCCACGCCACATTCAGTCTCAGATCTGGTTTATTGGAAAAATGGAATCTGAATAAATATACTGTAATTAATTTGAATCTTTATGGTACATGGTTATTGTTGTAAAGTTTTGTAATAAATTGAATAAATAAAAACAGGAATGCTACGGTATATGAAATTGCAATATTTCATGGTAGGTACTACAATAATTATTGCAAATGAGTGAAGGAATGACTAATCGACGTATCAAATTTTATCGCGTTGAATTTTCCACGCCACTGATCAATTCAAGACGACCTTGAAAATTAATTGCGCATGTAAGATTGATTAGCCAACGTCGTTCGGCTCTAGAATGATTAATTCCCATTTACTTCAATATACCCATGTTGGAGAAGACAATAGATCGTTACTACTTGAATAGGTAATTCATTTGTCATTCTTGAAAATATGGATTGACGTGTCAACTTATTCATAGTTTTATTGGCTATTCCCATACGATACTAATTTGGTTTTTCAATAATTCAATTCAATCGTTGAAAATCCGACCATGCTATGAGAAAGCGGAATTTTAATGACAACAAACTCTACTTCGCTCATAACATCGCTCAACGCTACTTCTGCATTGATCATAAAAATTTACGGTTTCATGCAGTTTTAATTTTTGAAAGAACGTCGCAATATTGTGTTTTTGATTGAATATTGAAGCAGCTTCTTGATTATAGTTCTGTAGTATATTATTATTTTCTTCATTGGCCATATAAAGGAGTATTTTTATCATCTTTCAATTCTAAATTACAAATTCATTTATGAGCCATAAAATACCAAAATTCCATTTATGATTTCAAAACATTCAGAAAATCATTCTTATGCCCAGTTATAATTTAAATACCGGTATTTTCATGATATCGGCTCTGATAACAGGATTTTCTTAGGGCCGGTTTCCGAGCTCAGGATTTTGCTAAGTTCTAGAATTTAAACAGCTGGAGTCAGAAAATTGGCTTTCCAAAACGGGACGTAGTAGCAGTTTTTATTTTCTTATCCTATTATATTAAGCGAGCGATTTCTGTATTTTTTTATCTGGTTATTTATATTTATATCTGGTTATCTATGTTCAACGGATCTCGAAAACGGCTCTTACGATTTTCACGAAATTTGGAACATAGTAGGTTTATGATATAAAATTTCGATCGCACTAGGTCTCATCCTTGGGAAAACTCGCTGGGTGTCATCCGATGAGCGATTCAGCAAAAAATAGTCCACTGAGCGATCCATTGTTCAAAATAACAATAAGGATAGGCAAACGCTAAGAATGGGAGGACTTGGGTCTCATTAAACATCAGGAACTGTGACAGAGGAAGGTGAAATGGGTAGTGTCGTATGTTTACTCGCAATACGATGTATTGATGATAATGATTGAATCAGAACCTCAAAACCCACCAACTTCCGTAAATACGAATTTTATTCTGTTATGTGAATCTGTTTGGAATAAAATGTGGGAGCCATTTTGCTTTTATTTACTGTACTATAACTTTAACTATAGATTAACTGTAGATTTTATTTAACTGTAGATTGGCATAAAATTGAAATTTGTGATTGCTTATGAATGTAGATTCCTTTAGATGTGAAGTTGATCTAAATCTTCTTGATATCTGTGAGATACTTTATACCTTATATCTATTTGCAGTATTGTTATTCATCCACTTGAAGAAATACAGATGATTGACAGAACTTGTTGGAATTGTAAATTTTTATATATAAATATTTGTGTGCTATAATGAAGATGAATGAGAACTGTTCGAAGCAGAAATCTATTCGATCTTTGCTAGACAATATTATTACTGATTCCTTTTTATGGAAGATGGTAGGTACTGAGTACTGATTCAATCATCATCAATATAATATCGTATTGCGAGTACCTATACACATACGCTTGTGGCCTGCCTCTGTCACTGTCCCTGATGATTAATGACACCACCCAAGGCCTCCCATTCATAGCGTCTGCCTATCCTCATTGTTATTCTGAACAATGGATCGCTCAGCGGACTGCTAACCCCCAAAATCGCTCATCGGACGTAACCACTCGCTGAACGATATTAAAAGGATAATTCATCCTTGGCTGAAACAGCTGTGGATAGTAAAAAAGTGAGTGAGCGAGTGAGTATGTGAAAAATCAAAGTATCGCATCCCCGAAATTCATAAGATGACATATAGCCAGCTGTGAAATATAAACACGATCATTTTAGAGAATTGTGTTCTGTTTATCAATAAACTAGTAGTTCTGTAAACAGTAGACCTCACGCAGTATTGATTCTCATCCACAAGTACCTGATTGAAACAAACTATAGACCTTATGGAAATACAGCAATAGACTGGCTTCTCCACACATCTGTGTGTCAGCTTATACTTGTCAGCTGATTTATGATGAATAATTTCTATAGTCTGATTTTGACTCTAATATTGGCGTATGAAGGAGGCTTCTTTTTCCTTTTATATTATCCTTGAAATGCAAAATTTCCAAAAACCTTGTATATACCTTGTCTACGCGCAATTAAAAAAGGATCATACCTGTCAAATTTCATGAAAATCTATTACCGCGTTTCGCCGTAAATGCGCAACATATAAACATTCAAAGTCAAAATTTGAGGCTCAATTTTCATTTATATAGATATTCTTTCAAAATACCTAAAATAAATCAGGTACAATTCGTATGGCCTAAAAGTATGAACATAGAGAACAAAAATATTATATCCTATTATATTAAGCGAGCAATTTCTGTATATCTGTTTATATTTTTATATCTGGTTATATGGTTATGTTCAACGGATCTCGAAAACGGCTCTAACGATTTTTACGAAATTTGGAACATAGTAGGTTTATGATATGAAAATTCGATTGCACTAGGTCTCATCCCTGGGAAAACTCTCTGAAGGACATGAAAAGGATAATTCATTCATAACAGATGATAATTTCGTCATCTCTCGATAACAGAAGATGCGTGTGCCTGTGTGGGAGAGAGAGACATAATTATTTCCAGCTGTGTAATCATAATCAATCAGCGAGAATTATCGAGCTAAACAATTTAATCGACTTGATCATCATAATCTGATTTGTTGACATGACATGATAATCCTCCTAAACTAGAGTATATCATAATTTTCAAAGTTGATCATTATTTGACAATATTAAGTTATTAGTTAGTGTTATTTTGTTATTCAATTTGGTTTGAAAATAATCTAAATTAGAACTTTTTGGTTTTTAAATGTTTGAACAGAAAATTGAACCTGAATTCAAGTGTATGGAACATAACCTACTTTCTGGACTATTTATAGTGTACATAAATAAAAATTCGAGAAGAAACAGTTTTGGGCTGTGCCTGCTAGTCCTTCCCTAATCATTTAAAACAATTGTGTTCGGTTTATCATAAGTCAATAAATAAATAAAGAGTGAAGCTCGGTGCCCTGATGTCAATAATTATGTGGGTTACTTAATCATTTCTAAGGTGCAGTACTACGAGCAAAAGATTTAATTGTGGACATGTAGTGATTACGAAAGTCCAACAAACAATAAACGAAGTAGAACCTTGGAATTAAATGTATCAATTAAATAAAAATTACATTTACAATCTCAAAGATATTAGAAATCTTGAAATATAAAAATAAAGTACGGTATTATATAATCTATACCGAAAGACAAATAACTTACAAAAATATCACATAATAGAAATACTGTAGATAAAGTAAAATGATCATTCATACATTTCATGCATACAAGATTTGGTATTTCAATATCAATCAAATATCTAAAGCAGATCCTAGTATAGTAATTGTTATGTATGACTATTGCCAATTTGGTATGTTTCATCAACTATGACAAATAAATGAATTAAATAATTAAACTGATTGAATCAGAAGCTTAGCCTATTCACAATCCATTTATTTTATTGTTAACAAAATGCGACATTATTTTTCAATCCATCACAATAAATACATTAGAAAGTTATTAAGAATGACTAAAATATTACAATAATAAGAATGATACATTTTATCGCATCCAGTATCGGGGTAAAAAATTTTATTTTGATACAATTTAACTATTATTTTGTTACTTATTTTTATAACAATAAAGTCAGTCATTCTGTTCTATCCTATTCAATAGTAACATGGACTCATAGTCTCTTAATTCAAATCAAATCAGTTTTAGTTTGCCAAAACAATTTTTATTTACAAATCAAATTACATACAATAAATCCAGAAGAGAGAAAATAATACAATATAAAAAATTACGAAATAAACATCTCATCTACTGTATAAGAATCGAAGTAACTAGGTTAATCACATAAAAATGAATCGAATACATGTTTCATATTACATATGATTTGATATTTCAGGTTACCCGGGTGCTTCGTTGAGCAACGGCACAGCAGGGGGCGCAGCGTCGCCCCTGGGCCCGCGCACGGGCTCGCCCCCCGACCAGCAGCAGACAGGGACCAGCAACGGGGGGGCCAACCAGGGCCAGTCGCCAATGGCCGCTCTCATGTCGGTGGCCGATAACATCCCGCCCGGATCGCCGCGAAGCACGGGTGGCAGTCCCCCGGGAACTGCAGCGGGTCCCCGGTCCGCGTCAAGGGGGTCCCAGCATTCTCCAAACTCGTCAGGTGAGAGGACAGTTCGACCTCTGAGTATACCAAGTAACCAAGTTCACTATTGTAATCAATTCTTTTGTATACAAGAAATATGCAGATTCAGTTGGATTAAATGTATTTAAATTTTTCGGCTAAATCTTGGTTAGCCAAAAATTCAGTATTTATAAGTATGCATTGGTCATGAGAGTGTGATCACATTGAATGCGTATATGTGCAATGATATTATGCTTGACCAATCGCGTAAATGAGAAACAAAATGTGGAAAGAGCAATAGGAACCGTGCACTTGCTGATTGCGTTCAGAGAGCAGCTAGATGCGAGTCACCACCTATGGTGGTTTCAATGGCAATTTGCTGATTACGCCTCATGCATGATCTGACAACATTCATTCAGCGCATTCAATGTGATCACACTCTAAGAATCTGTCCACTGTCCAGCAAGTCCTTCATATTAGGTATCAAGTCAATCTCAAATAAATTAAAATTTACAGTTGTGTTGTGCGTGATGTGATATTTTTCCATAATGAAAAACTATTTGCGTACCTTGATGTTATTTCTATTTCAATAAAACTGAAAAACCTATTCAAAAAATTCAATTTTTTATTGCATCTTGGTTGTTTTGGTAATAAAATGTTAATTTTGAAAAACACAAATAGAAATTGTCAACCATTTTTTTAAATTTCTATTTGCGTTTTTCAAAATTGAAATCTTATTACTATAACGGTTGCATGATGATTGCAATTCTTTCTCTAATTGAATTTGTTGTTTAGGGCTTCCACTTTTATTGAAATATAAATAAAAACAACGTAGTCTACCCCCTTTGCTGAAACATGTTATGCAATAGTTAGTTTAGTTCAATTTTAGTTTAATGAAATATTAAAAAGGTAACTTGTTTTTACTTTCATTGCAATAACGTAATATAGTAGAGAAAACGTATTTTACGATTGTTTTATAAGACTCTCATGATCTTATCATATTGTTTTAAATTATTCTATGATACAAGTTAGCGAAACTAACAATAATTTGTGTTGGTTTTGTAGGTTCATCGAGCGGTAGGCGATCGAGCGGAAGCCGCCACGTGAGCTCGACAACGGTGACGTCGAGTGAAGGCGGAGGCGGAGGTGGAGGAGCGGTGAGCGGAGGCAGCGGAGCGGTGAGCGGTGGAGGCGGCAGTGAGCCTCTGGAGGCGGCAGCAGGCGGAGGCAGCGTGCCTCAGACGGGTGCCACGGGAGCGACGGGTGCGGCTGCAACGGCCGTGCCGCAGACGACACTCAAGTGCACTCTGTGCCAGGAGCGGCTGGAGGACACCCATTTCGTGCAGTGCCCGTCTGTGCCGCATCACAAGTTCTGCTTCCCCTGTTCGCGCGACAGCATCAAGCGCCAGGGAGCTGGCTCTGAGGCAAGTTCATTCTAGCTAATTATCAATTATTTCTCCACTAGATGTCATACAATTCATCAAATCTAGCTCAATTGCCCAACCTATTCTACCTACTACTCGAATAACTCATTACATCTAGCAAAATTATGGTTGATATCCCAACCTTCTCGAATAGAGGAAATTACAAACGTAAAATGCTATCAAAATCCAAACCACTTTACTACCGTTTCCAAAAACAATCAATTAAATCATGCAGTTCAGCAATAGTCATGCTTCATCCCATGTAAACTAATCAAACTACTGAATAAAAACATCTGTAAAATGATTCTCATTGGTTAATTTTTATTTTATAGGGTTTTCTGCTGAGATTTTCCAATGTTTTGTTCACTTCTAATTCCAAGTTGAAGGATGTTTTGAGTTCAGTTATTCCTCTTCTATGATTTTCTGTTAGTTTGGAGAAATGCTTATTTTCTTATTGTACAAGGGTGGGACATAATGAACTGTCTGATTATTTGACAGCTTCATTGTAGAAAACCCAATAGGATTTTTCTTATAACTATTACAAGGATGTTTTGTATTTCCTACAATTTAGGGAGTCCATAATGCTGCATCTTGCACCTCATCAACCATCATTTTTACTAGATCAAAAATCTGCTTTAAAGTGTACGGTATTAAAAAACTGAGAAACAAATTATGAGAATAGAACATTTGTATGTCGGTGATTTATATAGGATCGTTATCACAGCTTGAAAGTAGGATAAAGGTCTAGGATGAATGCTTAGTCTTTGGTACTCAATAATCTTCTCTATATATCAATACTAAGATGATGAAACTAATATTGTTACTGCAGTAGAATTTCTTCGCTAGTAATCCGGCGCTATATTATTTAAATTTCAACTTCGCAGAGTCTGGAGGAGACGGACATTCAAATTTACTGTAATATTATAAAAAAAATTGAAGTAGATTGTACCAATTATTACAGCTGAATGCTGCATAATGGAGTAAGTGTTGGCTGTTTCATGATTGAAAAATGCAGCACTCTAGACGAAAAACTCGGTAATATGCAAATAAGAAAATTAATTGGACACTCTCCAATCAAGCGATGAAACAATAATCTACTCGAATAAAGTGGAAGAGTACTGCTATAATATTTTTTTAACGAGCTGTGACAACCCAGAGGCCTCTCAACTCAAACTGCACATGTGACTCAACTTCTCAGCTATGACTAATGCTACTTTGCACCAGCATCTACAGAGATGTTTACTCAAGTTGCTGCTTCATTTATTCAAGCAAGTACGCAAGGATGTATTGTTAGTGATTGAAGAACGTCAACTAATGAAAAAATCATGCTCTTCACTGATGTTAGTGAGTCTAAATATGACCTACTCGGACAGAAAGTTTCGCGCGTTGAACTAGTCCGAATACGTTATTAGTAATTTACATAAAAAAGCGTGCCAAGTAATAATTTATAATCTATTTCATCCCATTATAAAGTTTCAATCACACGAAATTTAAGCATTCAAATTGACATAAAAATCGTCTTAGGTCAATACTAGTTATTTTCAATAACTTCTGCCAACCAATTATTTATTAAAATTTGAATACTATGCTCAAATCTATAAATAGATAGGTTAATACAACAAAATCATTATTCTTCATTATTTGAATAAATTTGTATGTTTGTCCATTTCATTGGTTTAGATAAGTAATAATTATCATTAAACAAAAGTTCCAAATTAAATGCTGCCAACCACCCCTAAATTATTACATATTCTTTATAATTATGCTACATATACTTAGCATTTGAATAAATGAAATATTCCATTTACCTTCTGAGTTTTTAAAATTCAGATCAGCTCCCAAAACTATTGCATTCTAAATTCATCCCATGTAACAAACGAATTTGCAATTTTTAATGATTTCTTTGTATTTTGTTGTTGGGAAATTAGAATCAACAACTACTATCTATTATTATTGTTTTATATGTCAATATAGGCTATCATGCACCTCTACCAAAAACCTTATAAACTTCTGGACATTTGAAAATTTGAATGAAACACATTAATGATGAATGAGAAATTAAAGCTCGGTTGCAACCGTGTTATCTGTATGTGTATGAGTTTCGGTTTTGCTTATGAAGTTTTTGACTTGATGCACGGTTGATCTGTTTGTGTTTCAGTTTCAATTTTGTCAAGTATTTTCTAATGTAATTTTGTTGTGTTTTGCTGTGCAGGTTTACTGTCCGAGTGGCGAGAAATGTCCGCTGGCTAACTCAAGTGTTCCTTGGGCGTTCATGCAGGGCGAAATAGCGACAATCCTCGGCGAAGACTTCAAAGTGAAGAAGGAACGAGAAACGTAAGGAGGGAGTGAAATCCCTCTTTAAATCTCTGGCTGTTCTGGCCCTTTGTACTACAGAACAGAATCGGTTCTGTAAAAATAGCCATCGATTGGTATTGTTAAGTTGGCTATCGCAATGTCGTGGTTATATATTGTAAGGCGTTCCCATGGTGTGTACAGGTTTTGTCGTTTGTTACTGGAGATGAGTCGGGTTGAAAGATGTGATCCCACCAACTGATTTACTCAGTTTACAATTGATGTCGAACGGGAGACCCCGTTGAGGTTGACGTTTGTAAAATGTAACTGAGATTGTAATATAAAACACACGCTGTTCCTTGTGTATAATGCTGTACGTACAACCCTTATATCAGCTCATATTTATCGATTGTTGTGTTATAAAACAACACAAGTCGATTAAATTGAAGAGAATATGTACAAATTACTTGTAGCTCTTGTTCCGGATCATTGTATGATTGTAAATTATCGCGAATAGATTGTATTATATAGAAAGCGTTTTTATTTTCAATTATTTTTTTGATATTTTAAGTCTTGTTTTTGAGTGTCTATTATCATATACTACTCTTCTTGTTGTTTCTATCTTCCAGTTTTGGATTTTTAACTTTTTTTTATCATTCCATTTGAAATGTTTTCTTTTGTTTCAAATCCCTTTGTACATTTACGAAGATTCCTATTTTCTTTCAAAACTGTCTCGAAATCTATAATTTTTTTAGAGTAATTATTAATTCATTACCCACTGTAACTTGAAACTAGTATTGTAAAACAATAAACAATACTTTGTTGCTTCTACTTTATTGTTTCTTGAGTTTTCCCTGTTTGAAACTGTTTCAATAATAATTTACTTTAATTCAACCTTTTGTCAGCTGAACATTTTTACCCCCAATTGTTTGTCTTGGTCCTTTGATAGTAATAGGTCTA
Organism: Nilaparvata lugens; assembly: GCF_014356525.2. Taxonomy (NCBI): domain Eukaryota; kingdom Metazoa; phylum Arthropoda; class Insecta; order Hemiptera; family Delphacidae; genus Nilaparvata; species Nilaparvata lugens. The sequence continues at coordinate 20,431,837 of NC_052514.1, read as the reverse complement.
AGTTTATTGAATGGTGCTGTAATATCACTAGGATAAATAGTTGTCTATTCATTAGAGAAAAAATCATAGTGATTGCACTTGATTTCAATTTAGAAGCGTTTCCCAGTAACTTTCGAAAAGTGGAAAGTGAATGATTTGACGATCTTTGCTCTACATCCCAAACAAAGTGCTATGCAGTTCAATAGAGATTGAGCCAATCCTGCTGCAAATGTTCTTTCCATTATTCATAATCTTGATTATCATGAATAATTCATTTGTGATAGTACAATCGACTTCTTGAAATGTTAAGGTCACCATCATAATTTAAAAACATTTCCCATAAATACTTCCACGTAACGGTCGTAACCAAAGACATTTTTAAACCTTTTTACTCAGGGTATTAATTTTTGTTCTTTCATCACATTTTCCAATGTCATATACCTTAATCTTGGAAGTTTTCACTTAGAGAATATTGTTTTCAATTTTATAATCCTTCCAGGATCTTCTATTACATTAGAAAGACATTACATATTTCTATTGTTCATCAATATAGAAAATTCTAAATTTAGAATATAGGTAGTAATAGAATATTTCCCTCACACTTTACATCTTGAAATATTTCTAATGGGAATTATATCTCACAGTGGATTAAACAAAAAATCATAATGTTATAAATGAATACCTATAAATGAATATCTGTACGCTATCCTCGTATTTAAATTCAATCAGATAAATGAAGTTCAATTTTTCCCAATCCAGCTTTTTCAAACGAATTGCCCCATTGGTGATCAATAACCAATAGAATAATCCGTATACATTTTCTATCACAACATAATTGCAGTATTTAATCGAGAACATTTTTTTGATATATATATATATACAGTAAAGTATATATTTATTTATTTTTCAAAGCCTTTTCTCAGGCTATGGACGATTTATTTTTTTTCACCGATTGCTTCAAAATAAATCGTCCCAGGGAATAATTTTAAAAAAGGAACTCCAAAACTCGCTGGTGTGCTTAGAGAATTGTCAATCAACTTATTATTAATTACTTATTAACATATTTGTTGAATAGAAGTATAATTAATCGTTAAAAATTCAACAAATGAACGGTTTTTTGCAGTTTCCTCGTGCGTTGTAACGCAAGCATTAGGTCAGCCCAATTTATATAAATATGTTGAAAATATTATTATCGATAATACATTTAAGAACGTTATTTAGCTTATAAGAACTAAATTATAATCAACTCACAGTGCAAATTGGAATTTTTAATATTGTTATTTGTAAGTGACTCATTTGCGATTAAGTACGGTATGATATTCGATAAAATTATATAGAATAGACTAAAAAACGTCACGGTATCTGTAAATATGTAAATTATTGAAAGCATTACTTTATCTCTCCTAAATGAAATCTCTCCTGCTGAAATAGCATTTTGGGGAGATTCATACAAAACAGAATGTCACTAAAGTAGATTATAACCATTATCAGGTACAATTTAGATTTAAAAATTTAGGGTTAATCGTATTATAGTATGAAAAATTCTAAGTTTTCTGTTGAGTTGTTTGCACAGTTCTATTTCTAAAATGAAATGACCATTTTATATAAGATTCGTTCCACTGTAGAGAATGATGTGTCTGTTGTTTTGTAATAGCGCGTACAATATTAAAATAGAATAAATTATAAAGAGAGGAGAGCGGTAATCGCGTCCACTCAAATATCATCCATAAATTATATTGCCCTGTAGATTAGAAAAATATTGGATATGTATGTAAATACTTATTATTAATGTAAAATTGAGTCATATATATGTGAATTTTATTTTGGGTAGTTGAAACGTATTTACACGATTGTATTGTCAACGTTTCTAATTTGGACTTACTCCTGCGATGATTGCTAATAATTAAAATGTAAAAATTTCTCATAAAATATCGTAAGCAATTTATGGTTTTTTCCATTCCCAAAATTATTATTTGATCTGTAGTTCAATTTTTTATATAGTAGATGAATAATATCCATTTATATGTATATTATAAACAAGAAACTGCTTTGTAGTTGATACTGAAATATGTTGGTAGGCTGAACCAAAAGAATAGACTAATCCCTTGTGCAAGAACCTGAATGTATAGTAACAGTGTATTAATGTAGATTTGCTGCATCTATATGTTTTTTAATAGAATCGTTTTTTTTCTCTAAATTTTAAACCGAACTAGTAAACGACTTCGGATACCGTATATATTTTTTGAATTGCGTCCATAACCCTTGAACATACAAAGTACGACCTATGTCATTTCTTCCATCTATTGTTTGATAAATAATGATTATGGATAAAATCATCTATATGAATAACAGATCACAATATTATTAATAATGTCAACTTGATTTCCATGTTTTTGAACTCATTCATTACATAATATTATTGTTGTAATAAAATTACATAGAAATGTAGCATCCTTTAGAGGGATTTACTGCTTTCTTTTGTCAGGACTTTGTTTGTCTTGTGACAGAGTACTGTGTGTAAGATGTTATTGTAGGAATAAGCATGCAAAAGTTTAGTAATATAATATTACCAGTAAATAATGTTATGCCATCCCGCTAGTGTAATGTTGATATGGTAATACAAATCAGTATTGTTAGGTTTCAGATTATGTTCGAATTATCAAGTTTATATTTTCCAGCTGCAAGAAACTTTCAGTAAAATTAGGAATTAACGAAGAAATTAAGTACGAACTTGCACAATGCCCCATTTTAATTCAGGGAAAATATCTCATTGATTACTTACCGTACTTTGTATATTATTGCTATTATTAGATAGTTATGTTGACAGTAAAGTTGACTATTTGTTATTGAATATAGATTATCAATAGTATTTTTATTATAACAACTTCAATATGTTATTAAGTTTCTTTTTATGTAGATGACTGACTGATTATACTGTGATCTTAGAGGTGAATGTTGATTAAAACAAAAATATTGATATTGGCCTACAGTATATCAATATTTATTGAACTGGTTTTACATTTTTATATGTGTTTGATAGAATCGGAGAAGTAATCATGGATTGGGTAATTTGTGATGTCAATCATCAATAATTGAAATAGTTATTCAAAATAACTCAACAACACGGAATATCACTAACTAATATATTCAATATAGGTGTACATACACTATTATCTCTGATCCACTATTATCTACAAAACTTTTTTTAACTAGTTGGTCGTAAATTTTGAACATTTTTAAAGTTTTGGAACTAGTTATTTGTTTATAATTATTTTCAATTTTTATTCCAATGACTTCATACGATTCTTTCAAGGCATGACACTCAATATTCACTACTGTAAACCAAATGAATTGGAAGCCATCATGATCATAGTGATTTATACGTTATAAAAGGTTGGTTGAAAGCTGAAATAATGTATGTTATTTCAATAAAATATGTATGAGGTACTGGTTACCTTGTTACAGTAAAGACTCGAATTTCTTTAAAAAAAAAAAACACCAATAAATAAATCTAAAGAGGTTGGGAATGTTGAACGGGATTTATGTGGGTGGAGTTGGTGGAGTTGAAGGGGATGATATTTTGTAATTATTAATGATAATGGTATCCAGATTTGATTTGAAAATATATTCCTTCTCGGAAGTGAACCACCTTCATAGGAATTAAAGTTAGTTTTCTATCTTAGTGAGATTGTATTTTTGTATTATGTAGAGTGAGACTTTGAGGAACTTGAGCGTCAATTTTCTAGTCAAAAGTGGTCTAAATGCTCCAACTGAGGCACCTTTAATAATTCTTCACGGCTGAAAGACGTGGTAGTTGAAAGGTGAACCTCACATTTCGATTGGGGGAAGCATTTTTAATCGGTTCAGTTTTATCTTTTAATTGAATAAAATTCATTCAAGTCCTTGCAAAATTATATCACCATATTTTAATCAATTTTCAACCAACTCATATCATAATGTGTAGGTTGGGACCTATGATGTGTAAAATTATTTATTTAAAATTATGTACTTTTTTAATAAACGTATGGAAATTAACGATACCAGTATTTACTTATAAAAAATTCAATTCTTTCAAATAATTGAGAATCAAACAGTAATTCGTAAATTAAATGTAAGATTGATGTGTACCATAATATAGATTACAATTTTTTTTATGGATGGTTGGATAAATTGTGATTGTAAAATATAAAACTATCTGTTTTCATCCAGTAGTGTTTATTTTTCCCAGTTCTATGAAAACATTTTAAGATAAGATTCAATCGTGGAGTTTTTAACATTATCCTTACTAGAAATGTTTGGAAAGTGAAAATATTATTTTGAATTTTTTGATAATTTCCTTAACCTATGACAAAAGAGATAATTTTCATTGTTCAGCTTTTTTAATATCCTATGCGATAGAGAGGCTATAATAGTTTTTCCAGCTTTATTGTAAATAAGCAAATGTGGAGATGAAATGAGCATTTTTTATTTTTATCATTTTGTCATGTTGAAATTTTTTTGTTCCTATGTTCATTGTCGATTTTCTCATATTTCGTTTGAGTTTTTTAGTTGGCCAATTTTTTTTTTGAAATGAATGAACTAATGAAAAAATAAATTATTATTGTTATTGTTAAATATGCTTTTTCAATGTTTTTATATTCTTGTTCCTGTTATAATAATCGTTATGATAATAACTGATGAATTAATCAATTCATGCAGTTTTCATGTTAGGAATCGATTCTACAATCTATTTGAAAAATCTCCAAGAAACGTATTGTCTATTGCTATAAGTGGTCCAGTTACGAAAATAGTAGAAACCACTTCCTACCACCTGGGCAGTACAATTTGAATTCCAAATTAAAAAAAGAAAACCTGATGCTGAAAAAACTTAGGTTTAACGCAAACTATAAAAATATTAGTAAATTAATGTATCTATATTGTTTCATTGCCGGTACTGTAGCTAGCCACACGTGGAGGGGAAACCCTAAGCCTAAATCGAAGGGTGATCTTGAATCAAAGTAGTGGAGTTCTAAACACTGCGGGCTATTTGAGATACTCCAACCAGATTTCCCTCCACTTGTGTAGCTAGCATTAATGAAGCATTCAGAAATTTTAATAAAAAATCTACTGTGCCGGGTTCCCACATATCAGTATTACAGTAGTAAATGTGTGCAGTACAAATAATATTCCTCCTTGAGTTGTGATGGTAGCCTACTATTCTCACCCAGTCTACCCAAACAATTAATAGTTTGAATATTTCCATTTGGAATTAAGTGGATAATATTTGAACTGGATGCGGCTCCGTTACTGATTCTTGATCCAAACAAACAAAGAATCTGCTTGTATGATCTAATTTAATTCAGCTTTGAATAGGGTTGCTTTAATAAAAAATAAATTTAAAAATCTATTGCATCATTTTGATTGTCCAGTCTAATTTGTTGCCATTTTTATAAAGTCGACCCAGCTGAACTGACATGTAAGAGACCACGTGACTAATCTCGGTTGTATTCCCAAATTATTTATTGTGAATACGTATACGAATTGAGTGTAAAGCGGATTATCTCCGTAATTTTAAACCCTTAAAAAGTATTTTAATTATTATTTTAACATTGAATAAAAACACCAGTAAGAATATCTTCATTCTGCGTCTCAAGAATATTGAAAAATTTGAAGAAATTTTAAAGGGACATCCAGATTAAAAATTCCAGGTATGAGGTACCCATAACCTTGAAGGTAGGCTACAGCACGTTGAAGATATTGACAGTTGACTTTTTAAATTAAAATATGTATATATTTAGTAGTTGTAGAGCATTGTAATTGTTATATAACAGTATTGATAGTTTTTTATTGCGAACCATTTCTGATATATTACTGAAAATAAGTCGACTTACCAAGGGAAAAATCCTTTAAGCTGTGTTTACACCAAAGTTAATAACAAAATGTTAATTACGTACTTAGTTCTTATAGATTCTATCAGATTAAACATATCATATACATAATAAAAATATGTGTTTGTCAAGTTCCGTTCAATTTAATAGAATCTATAAGGAATAAGTTATTAACATTTTGTTAATAACTTTGGTGTAAACCCAGCTTTAGCCTATAAAGTATTAACTTTTTTGTTGTGGGTAGGTTACACATAAAACCATTTGAATTCCATTTCAATATTATAAGTTTTTACTGTTCACTGTTAATTAATTTACATAAAGTAATTGCTAAGGTATCTCCATAATTCAAACCTCTCATGTTTTTAAAAATACAGTAGGTCTACAATATTTTGCTAGAAAATTACTTTTTTAAGATATAGTCCAAAAATGTTGCTAATCATATATTTTGCCAAAATTTATAGGTAATATTTTCAATGCCGTCATTTTATATTATTGATAATATTGAATTCAAAGTTTGTGATTCATAATTTAAGTAGTCTTTACTTTTTATGAAATGAAATGAACAAAAATATATTTATCATGAAGGAATTTTTATTAATTTTCTTATGTTAATTTTTTTCCGGTTGGTCCTTACAGTAGGTGAAATACAAAATGCATAAGAGAGAGAGAAAAGATAAATTATCAAATTAGCTTAGCATTTCACACAGCCCAGCACTAAATAGTCCTACCGATATAGGCTACTATTAGGAAGCAAAGACAAAGTTGACTTAAAAATACTCATGTATTTAAAATGGTTTTGCGTCATTTAGTCCAAAGCCAAAGATTGGTTTTTGCTAAGCAGTTTAGGAATCGGACCACTGATTTAGTTTGGTCTATTTTTAAGGTGCAACTGTTACCTCGCTTTGTGCTGGGGTGGTGCCAAGTAGAGGGAGAATATACATTTCATGAATCATGGTGATGTGGGTGTGTGATTCACACCACGTGGACTCCAGTTAGCTACGTCTTGTATCAAATTTTGAACTTTTAACGTAGGTACTCATATAGGTACCTACTTACATAGCACTCACTACAATGGCATCTAATTCTAATTTGAATTCTGAATTTAGCTCTGAATTGAGTATTCTGAATTCAAGAAGCCCTAATTTTTACTAGATATAAGTTATGGTTGAGAAAATAGTAGGCCTAAACATTTTCAAAATACAGTAAGTTCATTAAAAAAGTATTCAGTTCAATTTAATTTTAAAAGTACTGTCATCAATCTACAAGACTCACATTTCATAAAACCAGCAAATCTACAAGAAAAGGAGATCAGTTGAATAACTTCGGAATATAATACAAATAGGTATAAAAAATAAATTAACAAAAGATTTACAATTATCAGACACTGCCTTTTATTGATACACTTATTTTTAATGGGATTTGAGAACTATTAATGCATTAAAAATCTAATGGGGCATTAAGCTTTATTATCTGAATAAAAAAATAAATAATAAACAATAATCAAATAAAAGTTACAGGAAGAAAAATTAATAGGATTTCACCGAAATGGACATTACAGAAAGAGCAATTATTTGAAGTTGAGATAGGTATAATTTTTTTCGAAAATGCTAGTATATTTTTAGGTATAGGCTTAGAGCAATACATGGTCATTTAAATTATTAATTGTGTTCTCTTTTTATTGATCATTGATCAACACTTCCCTCATGACATCTGTTTTTCCTGATGAGTGGAAGCTCTCAATTGTGATTCCCTTAAACAAGGTCCCCAACCCCATCTCTCCTTCTGATTAAAGGCCCATCAGTTTATTGTCTGTCTTGTCTAAGGTTCTTGAGATCATTGTTCACTCTCAGATGAGCGGATATATTCATAGATCTGGTTTAATTAGTGATTTTCAATCAGGTTTCTGAAGCGGTCACACCACCACATCTGCCCTTCTGAGAGTGACTGATGATATCCGCAGGGCTATGGATAAAAGGCAGCTAACCGTTATAGTTCTAATAGATTTTAGCAAGGCTTTTGATAGCATTTTCCACCCTACTCTATTGTATAAGCTAAAGAGCTTAGGCTTTTCCAACTCCACTGTGGCATGGGTAAGGTCTTATTTGCAGGGTTGATGTCAGTGTGTGAGGGTCGGGGATGCGTGTTCGGGCTGGCGTGAGGTAAATAGAGGCGTTCCTCAAGGTTCGGTCTTGGGTCCTCTGCTGTTCAGCATCTACATAAATGACGTGATTACTACTTTACTTACTTCTAAATACCACCTTTATGCAGACGACCTACAAATCTACAAACACTTCAACAAAAATGATTTCAGCATTGTGGTTGAGGAGGTCAATGCTGACTTGGCCAGGGTTATCGAATGGTCTACAAGTAATGGACTCAAAGTTAATGAGACAAAGTCAAAGGTAATTATGGTTGGCTACTCATGACTCTTTAACACACTTGACTTTTCAAATGGACCATATATTACAATCAACAACGTTCAATTGCAGTAGGCTACAGCAGGGGTGCCCAGCCCCCCCAAGGGCAATGGCGCATGCCCCCCCCCCAATCCACATGTAATGCCCCCCCACAAAGTATGCCAATTCCCAACCCTTTAGTTTTTAACATTAGTCAGTGTATGACAATAAATTCCACATCTTACATTCTAATCTTCCAAAGGACATTATTCACCTTTGTTCTTGTGAGAAATTCTTTCTGTTTTTATAATATTGTAAAAATATCTACCATCGTTTCTTATCTCCTTTAAAATAGAAATAAAGTATCTTTTTGATATATTTTTGAGACTAGCAGTGCACCCGTTCTTGTTCGGGAGGACTAAAAAGTACTACATTACATCAGGAAAAACTACATGACAAATATTTTAATAGGATATTGAAAGATAAGTAAGGGAGGCTTTGCTTTTTTAATGTTGAGGTTACTTATAGAAAGTTGAATAGTAATATCATTGATAGTCTATTCTTTTATTGCAAAAGAATATTGCATAGCAATTTTGGTGAACATTCATGCAAATTTGGAACGATTTTATTCATACAATATATAATGTCGGCAAGTTTAGGTATTCTAAATCCTATACTATTAAACGAGCAATTTCTGTTCGAATGTTTAGATGTTTATATGTTTGTATTTCACCGGATCTCGAAAACGGCTCTAACGATTCTCACGAAATTCAGAACATAGTAGGTTTATAATATAAGAATAATTCGATTGCACTAGTTCTCATCCCTGGGGAAACTCGCTTAAAGACATTAAAAGAATTTATCCATCCTTGGAAAAACAGCTGATAATTTCGTCGTCTGTTGATGATGGAAGTGAGTGAGCGAGTGCATGTGTGTGGGACAAGATTATGACTCAGCTGTTGAACTTTTGTACCTAATTCAATGAGGTACTTAGTGGCAGTTGTACAAAAGCCGGTTAAATTGTAATCCAGATTAATTCCAGTAGAACCAATCAGATAATTTAAGCTATCTTTTAGAGATGGTCTTCTGTGATTTGGTTCACGTGAAATTAATCAGGATTAAAATTTAACATGCTTTTGTGAGAGAAATTTTTGCATTCCTCTGCGAATTAATCTCAATCCAATGTGATTAGATAGAACCATTCTGTATTAACTATGAATATTTATTATAATTTCTTTCGTAATAATTTTTATATGCTTTTGTAGGTGCTCCAGAGCGGAGCTCGGTGCCCCGATATTTATCATAAATTGGAACAGGTTGTTGTTGTCAACAACATCACTGATGTTGTGTTGTTGGTAGTATTCACTTTTTAACATTACAGGAGTAGATAACACAAGTCGAACAAAATGTATCTTTAAATGGTTTGGTTTTTGGAATAAAGATATCATCTGAACAAGTACATTTTGTAAATTTTATCTATTAATACCAAATATTGGGCACCGAGCTTTGCTCGTTATTTATTCATTGATAAACAGAACTCAATTCTCTGAAATGATTGAGGAAGGACTAACAGGCACAGCCAAAAACTGTTTCTTCCCCGAATTTTGATTTATACACTATAAAATTTATAGTTGGAATATTCAATATTCCAAAAAGTAGGTTATATTTCATGCAATTGAATTCAAGTGAAATTTTCAGTCCAAATATTTGAAAACATAAAAGTTCTTATTTAGATTGTTTACATACCAAATTGAATAACAAAACAACACACACTAACCACTTGGAACTGTAAAATAATGATTAACTTAGAATATTATGATATATACCATCTCATGTCAACAAATCAGATTACTGTATTTTGATCGAGTCAATTGAAATTTCTAGATTTCTCGCGAGATACGATAAGCTAATTGATTACACAGCTGATCTTCCACACAGGCACAGGCATCTTCTGTTATCGACTGACGACGAAATCATCATCTGTTTTTCCAAGGATGAATTATCCTTTTCATATCCTTCAGGGAGTTTTCTCAGGGATGAGACCTAGTGCAATCGAATTTTGATATCATAAATCTACTATATTCCGAATTTCGTGAAAATCGTTAGAGCCGTTTCCGAGATCCGTTGAACATAAATAACCATATAACCAGATAACAAGATATAGAAATAGAAAAATATAAACAGATATACAGAAATTGCTCGCTTAATATAATAGGATAACAACTTATAGTCCAGTCAAATGGTCGTTTTTCAGGAAACAGCCTCGAAAGAATTTATTTCGATGGTTCTATCTGTATTTTGGGGGGCTAAATTCTAATCTGAAATTTGCTGACACGCCAGAGGGCGACGTTAATATGGAGAACCTTGAATTTATCGAGAAAAAGCATTCTCTGTATAATATTGAAGATGATAAAATTTCCAATGAATTGACTGGTCGCGCAGGACTTCTTTTTGGATTTTTTATCTGAAGTGTTCCACAAGATACACAACTTTGAATGTGCGAAAAATTTGTGATATTTCCCCCATTTTCACAGTCTCACATATGCAACGTTGCGTATCTTGTGGAACACTTCAGATAAAAAATCCAAAAAGTATTCTAGGTTGTGACGAATTTTCTCCTCTTTTCACTCCCATGAATTATACTTCTGCTTTCAATACCGTTCAAAAGTTACAGCCAATTGAATGATGATATTTATTTTCTCATTTTTCTTGCGATTTTAGTGTTTAAAGAGTCTCTGAAATGAGTAAAATACATTATAGAAACTTGCGATTGGTCTTGAATGAGAGAAAATTTCATGCTGAGTTGCCTTCAATTGATCTTGCATTAGGCCTACTGTTTATATCGAAAAACTGTCGAGACTAAAAAATATCGCAAATTCCTTGATTTTTTGAAAGAAACGTATCTTACTTCATGATTATATTTTTACAAAAATCATTCACCTCACATAAAAGAGGAGATTCTTTTCTTCAAATCAAGACCAAGTATCATTTTGAGTTACCGAGACACACAGTTTTGAATATAGAAATCGGTCATTTTTCTATGCATTGAATTATGGGCTAAAATACACTAAAGGAGGAATTTCCTATTTTTTTAACAAATTTTAGTGAAATGATACATGATTTTCAACCGCCTTGACGAGCTGATATGAACGAGCTGTAGTACGAGGAGATGTGATCATTCAGTCAGAAGTTATATCCTTATGTGTACCGCCCACTAGGAAATACTGAAATCTAACGAGTGATTCTTATAGAACTTAACCCTCGTAAGGTGTTTTTAACCGAAATATGTTTCTTTTTTGTGAGGAAAGCCATGAAAAGGTAATATAATGAAAATTTGAATTCTGGCTGTAGGACACGATTTTCTATTTTTGGGTGTATTCCCCCTCCCACCACTACTAAATTCAAAAATAGGTACCTAAGGAATTCTGTTCAGAATTAATATTGTTAATTCACGTGATGTGTGGCTTTCTATCATCACTAGAAAAAAATCCTAGTTGTATAGGGTAGAAGTGGTAGGTTTGCATAATTTTGAAAACCCCTTAAAAAATACCCCTTTTTTGAAAACTCTTAGCTCCAGAATAAAAAATCATAGAGTCCTGCGCGACCACTCAATTTATTGGAAATTTTATCATCTTTAATATTTTAGAGAATGCTTTTTCTCGAAAAGTTAAAGGTTCTCAAGATTAAAGATGACATTTTGGGGATTTTTGGGAGTTTTTGGGGTGAAGCCGCCATCTTGCGTGTCAGCAAATCTCAGATTAGAATTCAGCGCCCCAAAATACATAATTATAGAACTGTCGCGAAAAATTCTTTCGGGCTGTTTCCTGAAAAACGACCATTTGACTGGACTATTATACAAAACAGAAAAAAGTAATGAAGCATTACAATGATAATTACTTGATTACTGTGTGGTAAATAGGGTGTAAATTTGAAAGATTGAAATTGGCTTCATTTGATATTTTTCACAAATTTTTGACAAGAGAAGTTTTTCCTTCTGTCAAATTTACTAGAGTTTGCGATGTTGTTTATAATTGCATTCCCATTTCAAAGACATTAATATCATCATGAAACGCCTTCAAAATTGAAATAATTATTAGATTGTACATTACAATTCAACTTATCATTGTGCTTTTAAGAAAATTAGGTTGCAACAGCAAGGAAACTCAAACACAGAACCATTCAAAATAAAAATTAAGCAAAGGAAATCAGAATAATAGTGGATGATGAACTTATAATTTATTTTTGTCAAAGATTTACCTTCAAACACATAGGCTTGAAATTACTAAGATTCCTGCATACAACATACTATCAATTGTATATTTTATGCTTTATATTGAGTTACACTTTGCAAAATAGAACATCGTGAAGGTGGGAAAAAGTATTAAAATTAACTCATCAACTATGGAAGAGCTAGATCAGCTAGTACTCTTGGCCACTTTTGTTTTGTGTGTAAAAAATAGGAAGATAGGTACAGTTCATCGTTCATGTTGGAGTAGGGACTGGTTGTTAAAAAGACACACATTTTCTCACGTTGCATTGCTTCGAGAATTGCAAGATGAATCTGAAAATATGTTTATAGTTTTTTTATACGTTCCTCATTTACGGTGAAACGTGGCAATAGATTTTCATGAAATTTGACAGGTATTTATGTTCCTCTTTAAATTGCGCGTCGACGTAAATACAAGGTTTTTTTTGAAATTTTGCATTTCAAGGATAATACAAAAGGAAAAGAAGTCTCTTTCAAACGCCAATATTACCGTAAAAATCAGACTATATGCATCATAAATCAGCTGTCGAGTGGACTATTACTTGCATGCAATTAATATCCCATTGTAATTTGGTAAAAAATCAGCTGTCGTGTGGACTATTAATTGCAATCAATGAGGCATGCAATATTGATAACTCGATGTAGCATTTATTATTTTTTCTCCCAACTTTTCTCTGCTTTCAACTCGGTAAGCTTTTAATGATATTAGCATAGTTGTTTAAAACAAATTATTAGCATTCTAATGCTAATAATTATTGTCGATACAACTAAAATCATAATATCAACATCAAATTCTGAGAGTATCATGAGAATAAAGAAAGAAAAAAAGCGTTATACAAAATCGATAAAAAAAACTTGATTATTTTCAAGTACTCGCGAGGCATTTTATTAATTTGAGGGCGCTGAATCCGAATCTGAAATCACAATTTCTCTATCTCCATTTTTACGCGATTTAGGTTTTGGTGGATAGGCAAAAGACGGTCGGTTGGATGGAAAAAGATTCCCGGCCGATACATTTTAAGTTTGACGACATAAAGCTTGAAGACCCATCCGTTTTACCGTCCAGACGCAACGACTTACGTGTTCCGACTTTTGCTTGAGCAAAAGACTGAAGCTAAACTTGAGCGTCTGGACCGGGCTTTAGTCAAGACTTTGATTTTTCAAATTTTTAACTACTGTGAAATTGTGACTCTTGATATGACAGTTCAACTTTTACAGAGGATGCAGCGTGCCCACAATTACTGTGTACGCTTCATTTTCAACCTCAGGCGTGATGACCGAATACTTTGACAGACTTAATCTCATGAGGCTGCATGATTGTAGGGCACTCCATGCTGTTATTTTTCTGCATAAGACATTAAAAACTGGAACACCTAATTATATTGCAGAGGATTTTCAATATTTGAGTGATATCGGTCGGGGTGGTACACGGCATGGTTCTCATCTGCTGGCTGTCCCAATTCACAGGACAGTCATGTTCAACGATTGCCGGCTGAATTGAAGCGCATTGAGGGTCATCGTCGGTTCGGCGCGGCTGTCTTCCGGTGGATCAGGGGCGGTGGGGGCGGCTGGGCTTAGTGGGGGGTGCATCATTGGGTGTCTGTGTGTGTGTGTGTGAGCTTTCTTTTCATGCTTTCATACTCTTCATAGTTTTGATACATTCATTTATTCAGTCTCAAAATTAATTTCTTTAGAGTAATTTTAGGCGAATCAAGTTCAACTTTAAAAGTGAACTCTAAAGACAGATATAAAAAATACTCTTTCTCTCTCTCTCAAAATTAATTTCATGCTAGAAGAATTTATTAATTTCCTCATTTTCTCATCTTCCTTGTAAGGTTTGTAGCCATATTGCTCTTTTTGCTCCTTCGATCCGTCGTAAATTTTGTATTTATTTCCCAACAGATCTTTGTTATTTTACATTTTAAGAATGCTCTACTTTTAAGTTTATTCAACTATTCTACTTATTATTATTATTATAATCATCTTTTTTTACTTTTTTCATTTAAAATATCGTTTTGTTTTATTTATTTTTTACTGAGTATTGCTTGTTAAATTATAATTTAGTATTGTATTGGAGGGTTAAGTGTAAGAGGGGGCCGACTGCGCCCTAACTTCGCCCTCCCAGGTATAAAATAAAGGCAGTCATTCTACTCTATTCTATTCTATTGATTGATTATCTACCGTATCTATTGGATGTAAGAGTGAATAATATTTATACTAGTCGTGTTTCTAATTTTTCCATGATATCTGTTTTTTTTTCAAATTAATTTCAGAAATGAATAAGTTGAATTTCAAGTTTATGCAATTCGTGTTTCAGGAATGAGAAGGAGCAGACTTTTATAAAGGATGATTCAAGGTAGGGAACGTTGAAGTTTTATAAGATATTCTCATTAAGTTGAAGACAGAAACAAAACCATATAGCCTGATTATCCTATCATAAACTTTATATAAATAACTAAAACAGAATAATAAATTTAATAAAAAACTGGTAGTGTAAATAGTTCTGAATTATAAAAACTATGTACTGTACAAGTATCTGAAACTAGACACTTGAGATAAATCCAATAGCCTATCGGTAGATAGTTGGGGTAAGGATCCATGACCCTCACTAGATTTTTTTCAGATTCAAATTTATTTCCACATAGTTCAAAAATTTCAACAATACATCACACTAATGGATTACAATCAATTCAAATAAACAATATTCCTCACTAAAAAATGATAAATTGAAAAATAATAATATCAATTTTTTGTCAAATTTCTGTTTTAAAATGGAATAATTGAGTTTAGTAATTTAATAGTTTCTAATACAAACTATTAGATTGTAGTTGTAGATTTAGTAGCTAGTTCAAAACTCAGTATTAAATAAGCCAAACTTCTAAATATATTTATCTGTCAATTTAATACATTCATTGCTACATTGACAGGCATATTAAGATATGTAATCAAGAGGAAGGAATAGGCCTACTCAATTATTCCATAAAACAGAAATTTTACAAAAAAATATTTCTTTTATTTAACAAATTTAGTCCTACTCTTGGAAAAGTGACTCATTAGAAACTATTATCTTATTTGGTCAGATGATTTCCCTCCACTGTGGTTACTAAGTTTTGTAAAAAATGAATCGTGAAACTATGGTACTTGTTCCGAAGTTCCGAATCATGCAATATCAACCACACGTTCAGTGGGTAGTCTAAAAACATTAAAAATTGAAGACCAGGTAACTGGATATAGGTGACGGCGATCGTAATCTTTTGGATGCTGGCCTAATCGCGTCCAAATGCGCGATGAGCGTTGTGTCTGCACGCGCGTGAGCGCAGCGCACCAAATCGCTGCGTCGACAAATAGTGTGATCTCACAGAGACGCTGCTATTTCTGTGCCATCGGCAGTTCTAGCTTGTTTTGAGCTGCTCCTGGCCAGGAAGGCATTCTGCCAAAATGCCACTGTCACAGCTATGGAGATGGGAGACGGGAGACCGACCATCACACTCACATCAGACATCAGTCCCCCTCATCATCCCTTACTGCCTCCCTGGTGAGGATTGGACTTGCTGCACACATAATCTTTACCGAGTACAAAGTAATAAACTCCCAAGAACATATTACAATCAAGTACTAAGTACAAGTCTTATTTCATTCGCCGTATTCAACATAAAACTGAGTTACATTATTTAAAATCGTCCACCTTTTTATTTCGAACATTGTAGGCCTACTATAGAGAAAAGATACTGTTAGGTGCTTTTATCATATTATTCGTCTATGATCGTACTGTGCTGTTTTGTGACTCCAAGCAATGTTTTGTTACATTCACAAGCCACATTATATGAATAGTAGAAGCTAGGAAGCTGTATAGAATTACTGTAGTTCATACCGTAATTCTCAATACCCAAGTCACATTATATGAATAGTAAAAGCTTTATAGAAGTACCGTAGTTCAGAAGTAGGGGGGGGAGGGGTAACTACCCAGATTTTAATAAATAAAATTAGTCTCAATCTGGAATGGATCTCAAACATAATACGTTATGAATCCCCAATTACAGTATGGCAAGTGGCTTATGTATATCAGGCACAAAACAAGTTTATTTGTGAATAGCTTTTTTGTCATATTCATCTGCTGTTCTAGTTTAATGAGGCCAAGAGGGAGGAAGCTGACTTTCTCCATTCCAGATCATCCTGTTCTCCAATTCGTTTGTTCGAATAAAGATCACTATTTATATATACTTTCTGAATCACCTTCGACTATAAAATCCGGAGTCTATTCTGAAAACCGAAAGTTTATTTTGCAAAAGCGGTTGAATAGCTGCGTTGGTTGAGGGAAATGGATGTGGTGTGATGACAGGTAGAGCAGGAAAGCTGCAAGATTTTCAGATCGCTGCCAAACTACAGTAGTTTCGTAGTGAGATTCACATCATACTGTCACCATTGGTCGAATGGAAAGCGTTAAGGCGGTTGCTAATGATAAATGCTGACAAGTCATATTAATTCGATACAATTCAGCTTTCCCAATAAATGACATCACTGCTCCTCATTCATCCAATACTGTCAGTTTTAAGTGAATTTCGTAATAGATTTGCCCTCGCCTACACGGCTTCATCCACTCACTAGCCATGAAGCAAAACTGTTTTTCATTTTTTTTTTGTTTGGCGCCAGATCTATGAACTACGTAATTGTAGCTACCGCCAATTTCTTTCTTTCTTCACTATCTATGTTCATCTCTCTTTGTCTATTTATTCCTAGTTCCAAAATAGCGCTCGCAACTGCTTTTGGATAAGTTTCAGCCCGTCATTGAATTCAAGCCAGCTACAGCCACTCTTAGATAAAATGCGTAGGGTTTAAATGATTGTGAACACCGTACCCACCCGAACTCTAAAGACGTATGAGTCACATATTATCTGCTGAAATGTGGAAATAATACTTGATTTAAGATTTTCATCGATTTATAGATGGAAAGGTTGTAATTATTGTGAATTCAATTTTGAATATGCGATTCCACTTTTTCATCCTGTCATTTTTCACTCATAAAATAATGCCTTTGGCTTCTTCTTGGCAATTGAAAAGAATAAATTCCATATAATAATGAACATAAACAAATTGAATAAGAATTACTGTGAAAAATGCATTTGTTTCGATACAATTCATTCAAGTCTCAAAACCGTCGAATCTGTTGAATCTCTGATCTGGGAAAGCACCATCTTAGAAATCATGCTGAACTTTTTTAAAGATACATTTTTCTGAGTGAAGTATCATTTGAAAATAAAAGATGGAAGGAAACAAATAGAATTGCAACATTGAAAGATGGATATGATGCAGATCAAAGATTAGGCCTAAACATAGCCTGCTATGTTTAAAAAAATATGTATATCTGATTTAAAATAAAATAGATCTTCATAAAACTAATATAATTCCCTAAATTATGAAGAAATGAACGAGTTAAAAATAAATGACAAGGCTATTTGAGCATGGATAAGTGTTAGGATGTGAATTATTGTAACATATCTTCATATTTCTCATTCAAGTTAAGAAATATAAGTGAAGCAAAAAAGAAACGAAAGATTTCTCATTTTTTCTCCAGAAAATGGAAGCTTAAAAACTATTTGAGAAATTACAGTATTTTGAAACTTTTAATCCAAGTACGAAAAAATTAACCTAGTTACACAATAATCGCATCGTCAGGATTTATTGTCATGTGAAGTGGACACTTGTGAATTGGAAAAGACGAATAAGAAAATATAAAAATTAATTCTCGGTACATGTTTGAACGCCTATTCGAAATCGGCTTCATTTTCTAGTTTTGAATTATTTCACAGGCTTCAAAATATAATAACAGTAATTAAATTGACACATGAAATTTAGAAAGAATACAACAACTCTCAAGGATTCATCTTCTGAGGAGACAATCTGAAGGAGACATCTTATGTCTCCACCATTTTCTCAACTATAAATTGGCAGAAAAGCTAGTCACTAGAAACTCATTTTCGAAAAGATTTATGAAACTTTCTTTGCATTCAGAATGAGTCAATCCATTTATTATTTTTATTCTGGTTTTCCTAATAATTGTTCATCAAATTTGATTCATAAATACTAACACCCATTTGCGCTGATAATAGAATCTCAAAACTCTCAAAATGGAGACTACTATTATTAGATGCTCCAATCTGTTGAGTAGTCTCAATTGAAATTTCAACCCACTCAATGTGGTTGTGAGTGACAAGTGCGAAGCTAATTTTGAATTCAATTTTCTCTGAGTTGGTTATACTCAAGAATGATTCGAATTGGAATTCATGGAGAGCTTACGAGGGAAAATAAAATAATAGCTGTTCAGAGCAGGAAGAAAACAAATTTGAAAGCAGGTTTTTCTGTCATTTCCATTCCAAGTTTGAACGTAGAAATAGAATTGTACTTCTTACATAATACGTATTTATTTACAGCTTTGAAATTCCCTCATTTGGGAGAAATAATACGAAAATAAAATGTCTGTTCCTTTTCTGTGCAGAACTCTGGTTAAATTGAAAAAGACTGAATTCTACCCATCTTCATTCCTTAACATTATTACACAATACATTCTACTCTTATCGATATTCATGATGATTAAAGATAATGTCAACATTGAAGTAATTTTTTTCTCATTGACTAGTAAATTTCCTATTCAATTTATAGAATTATTTATGATCGAGTTTTTTTTATATAAAACTAACTCTGAACCTGTATTCCATTATCATGATTAAAATAATAATAATAATTTATAAGTGGATAAATTGTGATGGAACAGTTATCAACTAGAGATAGATTTGAACAAAATCTAGCGTTAAGTACTTTTCAGAAAAATAAGGAAGTGCGATAATCTTTCTCAGAATGATTAAGGTACAAGGAAGGAGGAAATATTATGAATGGGGTGACGTTTACATGATGAGCAAGTTTCTATTAGAGAACAGCAGTTGGAAGTTTTGTAACTAATAACTCATAATTTCATATTCCACAAATCAAAACTTACAAATTAAGAATTGACTAAAGAAATTGAAACAAAAGTTACCAATGAAGCTATTGGGTTTTGAGTTTTGGATGTTTGATTGGGATTTGGATATTATGTACCACGGTACTCTTGAAAATCTTCATGACTGTAAGATATATTCTCATTGTTGAGAAATATAGAGTCTCTAATAGGTTTTTGTCCAAACTTGATTTATTTATCCAATATTCTTGTGCTTCACAGCGTAGGAATGGCCTTAAAACAAAATAATGACATCTACCCAACATTTTTTTAGTTTTCTTGCTTCATATGAATATAGGTGATCAGATCCATCGATTATCGATAGATGATTAATATTTATAGAGATCAAATAACATTGAGATATAGTGGGATTACCACTTAATAGAGATTACTACTTCTCATGTAATATAATGTATGAGTGATAACAGATAAGAAATAAGAGAAATACAAGTATCTTTTCTCATTTGGAGGAAAAGATCAACAGTACTGCGTGGTATTCAGAATAACAAAACAATCGGTCCTCAGGATCATAGTGAAACGTCACTTGAACAAGTTTACCAACATAAACTCTCTCAAAATTCCCTTCCCAACATTTTCATCTCCTACATCGAGGGGAAATCTTCAACTATTTCCTATGTATAGGAAAATGAATTGTTGTATTAAAACTGTATTTTCATCCACTATGGCTCGGTTGCACAAAAGCGCCTGTTTGATTAAAAGTGTGTGTAAAACCGTGATTAAAAGCCACGAGAGCAAAAAAATAAGAGAAGCCTTCTTTAAAAAAAAAACTTCTTTGATTGGTTCCGGTGGTATTAATCATGATTAAAATTTAACAGGCTTTTATGCAACCGAACCTATTAATCTTATAATAGATTCAATAAACTCGAATCAAAAGCTTTTTTGATAAATTTCAGTATGAATACAACATACAACATTAAACAAAAATCAAAATCAAACCAATTCGAAGTTATTAAAATTAATTTTATCGTATGTAATACCCTAACATTCAGCATGAAAATCACCTTATTATGTTGCATTGGTGACACAACAAGTCCAGCTGAGTAAGCTAGGCGTACGTGTGAATTTGACGCCCGACTATGGGGCTTGGTGGGAGGGTGGGAGGGGTGCCCCGTTGTAACCCAGTGTCGGGCTGAGCTCACTGGAATGTGCGAAGGGGTGAACTGCGGGGTTTCAGAGGTGGGCCCCCACCTGTGTTGGGGGCTGATGTTATTGATTGGCTGATGCTGGCACTCTTATTTTCAGGGATTGGGGGTACGGCCACCCACTCTTGGGTTTGGGGGTACGGCTCTGATACACCATTGATGTGGCTTGATTTCACGCTACCTCTCCACTTGCTATCTCTGTCGCTCAGCGTGAGGGAAAGCTCTGTTTTCCCTTTTCCCTTTTGGTTTTCCCTTTCCCCTGCCCCTCACCGGCGATGCACTCTATCGATCCGAGTTGGCGGCGCACTGTGGCTCGTGCGCGTCCGGCAGTCGCCATTGAGTGCTTCATATTGCGAGATTCACTTGTAATTGTCAGCATTGATGCTATTTATGGGATATTCTGAAAATTTAAACTATATCTCGAACTGTCACCATTGGTCGAATGGAAAACGTTGATGTCTGCATTTATAAGAAATGCCAAAAGTTTATAGTGAATCTCAAACTGTCGGCATTGATAGAATGGAATGCATAGATGTTCTTCATGAGAATTATTGCTGAAAGTTTAAAGTGAACCTCATTACAGCACGTACTTGCACTTTGTGTGGATGGGATGAGTGAGATATATACTATTATGTTTGAGTCACTATTATCGATGTGTTGTGCACCGAGCACCGGCGATTAAACTTGACGTATTTCGTAATCGATACAATATCGATCTCGTGAAAAAACTGAAAATTCAAGGTATTGAACAGAGACTGCGCTGTATAACGTGTTTACAATTAGAGTGATCATGAAATCACTGATCTGATCTGGCCCCTACTTAAGCAATTTTATAAAATATGAATGCCTCCAATATAGGAAAACTGATTTTGTTCCTAACTGGAATACTCGCTTGGAAAAGTGTAACCAAGAATTTGTGGAATCAACATAAGAATTTGGGAAAAAAGATAGAAAATTTCCACTTTGAGTAACATTTTCTCGACACGTACTTGTTTGTGTTGATCTCATCCCCTCCCTTCCCCAATAAGTTGGTAGTTCATTGATTGATGAGCGCTCACCTCATTCAAAATTGAAGTTTCTAAAATGTAGAAAAAATTCAAACAGATTTTCTTCTCTATTCTACCTTGCATAAGAATGGATCTTTCCAGTCTTGGCACAGTAATAAAAATCAATCATGAAAAGTGATAAGCTGAGTGAGATGTACAAATGAGGAAGCTAGGAAATATTGGGATTCAATTCAACTCAAAAATTTTCAATCATGAGAAATTGTGGCAAAGAACTTTTCCCGTGTAACTTTTGATTTTAGGGTGGATTTGGAGAAAAGAGATGTAGCCTATAGAACAAGGACTAGGGTGATTGATAATACTGTGAATAATTGATAATTATATGAATTTCGGCTGTGATGTATCTATCCAATGACAGAGAATGTGATATGCTTCAGAAAATGGCAAAATTTAACTCAATTTGTGGAGTCATTCACCGAACATTAAAGGGTAAGGCCAGAAAAGAGACAGAGATTAAGTTCTATAGGACAATGACCATCTCTTTAATGACATACGGTAGTGAGGTATGGACAAAGACCAAGAATGATGACTCACGAATTCAGGCATCAGAGATGAGGTTCCCGCGCAGCATTCAAGGATACTCAAGACAAGACCACATAAGAAATGAAAAGATTCGAAATGAGTGCAATGTGCAACCACTAACAGAAATCATAAAAATATACAGATTGAAGTGGACAAATCACCTGCGTCGTATTCGTATGCCACCAACGCGTCTTCCACTACAAGCTTGGAAGTTGCAGTTGGAAGATCAGTCGCAGTTGCAGTTGAAAATCAATCAACATCGCATTATTGTGAATCAGGACATCAGTATGGTTTATCATAGGATTATGGTTGTAGAATAGATCTATTACTCTCAAACAATTTAATGCTTTTCAATATAACTTTACCTCTTAAACGTTACTTGATCGTAAAAACCTTTTCTTCTCGAATTCTTTTTCCTTTAGACAACCTCTTCCTCTCAAATGCTCTTTCTCGAAATATTTCTGTCTTGAATAATACAAAATCATCCTGGATACCCCTCATCAAACAACTATTCCTTTCAAATGCTCTTCTTTTTAAAACCTATTACTCTCAGATACTTATGAAATGTCAACTTCCAAGCTGTAATGCTATAAATACTGATGATATACAGTATGTTAAAAACTGTATACTTAACATTAGTTGAATCTCTTTTAAGGTACGGTCTGTTAGTTTGGGGTGCAGCTAACTTCAGTTTTATAGATCCATTATTTAAAACTCAAAAACGCATTTCTAAAAGAATTGGGAAATCCGGTTTCCAACTGTAGAACTATT
This sequence comes from Nilaparvata lugens, assembly GCF_014356525.2. Lineage (NCBI taxonomy): Eukaryota > Metazoa > Arthropoda > Insecta > Hemiptera > Delphacidae > Nilaparvata > Nilaparvata lugens. The sequence goes on along the minus strand of NC_052514.1, from coordinate 20,408,820 downwards.
TATAGAAAATAGAGTTCTCAGTGTTAGACAATTGTATATATTGTTGTTATTAGGGTATATGAAAAAAAATCAAAATAGGAACCATATCATAAATCATAGCCATAATACTAGAATAAGAGAACGTTAGAACCAAGAAGTACCAAGAATGGATACAGCATTTGGGCAAAGATCACTAGGATATTTAAGGCCTACAATATCTAATAGAATACCATTAGAAATCGAAGGAGAGGAAAATTTCAATAGCTTCAAAAGAAAAATTAGACATTGGTTATTCAGTATTGGGATACAAAGTAGTGAGGAAGTAATAGTAAGTAGGATTTAGATTAAATTAGTATTCTTTTAAATAAGGTAATTTATAGGTAGAAAATAGTACCTCGGTTTAGTATCATTGTGCTAGTTGATGCTTAGGGTAACAGATATAGTTTTAGATTTTTGGAATTTTTGTATTATCTGTCGTAGCATAAATTGAAATTGAAATTGAAATTTATTTGCCATAACATTTTACAATCAGTACTTACATTAAAAATATGATAGATACTATAAGTAATATTATAAATAAGTAAATTTATATAAAAGGCACTACCGGCATAAGTGGAACTTGTTCGCCAGCAGTGAGTGCGATTGAAAATTACAAATATTATAACATTAATCAAGACTAACAGTCTATATATATACTATAATATCCATAGTAGAGAATCAATAAAAACGTACTATAACAGACGTATTATACACTATGATCTTACAGTTATTACAAAATTATCATTTCATACACTTATCTTAAAATAAACTCTAGATTTTACCCACTCTTCTATTTCACTACTTAGTTTTTTTGTTATTCTATTGTTTATAAAGTGATATGGGACTATATTAGCAAAGTATTCCATGAAGTATGTGAATTGATGTTTATTTATAGTTAATCTTGTAAAGTTTCGAGTATAAGGATTGAGTACAGACGGACGAAGGTTGTGTAAATGTGTATTCAAAGTAAGATGCTGCTTATTTCTATTGGCATGTGTAATGATTTTCCCTACAAAGACCTGTCGTAGCGTTGGAACCCCAAATTCAACAAACAAATTCCTGCTTGGATACAGTCTAGGCCGTTTTAGAGCGGCTCTAATTAAATGCTTTTGCAGAGTAAATATTCTATTAAAGTGCGTGTCAAAGGTACCCCCCCCCCCATAATTCTATTCCATATTGGAACAAGGAGTGAGCGTATGCATGATATTGTGTTTCTCTTAGAGGAATATATCCTTCTCAGTTTTTCCTCCAGTTGAGCATGAATTAATCTATGCTCATAAAATGACTGGAATCGATAAATTATATTATTTTGTAACTTGGTAGGCCTACTCAGTACACCGGACATCAAACAATTTTTCATGCAAATTATTTCGTCATCAAACTGTGATCAACAAGGCATGCGTCGATGTGTTGTTGATGTCGTAAGGACGCGTTGATTTCATCAGAGGGGAGGAAACCCATACAACTTTCTACTCCCTGCCGCCTCCAGCTTTTCAGTGGGTAGTATAAGGTCGATAATCTCGCGCATGCGCTGTGAGGCCACGTTTGTGGGGGTACATCTGGGCAACAACTCTGTTCGATTCAACCCCCAGCCTAACCTTACTCAATAACCTGAATTGTGACGTAAAAGCCCTTGAGGTTGCATGAGGGGTGGGTGCGGCGCTACTGACAAAGGGACAAAACAGCTAGAGTCCGGGTCAAAATCCGGGCAGTTTTGCTCGTGCGAGGGCATGCGCGTGACTAGAGAGAGAGAGAGATTGAGAGAGTGATGGTAGATGCTGGAGAGCGGAACAGCTGCTTTTTTCAGGGAGCCTCGAGTACTCTACTCGTAAAGTAATTGTTTTTTCATTGATTTGTTGATATTGTGCCTTCCTTGTGAAAGATCTCTATCAAATTGACCAGATTCATTCTTTTGCTGGTGGTTCCAAAAGAGAGCTTTTCAATTAATACTTTTCTGTTCACTGTTCAGTTAAGTTTTCATGTTATTATAATTTTAGCTGGAGATTTTCTGTTAAAATTGGACTTTCCTTAATGGAATGTATCTTGTAATGTAAGAATCTGTGGCAAATACATTTCAGTATTAATCATCAAGCCCGGGCCACACCTGTCATTCAGCGTTCCGATCCTACTCATGTCCGATATTTGTGTTGGGTGGAGGGGTTGTGGTAGACAGATCATGTGTGGCATGGTCAATTCTAGGCCATTGTCATCGGAATGTTATGGATGCTGGCCCTGGCTTTAATTTAGACGTTATTTCTCATAGACTTATTGTAGTGATCAATGAAAATAATGATAATAATAATAATTATATTAATAATAACAATAATTCTTCAATGTTAATTTAATTAATTACAATTACCTGTTTGTGAATAACTTTTTTATGATACTAATTGCCTCTTCTCAAAATCTAATCTTGATAAAAAATATTTCTATGCAATTCCATATGAAATTTCAAGATTAGGAGTAGGTTTAGTAGGAGATTGAGAAGCCCGGCCCTGATCTTGGATGTGGGGCGTGGGGGCCATTCTGTTGGGAATTTTTATCCCATCAAGGTTTATGATATCGGAAAGGTTGATTCTCAGGCATGATTCGTAGAGTTTTATTGCCATTGTCAAGTATTGATCACATTGGACTTTTACGATGCTCAACCTGCAGTACTCTTCCAGATCCTGGCTCTTCCCACTCCAGCCGTCCTATTGATTTGCGGAAGAGCAGATCAAAACTCACTTTCTTTGACCACAACTCTGTATTCTACATGTTCCAGGATCTTAGCTCATTATGGGTTCAATAGTCACTAGCTACTATCTACTAATCAGATATACTGGTATCAGCTATCCTTTATAGAAGGTAGTGGCAAGGCAGAGAATCGACAACACTGTTCTCCTATCTTCATCCACTGCCATTACAAGTAACGTGAATCTCACAATGAGTGATTTTCCTCCTTTCATTCTTTTCAACACACCCACCGCACCATCAAGCCTATTATTTTCTATTTATTCATAAAATATAATTATTATAGTAATCTTTGAAATATTTATAAAATAATATTATAATAAATTCCCGGGCTGACAAATAATTTTTCCTCCACCTCCTGTCTAAAGTGCTTACTTTACTCACTGGAACATAATACTGAAGTGTCATTTTTTCGCTCTCGGAAGGAAAAAAAGGAAAACTCCCTAGAGCGTAAAAGTGACTCCATTTAACATGGGAAGCATATCTCTATTTTAAAAACGTACATTTGAAATAGGTTAGAAGGTCTAAGCTCAGATGAGGATGCATATAGAGTAGTCATTAAATCAACTAAATTCAATACCTCAACCGGACATTTGATCAATATATGAAATTTATGTTTGTATGCTAAAATTATTACAAACTTCATAACACTATACTAAAAAAATGTATAACGAATTATTTTCATTCCATGTTATTCAAAATACCAGCCAACGAATATATTCCTCATTAACTAATCAAATTTGAAACGGGAACTTCATCATAGTTGTAGTTGTGGCGGCCATTGTTGTTACAACTTTTGCCGACAAATAGCGCTGTCGGCGGAGAACTGTGATTACAAGCCAGCCCAGCTGTTTACTTTTTAGATTATGTTGGAACACATTGTTTGATCACGTACGTTTTTAAAAATTATTACATTTTCAGTTTTTATAAAAATGTAGGTGGAGGAAAAATGTTGTGTATATCACGAATGAAAAATGTTTTTTCTCCCTCAGGAAAATTGTTGCCTTCGGTTTCGCCTCGGGCTTCAAACTTTTCCCTCAGGGAGAAAAAACAGTACTTTTCACTCTAGATATACAAATAACTATTAAAATTAAACAGTTTCTGAAGAATAACGTATTTGAAGCTTAAAATTAAATGATCCTGCATTTAGTAGTAGTCAATAGTTTCAAAATCTGTAGTTCAAATTCGTTTTTTTGAGACTTATGTTAATAATTGATCAAGAAAACCTCGGTTTAAACGGAGATTGTACGTTGAACCTGATCACATTTCAGGTTCAACCAGCAGCTGGTTTACATCAGGTTGAACAACACAATAAAAAAATAGATAATAAACAGTTTAGCGTTTTAACTCATTTTATCTTATTTGGTGCATATGACCTTCTGTTATCTGTATTCGGTAGAAAACATAAATCATAATATGAATGTTTAATCAACCAATGATTATGAAGTGTTAGCTTTATTTTGTAGTACCTAATTGCCATAACACCCCCTTTTATATAGTAAATAGAGCTTTCCTCTAGACCTTCTACAACTAAAAGCCGTCTATTTCAATGAAACAGTTCTCAAGTGTAGGAATATCTTAATTAAATATTTTTCACCAATTAAAAAAATATATATATTAAATCATTCATTGATGATTTGAAAAAAAATTCATACGGTATATTAGAATAAAATGTTAACATTCTATTGCTTCCATCTAGAATTTTGGAGTGTTTTCATTTTGTATTGTTTGCTACAATGGGTCCATCCATCCCCGTTTCCCATTGTGAATGTAAAGCAGATCATCAATATTCTATTACGGGAAATTGTGATGAAATTTGACTGAAATATGGATATGACGTATGACGTTTTCGTCCACTACAACTCCATGTGTGGTGTGATCTGTGATGATGGATTTTGGCAACAATCAGCAGTTTGTAACTGCAAGTGTAAACTGTCGCAAATCTCAGCCTATTTCCGCATTCCCCCACTTTCCTCTCGACGTATCTTCTTCCTCGCAGTTCCCCATCACCCTTCCCCGATTGCAGCGGGGCTCCTTCGTCCCGAACCATCGAGCATAGCAACCCAGGATTTCCCCGCTATCGATCGCATCCAGCCCGGGACTCGAACCGAGCCCTTGACAAAGCTTACTCCCCACTACCTCCTCCTCCTCCATCACCACCTACACCTCCCTCTCAACACCTACCCTCCTCCACAGCAGCCCTAGGGGCCTGATTTCATCTTCGTTATGATGACGAAATACGGTGGTTGGTAGGGGAGGGGGGAGGAAGCTCACTGCAGAAAGCACGTGCTCGTGCGTGGTTTGACGTGACGTGACGCAAGACTAGCTTGTCAAGCGTGAAAGCCTCCCTAACATATGATCGAAGCCATGACATGATAGATGGCAACAACCATTGTCGAGAACAACCCTTGAACCAAATTACCCGTAGATTATCAAGCAAATAGTGAAACGGTTTTGAATAATATAGATTTGATTATGAATGAGGATCAACAGTGTTAGGTACGCCATAAGTTAAGTATAAAATCTGAGGGTGCTGAGGAAGGTTAATTCTCTCATGCTGTTCAAATAAAATAATTAATTCGAGAAGGCAATACTTTCGAAAGCTGAAAATACGAATGGAAATATATATACTCTTTATTTGGAAGAGTTGGGACTTTAAAGTCTTTTCTACCACTCAGTAGATTGTTTTTGCATCAGACAAGTCCCTTCTGGAGTTCTTGTTTAGTATGTTTCGTGTATCTAGTACAGTATATAATTTATTCATTCTTAAACAACTAAAAGTCGAAATTTTGACTAAGCGTCGTTCATAATATTACAATATCTATATCTCTTCAAGGAAAATGAAGTTTTCAATATCTATAGTTGATTATCGTCTTCTTCTTCTTCTTGGATGATGAAAGGCATTGGAATACAATAATGTCTCTCTATTTCATACTCACAATCGCAATTAATTATAGCTACCAATTATTTTATTAATCAAGCAAAAAATCTTTCTCCATACAATCTATAATGAACCTATCAGCTTCCAGAGAGTGTAGTTTCACTCAATGAAATACAAATTAATAACATTCAAGAAAATCTCTCACATTAAAAAACTAGTTATATTTAATAACTTATATTAATGACAGAATTGAAAGTTGTGGGTTGTGGTACTAAATAGGTAACATAAGATATGAATCTAAAAACTCCATAAAATCAATCAAGGATTAAGAAATTATGATGAACTATAACAGCTTCTCTATAGAAATGTATGATTTTCAGATATTAGAATCGCTCGAACTACTAAATAATATGATACATTTCTTTCTGGAGCTGGAAGAAACTCATAGGCCGTTTATGGGTTTGTGAGAAAACTGGCATCGATGAGACTCTTTTACTGAGAACTAATAAATAGGCAGGCCAGTATACAGACCCACGCTCTCGTCTGTCTTGCATTTCCTTTCAAATAATAATTATTTTACAGCCTTGTGCAGTAAGTGCAGATGGTGGTGCTATTTGCAAGCAACAACTCGGCAGGTTTTTAGGGTCTGTCGGTTATCGAACGACCGACGTACAGATGGCGTGTCTTCCCACATTGTCTGCCCGGTTTCCTGTCCTAGGCCTAACACCAGTCATAAACTCATTCCATGTTTACACCAACGTATGCAAGTACTTTTAACGTACATTTTTGTACTTTTTGCGGGTAATTCTTAGAAGTTTCTGAGACCTCCAGTCAATATTTGAGGTATAAAACCATTCATCTGCAACTCGTTACTTTTTGCACCAATGTAGGAAGTATGTAGGCCTACACTGTATGAAAACTTCGAAAGTTGATAAACCATACACATTACATTTGTGAAATATATTGTTTAAGCTGTGTTTTTGAGCTTTTATATGCATCTAGTGCTCCAGTCAATACTCTTTTTAAAAAACTTATATAAATTACATTTTGGGGTACAGTACAAGAGATTTTTTATATTGATATTGCACCATTAAAATGCACCACCTGACTATAATATGAAACCTTAACTTAAGTACTCAATTATTTTTGTACTTACTGTATTGTGGAATAAAGAAATTCTTGATTGATTGATCAACTAATTCATACATTAGGCCTAATCATAATATAGTAACAATAGTGGTATTATTATCTATGATAATTATCTGATCAAAAATGATTCTTTGTTAGTTACTATTATGGATAACTGAAACCTTAAAATGATTGGTTTTTCATAATTTTAAAAAGTCTCAATTGCTTCCATACGGTAATATCCAATACGCTCAGTGACAGTGACAGTGAGCAGTGAAAATATATTTCCTACAGTTCTAATTGGACCATTCCCATTCAGCGCAGCCGAGTGAGTATGAATAAAGCAATTAGAACTTATGGAAATTATATTTTCACGGTTCACTGTCACTGTTGTGTGCGAGTCCAGCTTAATCACAGTCGAATATGAACTGGATACTCTTATCTTTCTTACCTATATAATTTTGCTTGGGCCTATTCTTTCCAGTTATCCTATTATTTTCAATATTTTCTTCTATTTTATTCCAAATTTTTCCAATACTAATAACTTCTCCCCGCGAACAGGTGCAAGCAGCAGCAAGGAGTACCATATTTGAAAATTGTGAAATACATAACAAATTACAATTCTTGTTACAGACATGAAAGCGAGGACAGACTAGATGGTACCAAGCTCAATATTATATCTTCAAATAATGGGAACAAACCGTCCTGTGTGATGCCATCTAAGACAATTGGGAGAGATTCAGCAGTACATTCGATGCAAAATAACACTTCCACTATGAACAAGAACCTCTATCCAATTGATAATTATCTAGTAAGTATCAAATAATATTGTTCGATTAGTAATTCCATTCAATTGAAATTAAACTAATGTATGTTCTTCCAGAACTCACAACTCAAAAGTTGAAAATTAATTGAAAATAATTTCACGTCAATTTTGTACTAAACAAGAGAAGTCACAACAGTTACCACATATTCACCAAGATTTATTGAGTCAATGACAAACTATATGAATCTCATTGAGATTGTTGAATGTTTATATAAAGGTACGTCCAGATATACGCGCCGCGAACATGAGCAATTCACTTTCAATCAGCTGATATCTGTATTTTTACAGAAACGGTATAAGATATAGATATAAAAAGCTTGGAATCAGCTGATTGAAAGTGAATTGCTCATGTTCGCGGCGCGTAAATCTGTACGCACCTTAACAACTAAAATTAGTTGTATACCTATTGTAGAATCCCTTTTAGTGTCAAACCTTGAAACTTTCAATTGGAAGGAGCAATCACCGAATAACTCACACAATAATGTATATTATTGTTCTTTATAATGTATTTAGCATGATCTTCCAAATTAAAATTAGCCCTATTGTTAATTTTGTTCTCAAACATATTTATATTTCAATATCACTATTTCATTTCTTGAATCAATTCATTCAATTTTTTAATAAACTTGGAAGAGATTGGATCAACTGAATTGGAACATTTTCATTTACAACTAGAAGAGAATTTTGTGCATTACGAAATGCGGAATACAGTACCTAATTAAACAAAGTTGAGAATTTCACTCACTAGACTAGACTTCACTGTGTGTAAAGGGAAATTTGTATGTAAATAATTTAAGGAAAGTAGAAAAATCGACTTTTTTCAAAAAAGGCCAAAATAGAGATTCAATAGGTATCAATTTATAGAACTCAACAAATCCAAGCAATGATAAATGTTCAATAAAGTTGACATTTCATCTAAGATGCTTTCCAAGAAGAGATAATCATTGAAAATCATATTACAGATTTGAACATGAGGCATATAGGCCTCATGCCATTTTACTGTATGATAGTTGCCTCAATTTTGTGGGTTTTCTTTGGAAAGCTCTTCACTAACGCCTACGAGTTTTGTTAGAGTTTCAATAGAGATCCAAAACTAGTAGGTGAATTCCATTATTAACAATGAAGTACATTTTGTCAACTGCTTCTATTATATAAGAGATTAGTAGCCTAGAGTAGGCCTACTGCAAGTCATTGAAAAATTGCAATATTTCTATCTCACTAGGAACCATGAAAATTTTCACCCTTTGACTTAATTTTTTATCATTGCAGGTGCCAGCAGTAATTGGAAAGGGCAATTATTTACAGCTATCGGATTTTCGTGAATCCACTTCAGTCGAGCATCTTGCTGCACCTTCGAGTGGCACTCCAAGAATGTCCGAGCCTAAAAATGAGCAATCCAATCTCAAAAACCTCCCAAAATCCATGGGTCTTCGTCAAACAAAATTTTCAACTACTGCAGAGAACTCACCGAAAACTCCAGATATACCCAAATCGACAGAACGAGAATCCAAAATGGCGGAGATCGATCGCGCGATGCAAGCCATCAGAAAGCAGATAATGCAAAGTGAGATGGATATTCTCAAAATCCAAGCGGAGTCAATAGTAAAGATTGATAGTGGGTTCAGGTGATTATAGAGCCTTTATATCATTTTCTCATTTGAAATCTCAATTAAAAAATTTCTCTTGAAAAGTTTTATATGTTAGTAGATTTCTTAATGAATTCAGTGTATAACTTCATTACAAGTTCCACTTGGGAGTTGTAGTGTTGCATAATGGTGAATAGGAACACCTTCCGAAGATGATGTTCCTGAGAAATGCTAGTTTTGATAATTATAAAACACAGTTATCAATTATATATCTGATGTAATTCATAATTTTATCTCACATTCAATGTTGTATATTATAATTATTTTATTCATATTATTATATGGAATTGTTGGAATAGAAAAGGAACAATTTCTGAGAGAGTAGTAGGCTATGGTGGAAATATGGGAGGAATACTCTTTAGTTGAAAGTCAAATAGGTTATCATACAAGCCTTACGACTGTCATACTTCAGCCGGGACCGACAGTTTAACTAATAAACGATATAACTTATAATATATAATAACATATATGGGACGATGTAACTAATTATATTCGAACCAAGATAATCACAATTATTATCTGAATTTATGATTGTTATTAATACGATAAAACTAATCATATTCAATGCCAATTCATTTACTGAACTCTTGAAGGACTCGTACCATTAACTTATCAAATTCTTTCTTTTCAGTGGTTATTCCAGTGGGAAAAATCAAGGAGACCAAAAGGTATGTATGTACCTCACATAATAGACTTGGAGTAATACTATTGATATAAAACTAAACGTTGAAGTAAGATGCACTGTTAATAATAAAATTGGGTGTTTTGACGATTGACTGAATTGATATAATTGAATAATGAATAATTCATGGATAAATAATGAAAAAATATAAACATTCATGCACTTGCTTTAATATTAGAATAAACAGGCTGCTAATGCAGAAGGCATTAAAAATTTTAGCTCTGAGAATAATAATTAATCTAAAAAGAATGGATTCTGTTAAATTGGTTTTCTGTCAGCTTGGTATCCTCATAATCTATGAGCAATATATATTTTTTGATGCAATCATGCAAGTTAGGAACTACCCTGAACAAGAAATAAGAAATGATACTCATAGCTATGGTACTAGATTTGGGAGGATACAGAGAGACAGATACAGGTTGCTGTTTTTTAAAAAAATAAACATGACATGGGGAGAAAAATACTTTGAAATGCTACTCGAAGAACTACAATCAATAGAAAATGTTGAAAATTGAGATTAAAACTCAAGAAATATTTGTTTGCATCATCCCTGTACTCCCTTTAAGAGTTTACAGATCTGACTGTCTGAAGTTTTATGACTGTTCAGTTCATGATTATTGTCTTTTTTAATGTTTTGTTTGACTCAATAAAATTTATTAAGTTTAATTTTATTAAACTTAATAAAATTTATTAAGTTTGATTTTATTAATTAATAAAGTTTAAGTTTAATGTTAATTAATATTTAATATTAACACTGTTCTTATGTACCTGTACATGAATGTGAAAAGAGATGAAAATTTCAAAATTGGAATCATGATTCGGTTGTGAATAACGAAAATAAATCCAGAATTTTTTTTCTAGGATGTGACTTCAAAAAATGACAAAAACATGATGTCTCATCACGAAACCACGCATGACTGCGCATTCAAAACAATCGCACCTCAATCCACTTTTATCACATCTGAGAAAACATGCCTCTGCTGCTCCAAGCCAAAGAATTCCCCACCAAATCACAAAAATCCAGAAATCAAAGGGAAATCTTCCCACAGAGATGATCATCAAGTTGATAGAGGCAATTCTTATTATTCTGAGAAGCACTCAACAAAAAACAACTATCAACAATTCTCCAAAGAATCAAATGATTGCGCAAAAACGTCCAGAAATACTCATCAATCAAATCCTGATAGTTTTAATAGAGGTTTGGTAGAGATGCAAAATAAAAATAGAGAATATATTGAAAAGTTTGTCTCGCCTCAACCTAGCAGGAGTGATTGTAGATGGCAAGATAAACTGATGAGCATGAACTATTCTGGCCCTGATAACGCATTCGAATTACACGATTCAGATGTTAAAAGTCAACTGAATTTTAGATGTTTTGAGGGATGTGATAGATCACCTGAAGAATTTATCGAAAATGAAGTACCTCAGTTGATAGCCAATACGAGGTCACAAAGTCGATATGGATCCTCAGCAAGATTGGACTATTCATGTGAAGTTGGAGAAGGCGAAGACATCTGCTTAAGGATGGATAGAAGACGGAACGCAGAAATCCACTGCTCCTTCCAACCAAATGCGGCTGTACATCGTGTTGTGAGTCGGGAATCCTCGACAAGCGTAAATAGTCAATCAGAAATTCACCTGACAAGCAACTCTAAGCTTAGCAGGCTGAAGAAAGCACTTCTACCAGGTGTCAACATTCGTTCGGAACTGAGTGTACAATCGGGGCCAACAATTCACATCCCAGCTGTTAGTAAATTTTCTGTGTCTAGTGAGAAAAATAAAAACGTTCTATTGAAAGAAGTGGTTCATGTGGAGACTGAGAGAGAAGTTATTGTTTGTCCTCCTAGACAAGAATTTGTCGATAATGGTAAAGTAGTGAAAAATAATGTCGCTGTTGGTAAAAAATATGATGGTGGTAAAGCTGTTTGTGATAAGAGACCTGAGGATTCAAAAAATGTAGGTGGAGAATTTGTTCATCTTCAAATTCAAAAACCTATGAATACGAAGGTGGTTGATAAACATGTGGGGGAAGGTTTGAATAATAATGAAATACAAGAACATTTGTACAATGCTGTGAGAACGTATTCCAACAAGTTGAATTCTCAGAGTAGTACAAAAATTCAAAAACAGCTGAGAGAAACACTCCAAGAGCTGAGCTTCAACATTTCGCGTCTCTACAACAACCAGATGAATGAGTATGTCCAGTGTGGGCGAAGCAGAGATGTGCAGGCGCCTCTCTCTTACCGCATGAAGGCTGTCGCCGAGTTGCTCTGGGAAGAACTGGAACTTCGCACTTATCCCTCGGAGGAACACTATTCACAAATCGAGCAGATCATTCATCATCTAGTGCATGATCTAGAAGATGCCATCAAAGAGGATGTGCCATTCAAGGCAACAGCTAGAGAAAATGTTTCATTGAAAACGAAGAAGGCTCCAGTACACATGAAGAACTCGCCACTCAAAAACAACCATTTGGGTATGTCTAACATGAAATAATCTTTAAATTCTTTCAAGTGAGGAATCCATCACATTGTTTGCACAATTCTGTTTTTAATCATGCATGGAAATAATACTTTAATCCACATCATTATTTATTTTATACTTATTAATAATTTCAAACAATCTTGCTTATATTGTACTGTATTTTTCTACTTCAAATAATTTCAACCTATCAACGAATCTCATACATGACATTTTATACGATTTATTTCCATACTTTGAGCTCTGTAATTTTGGTATAAGAAATATCACAATTTTAAACAATACTATGGCTTCTCTCTCAATTAGAGTGGTTGTGTTTTGTTAATTTGCTGACAAATGGTGAGATTATTTGGGTATTCTATTCAGTAGATAAAATTAAAACTCAGTAACGATTCATTCAACCCCTGTAGAATTCTCAGATTTCGAAAAAAAATAGTTGGAAGTTTTTAGACTCAACAGTGGGCCTACTTCAATAGTAATAGGTTTTGTCATAATCCGTATAAATAGTACCTACAAACCATTTGGTCCACCTTTGTTTAGGTACAGGCAGTTGAAACTCCTTTCTAACAACATCAGTATTACATTGTGCTTTTATTAGAACTATTTTTTGAAGTCTCATTTGTTCAAATTAGTCAATTATATTGCACTATTTGTCACCAACTAATTTTAGTCTCAGTAAGTGAAACAGATAAAATCTTAACCTAGGTTAAAATTGGGTTGAAGGAAAGCGATCCCTTTCCATACTGGGAAGCTAAAAACTAACAACATTATCATTAATAGAATCTGAAACTAAATAGAATTTTGCTAAGATGAGACCTTCTATGATTCCATATAATTCGATTTACTTTGTTTTGGTGATTGTATAGATAATAAAGTTTAAAGGTTTCATATTCAATCAAAAACGTAATGAAATCAATGTTTGCTAATAAATAACAAATTTCATAGCAAGGATTTTCTGGAAATCATAATTATTGAAAGGTTTTATTTTTTTATTTCTTTCAGTTCTACAACTTACTCTATTCTCCAAAGAGCAGTTAGCCAAACGCATCTGAGTTCAGTGAGCTCGTAATGAATGAAAATAACATTTGCAATATAGCGTGAAATAGTGATCTTATCAAAAATTCTCATAGAGAATTCTGAAATTACTCTCAGTCTTAAAAAGAATATTTCCAAACATTTTCAGCGTTTCTTTCAATATTTCGATTCTTTTCCAATGAATGAATCTATATACTTTTATAGAATTTGAGTCTAATGAACTGATATAACGTTGAACTGAAAGTAAAATTTTAATTACCGTACTCATATATCACGTTTTCACGAACAATTTTAATAAATCGATTAAAATAGCCAATGATCTATGCAAGGTCTATAGAAATACCTCACTAAAAAATAATATTTTTTATGATCTGGTTGCACAAACGTCTGTTAACTTTCAATCCCGATTAAATGTCACGTGAACCAATCAGAAAAGCCTTCTTCTCAGGAAAACCTTTTCTGTTTTGTTCTCATAGAATTTAATCATGATCAAAATTTAACAGGTGTTTGTGAATGCTGGGCCTAAGACTATCACCTGGTTGCACAAGAGTCTTTTAACTTCCAATTCCGATCGAATGCCTCGAGAACCAATCAGAGAAGCCATCTTTTCAAAAAAATCTTCTCTGATTGATTATCGTGGAATTTAATCATGATTAGAATAACAAGCTTCTGTGCAACCCGGCCCTTGGATTTCAAAACCAACAAGTGGCGGGTAGCCTAACAAAATACTGTATAATGTTGCACTATATAATAATTATACACCGTCCCACGAAGAGGTTTACACGTTTAATTTTATATAACGTGCCCATTCAAGCAACAAACTCTTTAAAATTTTACACAGTTCACAAAGTAGGCTCTTAAAATATTCTGGAAAAATTTCAGCTTCCTAACCTTCGTAGAAACAAAATGGCGGGCGGCCTATTGAAAATGTTACCAATTCATTAACATTTTCAATTTCTGGGATAAGAAATTAAATAATTTTGAATTTAACGCAGTTTAGAAAGTAGGTTTTGAAAATATCCTGGGAAAATTTCAACTTCCTAACCTGCGTAGAAATAAAATGGCGACATAATGAAAATTTTACCAATTTATTAAAATTTTCAATATGCCGCCATTTTGTTTCTATGAAGGTTAGGAAGTTGAAATTTTCGCAAAATAATATGTTTAGAACCTACTTTGTAAACTGGGTAAAATTTAAAAAAAGTTTGATGCATGAATGGGATGGAATGAAATATAAAATTAAATGTGTATACCTCTTTGTGGGACATGGTGTATATTGTAGTAGCCACGGTATATAGAAAAAGGTACCGTATATATTTTCTAAATACCGTGGTAGTAGCTACATTATTGAATTAAGATAATTATCAAGTTTGTAATAATTATTTTGTGAATCCTCATAAAATATTACCATTTTATTTTTCTAATAAGTTGGTATAAAATTCAATTTTTTTCAAATAAGAATTGATAAACAATTTTCAACAATGAAGCATTGTATCTGTTACGGAAGCAGTCATTCATAGCGTTCATCGGGATTCGTCGATTTGAATAACCGCGTCTTTCTGTATTTTGTTATTGCTCAAAATGTTTGATATTGAAACTTTAATCTCACAAATCAAAGCGCATCCTATTATTTATGATACTGAGCATCAAGATTACTCAAATAATGATTTGAAAGCTCAATGTTGGTATGCAATTGGAAACACTCTTTTCAATGATTGGGAAGCTGTCAATGATGATGAAAAATTCGAAAGAGGTGAGTAATAATTATTTATTATAATAGCATTGAATCTTTTTTATTAGAATGCCATACAAAACGGTTTTAAGTGGAGCTACTTGGAAAATAATACATTTATTATAATAATCCTGTCGTTGAAATACTAATAATAATTCAGTTGAGTGATTTGAGGTTAAGTTGATGTTTTTTTTATAATTCAAAACATTGTTTAAATAAAATTCATTATGCAATCTGCAATTTCAAATGAATGCTGTATGCGTAAAGAAAGAGATTTTCTCAGTTATCCAGTTTGGGAAAAATGTTAAAAAATAAAATCGACGAGTTTCAATGAATTTGCTTTAGGAAAATGGTATAAAAACTGATTATTGGTTCAGCTATTGGAAAAATATAACAAATCATATTTTATTGAAACTTAAATATGTAGTTGAATTTTACAAGTATAGGACTATATTATAATCATGCTGAATGCTTTCATTTCACGTAGGCATTTCAACATAATCAACGTTTTCCAAGTTAATTACGCCTACACCATTTACAATATATTATACACTATTAACGATACCGTACGGTACAAATAGTGGAATCCAATAGTTATATTTCATTATTTATAATAAATTATAGTTTTGTTTTGGTATTTTTTTTTATTGCTGTAGATAAAACCTTACTTTGTTGCTAAAAATCATATTGCCGATTTCAACACTGATCATCTTATATTATAATTTTTATCATAAATATATATTTTTTTATTGAATGTATCAGAGAATTTAATATTGATTTTCCAGTAGTATTTATCAAGTAGAAGCTAGTTCTCTTAATCTAAGTTACATCAATTATTTTTTTGCAGTTGAAGATATGTTAATGAAGTGGAACGAGATGAAAAATGCATTTGTAAAGGATTACAAATTGCAGCTAATGTCTTCAGATCAGTCAAAACGCAAGAAGCCATCATTAGAAGAAAACGATAATTCATCACCCACATTTGAACAGATGATGTTTCTTTTGCCGTTTATAAAACATCCAACCCCCCAACAAGAGATTGAGTCATCAGACACTATTGAAGCCGTTGACACAATTGAAGATGTTGCAGTACCGAATACATGTGGAACAAATAATGTTTTAGTACCGTCACCTAAAGATGATTCAAAACATTCATTAGAAACTTCCACAATGACTAAAAATGTAGTTGATAGTGAATTTATAAATGGGTCGAATGTTTTATCAATGCCCTCCAAGAATGCATTTTCAATTTGTGAGAATTTGAATGATTCAAATCCACCATCCACACCATCATTTCGAAATGCTGTAGATGTGAATAATGAATCAAGTCTCCTACCTACACTGAAACCTGCTAAGCCAATAGTAGCTCGTAAAGCATTAGTAATTACACGAAAAAACGTGCTAAGTCATTCAAAACAATTCTATAGTAGAATAAATATTGAAAAGAAAAAAGAGGATTTGATGATTTCTACTGAGAAAACTGATATAAACATCCAAAAGGTGACTAAATCTTTTGAGATGAAGAAAGAAAATGAAAACCGCGATCAGTATGGTCATGGCACTTTTCTCAGCTCTTTTGCTCCAATACTGTACAGTATGCCACTTCAAGAAGCAATGCAAGTTCGGAGTAAAATTTCTGGAATTATGTCACATCAATTCAAAAATAATTAAACTGATACTATTGGAGCCATGCAAAGTTTCTACAAAAATTAATGCAGCATATTTGATCCTACTACGGTATTTCAACGTATCAAAAGCAATACTTTTTGTGATTTTTAGAAGTCAAAATGGATTTATCTGTTTTTTATTAATATCAACGTAATATATTTTTAATAGATTGTGATAGAATAATTAATTTAATTTATCTGTTCTTTTTTGTACTATATCATTTAATGGAATAAAAATGAATGAAATGTGGCAAATTATGAGTATTATTTTTCTTTCTTGAGTTAATTTAAATTTTTGAAAGAGTTTGCAAATGTATATTTGTTTTGAACGAATGGCAACAAAATGAGACAGACAGAAGACATTATTGAAAACTATTTCAAATAGAGTTTTGCCTATCATGTGTTTAATATTGATTTTAATGTTAGCCATTTATCCTATTAAAATAGATCAAATTATAAAGACTTGCGCTATCTAAAAGTTATGTGATTACTTTTCCGAATTCTGAGACAATATTCATTCAATCGTTACCAGCGGCTTTTCTCTACAGAAATTGTTGCAATACCGGTGCACATGACTTGATGTGGAGTGTGGAAGCATTCTTGTATAGTAAATAATCTAATCACCTGAGACTGTAAGTCCGCTCTTCTCTCATCATCATCATCATCCTTCTCATTAACCACGCACAAGCCAAGAATTTATGTAGGCATCACCTTCGGAAAAAAGTTTATGCTCCATCATAATACAAAAGTAAGTCGGCTACAATAACAATAGACAGTTATTGTGGTCGCAAATATGGAGCTTTCGAATATTACTGAATTACTTTTAATAATACTACTCACAATCTTCTCATTCTCAGTGAAATATATTATACTGTATTGTTTAATCTATCAAATAAATAAATAAAAATACTCGTCTTTTCAGATAAGAAATAATCATACTGTATTGAAATAAACTTTCTGGAATAATTTTAGTACATTCCGAGAACCTCCATCCGCACATGCAAATATTTGCTTTTTTATAATGTTATTTGAAATATTGAAAGAGCATTCGTCAATATTTTTTGTTACGGTATAAATAATAGAATAACATTCCATCATTCTCTTTTTTCTTTATCTCTCTACATTCTAGTTACGGTGAGATCCATAAACTTATACTTTGTAAATGATTGATTTCTGACACAGTTAGAAAAAAAATCGTTTCATTTTCAGACTGTCGCAAAAAATCGACTCAATCGAGAGCTGGAGAAAAACCTGCGAAAAGTACAACTGAAAAGACTTTGACCACAAAGTTTACATGCAGTTCTACTAGTGGTGTAGGTAGACGTTCTACTGCAGAGGGGAGTAAGCAACTTGAGAGACGATTTGTGAAGCTTTCTACAACTCAATCGAGACCCAACTTCAAGACGAACACTACCAGAACTATCAAAACACCAGAGGGTAGAAAAATGTTGACAGATTTCAAGAGGAGTCGATATCCCAATCAACCCGTACAAAAAAGACCAGTTTTCATTGAAAGTCGAAAGGAGTCGGACAGGAACTACAGAGGAAGTCAATTGGAATATATTCCTGCACAGAATCCATTTCTTCGAGATCCAGTAAAGAGCAAGCAATCGCCCTCCAAGAGAACCCAAATTTGTGATGCTCCTCCAGTAGAGAACTCTGTTTTCCCTGAGTGTTCGATAGGAAATGCTGATGACTCCCCAGACATCAACAGGCCACAGAATCGATGTGATGATGAAGACCTCATGCGGTTCAAGCGCATCAACACACTTTATAAGTTAAACAAAAAACTACATTCACCAAATAAAACGATTGCCGAAATATTCAGTGCTGAATCACTGAATTCAGCTGCTCAAAGTTTAGAAGAAAAGAAACCAAATTCTTCGTCAAGTATTGAGAGGTGAGAAAATCTACTTAAAGAAAATCAATTTAACACATAATTTCAATCATAATCAATGATTTTCATAATCAATATAATTTTAACTGTATCAAACTTTATTAGTATGATATTGGCTGACTAACCATGAATGGCTGTAAAAAATAATAAACAAAAAAATTGAATTACCTTACCAGCGATTCATGAAGATATGATTTTCTGAAATCAATAATAAATTATTATGCATTTCATAATTTTATACAGTATCAATCAAATTTAAAAATGGAACATTTGAGTTAACTAGCCGTTAAAAAATTGAAAACAATAATAGATTTTGAAAAAAATTGAGTTTCCAGCTATTCTAGTTCTGTATTAAAAAATTATTGCATTAGTATAAAAATGGAACTTAATATTATTCACAATTATTGTAGCAATAATAAGGTAGGTTTAATAACTACTGATCTTATTCAATCCAATAATCATCAATTGGATTCTAATTAAATAACGGCTAGTACTATTTGAACTAGTACTATCCTTTCCATAATAATTGCTTATTAGATATAAAAAATTACAAATTTTATGCTCAAAATTCTATTTTTATGTAGCCCACCATACCATTACTAAAATCTACAAGAAGTTACAATCGTGTTCCTATTATAGCTTGTCTATTCTTATGCCACTGCCAATTAATCTCACATTTGATTTAAAAAAAAACGGCAGTTTAAAGTTTATTCAACGGAAATTTGTTTAAAATTTATAACAATCTTCTGAATTACGTATATATAACAATCTTCGTTTATATATTACGAAAATATTTTTCCGATGCGAAACATGTCTAGAGTTTAGAGTAAGGTTGTGTCTGAACTACCAACTTATCAATAATTGATGAAGAATGAAGATCTTTTTATATTTCAGACATCGTTCAACAGAATGCATGAAATCAATTTGCAAAAGCAGAGAAACAACTTCAACATTGGAATTTGATAGATTAGAAGATAATCAACCTCTGGTATTGGAGCAAGTAAAATCGGTGAGTTGATTTGAGATGAGAAGGCTATGGTTTTCTCTTATTTTTTTTATTTATACAGAAAACTAATAATACCAATTCAATATGGTCAATAAGAATTGAATATTATAGAAATGACCTTGAATATAATTATTTACAGTCAAATTTCTAATGTATTTTTCTTTAGGGCCACTTTTAATATAAATAACATACCTATAAATATAAATCTCAGTACCCTTTGAAATTATTTTATCACAACATGTTTCGGACATTAAAGCCATTTTCTGAGTTTCATACACTGAGATTTATATTTTTATTTTATTTAAATTTCTAATGTTATGGGCTAATTCATTTTTGGAATTCAGTCCGGTATTGGACGCACATGAAACTTTTTATCGCGTGAGAAAAAAGTCATTCATCTTTGGAATTATGAAATTAACTTTTTGAAAATTTTGAAAATAATAGAATAACTTATCGATTTTAAATTTATATAATCAGTGAACCCTATGACGCTAGACCCAACTTTAAACGTTGACTTTCACAATAATCCTTATTATCTATAATAGCGTAATTTTATTATTTCAAACAGATTATTTTATCACTTGGATGTTGAAAAAGTAAATATGATATAGTTCTATTAAATTACATAAAGCTCTCCATGAATCTCTTTGTTCATCCTCATGCAAACTCATTTTGTTTGTTTTTCTTGGTCATAACGTTTGCAAAGTTGTAATCTAATATGAAAATGATAATCAACTTCACTTTTTATTTTATAGATTGACAAATGTGATGGAGAAATATTGAACAGCAATGATATTGCCTCGGAATCGCAGCCTACTGCTAATGTTGATGTTGTCCAAAACAATGAAGAGAAGATTTTGCCATACCCTCTGATGCAAAGTGATAGTGAAGAAATTGAGGTAAATGAAATTATAAGGCTTGAGACAGTCGATGAGGAAACGGAGCCATCAGTCAGTAATAAAGCAGGCACTGATTGTAATAAATCAAGCGATCAATCTGAAAAATCTGAGAAGGTAAGGCATTTCTCTTGAAATTGATCACACATGAATTGTCTCAAATCTTTTACAGTATATTGATGAGAATTTACAATATTCACCCATTTTATTTAAGATCCTTACTACAGTACTATTATACTTGGTTATGGTTTATAATATTATCATCATGCGTAGGTCCTATACTATACATATACCTATTCAAAATGAAACCGTTTCCTCTCATGTTCACTGCATCTTCTGAAAATAAGAATGAAACTTTTATTGGGATAACTACAACCGAATGTTATAGGAACTATTGGAATGAACCTATCTATTATTGGAGAGAACTAGTTATTTATTGGACTGTACGTAAGCGTAATCAAAGTTGAAGAAACAATACATTTTAAAAAATCAACGTCTCATAAGTGGAATTCTATCAGAGTCGACATAGTTGAACTCTGGCGTATTTCAGAGTTAAATTGAGACAAATCATCAACTTGAAGATTCATAAGCAATTTTAAACAGTTTTGTCCAGAAATTGTCAATGTGTCACCTACAATTGTTTTTAACAACGGTAGTCTATTGATAGGTAACATGATTTGAGCTACACCGAAAAAATGATTAAAATTTGAAATAATAATGCACGCACTGTATGAGTCTCATATTAAATTTTATGTTTTCTATATTTTTGAAGGAAAAAGATGATGAAAGCTACGAAGATGATTGGGAGATTGATCAGGATGATGCATCGGTCAATAAAGGTACAAAAGCTTATTTATAAATACAATTTAAATAATTTAGTTTAACTCTATTTACTCACTATCAACTCTCCAACTCACTATTTACTCCGGATTGCATGCATTGATAATCAGTTTAAATTTTTTTTGTAACATGGCAATTTTACAATTTACAATTTTCATCCCAGAAAGAATATTTTGGTTTATTCTAATAAGAATAAGCATTAATAGGGATTACCAGAGTAGTTCAATTGTATTCATATTCGAATATCAATTATTAATCCTCAATATTTGAATGAAATCAATGTTATTCCATTCCAAAATATACACTGATTATAGAAGTGGAAAGTTAAACTAACTGGACAAATTGTCATATGTCATCATTGTAATCATTTGAAAAATATTTTTTTTAAGAGTTTAATCATGAGTAAAGCAAGAAAATGATTAAATGTCAACAATAATTCTTAATTCCGATTTTTTCTTACAATTCCGATTGAAGGAGTGCCAAAACTTTAATCATGATACCGTTGAATTCAAATATTATACTTGGTATATTAATCTTTAGATCTTTTGAGAAATGGCAAATCCTATGATAATCAATTTAAAGAATTACATTGAAAAGTCTATTGAATCCACCGGAGACTTCGCGGCAACTGCAAATAATATTGCGGCATAGAGAATAGTAATCCGAATATTTCTTTTAATAACATTTATCTTCTCTCCCAATAACTATTATTTCTATTCTGTTGCAGTCGCAGAAGTCTTCAGGGTATTCGAATGCATATCAATTGATGTTTTGTTTTAATCACTATGTACTTGATGTAAATTCAATAATTTAATTCTCCTGTTTATTACCATTTTAGAATACAACGTTTTGAAATATCCTATTTTATACAGTTGATACAACTAATAGCTTGATTCTGTGTTACTATTTTTCAAGTTATATATTTCTGTTCATCCTCATGAAATTTTCAGAAAAGGACGCAACTGATGACAAACAAAACATCGATTATGAGTCAAAGGAAGTTGAGTCACATCATTCGACGGAAGAACGACGTTCATCCTCATCCTCCTCATCATCACTTTCAGTCGTGTCGGAGATTAAAAATGATGATAACAAATCATCTAAATCACAAGATTCAAGTGGTGGCGAGACTTATGTAAAGGAAAAATCACCCTTCAACGTTTCAGAGAATGAAATAGATCAGGGTGAACATCTGAGATTGAATGAGAGTGTACTTGACGGATTGAGTTTGAAACTTCATTCGAATAAAGATGTTTTTACAGAAGAAAATCAGAAAATCTCTGAAAATGTAGGACAAACTATTGAAAACAAACAAGAATCTGTAGATGAAGTATTAGTTGAAAGAAGTGAATCTAAAACATTCGATGTGGTTGAAGTTGCCCAGGTTGATAAGAATAATACAGTTACAATATCATCATCAGTATCTTCTGAAATTCTGCAAAACGATAGCAAATTAAATTTAAACGCTGAAGATTTCGCTGTCACCAAGAACACTAATGGTAATAATTACTTGGTACCGTTATCAGCTAGGAGCGGTACCACTGCAGAGATGCGTGATTCTGTTAATATTAATACTGTGGATTCACCTAGTGCTCGAAAACTTGATTCATGCGAAATGGTGAATGAAAATATGGGACGATATAATAGAAACTGTAATAATAATACTATGCCACAAACTTCTTTCCATTTATCGATTCCAGAGACAATGAATCATTCTAAGAATAAAATCACAATGACTTCTAATTTTGAAAATCAAGAGTTCAAAGTTGTATTGGAGTTGAGTAAAAATAATTCAGGTGCTTTGAGTTCTGCAAAATCATCAAATGAGTTGAATGATGGAGAACAGAGTCGTGTTCCAATAGATAACGATAAAAGTTTTGAACGGAAAACCAGTAAAGCAGTGAATACTGAAAATATTTCAGGGAATGACTTGGGAACTTCCATTAGAAGCCAAAGGTTGGAAGATGCTGGTAAACCGAGAGAAGTTTCACAGCGAGCTGCTGAAGTAGTTTGTCAAGAAAGAGCTGAAGGAGCTAGTTCAGGTGTAGCTGAAGGGTTGGCTCAAATAGTTGAACAACAAGTTGATTGGCAAACAAAGTCTCACGATCTTGCTCAGCTGAGAAACCGTATTGAAGGCTTGGAGTCAACTTTGAACTCAACTGTTGGTGTTGTGCTGGAGAAATTGAGCAGCGACTTGGCCAAACGACCTTCCACATCAGGTATGCATGTTGGCGTTTCTTGCAAACTGGATGAGATCCGCTCCTCTCACTGTCAAACTGACGATTTTCAACTAATAAAAGCTACGGAAAGTAATCTGCTACATACAACAACGGAGGATCAGCCTATGCCAAAAACATCATTGGTGGATGAAATCAATAAGATATTCAATGTAAATCGAGGAGTTGCTGTGGAGAAATTCAAGAAACCAGTGGAAATTTCAGCAACGAATAAGAATTGTCATCAAAGGAAATATCGAACGCAATCATCCAGCTCACAGTCTTCATCTTTGGTATCCATCCCACGTTTGTCTGGAAGTGAAGAGAAATCGCAATCAGTAAGTTTTTTATAAACGTTGTCAATTTTATTACATGCTACTTCCTAAGTTTATTCCTATTCATTGACGATAATAGTAAAAAATAGAACTGAAAGAATTACATTAATATCTATATTTTATGCACAAAAAGTACTCATATAAAACACTTTCAAAACTTGAATTCAATGCGTAGTTACAATAATTGAAATGGTTATAAATGGGTTACATCTCATCCAAAGTTCTAAATACGGTACTACCTACTTATCTTTCAAAAGAAGAAAATGATTATACACAGTAGTAGCATATAATAATAATACTGAGGGTGATTCCCACATAAGCTCTTAGGCTTGTGCGTGGGTAATGCGTGAGAGGGATGATGATGAGAGATGACGACTACTTTTTAGGTAGACGGGACCGACGGATTTATCGTCTCCTCCGAAAGACGGGGTGGCCGTATCTATGTGATTGTGCTGTAGTCAAAAACTTTTGTCCCGGTCGAGATTCGAACTCGGGTTCTCTTGATTAATAAACCGGCGCGTTATCATTTACTCCAACGAGCCAGTTCAATTAAAAAAATTATTAACGTGATTAATTTTTAAGAATAAACATTCTCTATAAAATATTATCAAGAAACATTGATTTTCTAATCCAACTATTAAATCTGATATTGTTCATATCTGACAAACCTTATCCAATACATTATACCCGAACAAACCCTATATAGAACTCAATTTCTATTATTTTCAAGTCAACTTTTAGTGAGGAGCTTTTCACACATCCATCATATTTTTCATTATTATTACTGGAAATTAATTCCCATAATAATATATTATTCCCAATGATACACTATTATCATGATATAATATAAAAAGTGGAAGTGAATACACCATACCGATTTTAAAGCACCAAAGTATCAGTGTATTATAAATTTTCTGATCTGTTTTTCTACACTAGTAATCAATCACTGTAAGGAGTGGAATAGCAATGATTCCAGATACCGGTAATGAACAACATGGTTTACATTATCTAAAATTAAAGACATACCTTTATTCTTTATTTATTCATTTATACAATAAGCACATTATCAAAATGATAGGGAGAGGAACCTTGTAGGTATATAATAAGGTAACCTTGTGCTATTCCTCTCCCAAATTTAGATAAGGTTACACATAGTCCAAAAGTGGTTAAGTCTTGTAGTTCTTCAATTGACAAAATTCAAAAAGACTATTGAAACCCACCATTAAATTCGTTTAGTGGTTACTTTTTTCATGAATATATTAGCATATACAGAGTGTTTAAGAACTCCCTACCAATACTCTAGGGCATTGTTCCTGGGTAAGAAATATATCTAAATATCATATTTAAATTCATACAGCGGGCATTTTGATTTTTTCACTTATTATTTATTTTTCTAAATAATGATAAACGTACAGAATTGAAACTCTGCACAATCATTTATACCAACTAGACAAAGCTACAAAAAAATTATGACAATTTTTCAAATTCATAAAACAAAATGGAGGCCATTTAGTTTTTTTTTCTTGAATAACTCAGAAGCCGTTGGTTTTACCAAAAATTAAAAGAATAACTTTTTTTAGTAAATTCCTATCGATTGGTACCAGATTCGTTAAGATTGGGCCAATATTAACTGAGATATGGCAGCCTTAGTGGTGGGTGACCACTGAAAGTTTGCAGTGCAAATCAAGGCATGCTATTAGAGTCGCCTCGATGATGCAACAATCTCTATTTGCATTGAATGTTAATAGTGAGCGATTTTAGGCCATTTCAAACAATAAAATAACGTTACATAACCCTCTGAAGGTGGGTCACCAACCAATAAAGCTGCCATATCTCAGTTAATATTGGTCTAATGTGGTACCAATCGATAGGCAATTAAATTTACTAAAAAACGTTATTCTTGTAAAGTTTTTCTATAACCATCAGCTACTGAGTTATTAAAGAAACAAAATTCTAAATGGCCGCCATTTTGTTTTATTAATTTGAAAAATTATCATAATTTTTTGTAGTTTTGTCTAGTTGTTATAAAATTGGGCAACGTTTCAATTTCGTATGTTTAACCATATAATTTATAAAAGAATGATAAGTGAAAAAACAAAATGGCCGCTGTGTGAGTAACTGAAGACTTCCGGACAATTCAAATATGATATCTAGATATGTTTTCTATCATGGGATATCTTTTTATGCTATTTTTCTATGATATTAGGTACCGTACTGGAAACCTGCAGTACTATAGTTACAACATTTTGAATGGTGATAACAAGTTGACTATTCTCCTTTCTTTACAGGAATTATCTGAAGGTGAAGTTGGAATGGATGCCGCCATTTGTTCTTGCAGCTTTGGCGAGATAAAAATGTCTGGTTGCTCTAGATGTGGAACTTACGGTGTGAAAAAGTTGAGCATGAAACGATCCTACCCGAATTTGCAGAAAAGTGATGGTGAGGTGAGCGTTAGACATGCACAGAGAACATCTTCGGACTGCAGTGGGTCTCAGAGTGTGGATTCCTGCACAAAAATAAGCCTTGATATGAGAAGAGTGTTCAAGTTCAAATCTAAATCACTATCCCAGAGTAGAGTGTCTGCTTCTAAGAGTTTTACAAATGTGGTGGAGAATATCTTGGATGAGTTGAAAAGGGAGAAAATGGAAGCCAGAATGAAATTCAAGAGATCACAAGAGAATTTTGATGCGCAGTTTCTAAAGCACTGTGAGTGCTTGAGAAGAAGTACCAGTGATATGTCTCTTAAGATGACTGCTTCCGTTGTAAATCATGCAGCTAAAAGTGGTACTCAGTACCATTCTCCTAGAAATAAAGTGCTTCAGTATCAACCTAGTGAATTTGGTGAGGAAAATTATTATCAGACAGAAAAACCACAATTTCTTACTAAAAGCCGTCAAAATGATAAGCCACATTCAACTGTTGTAATCTCAGATGAGTCTGGGGATTCAGAGGTGGCGATTGAAAAACTGCAGGAGCTTGATTCTAGCTCTCTTTTCCGTTTGATCAGGAAACGCAAAGGTCGTCAATCTCATGCTAATCTTGATCAAGGCATTGAAAGCGATAACAACTTATCAAACAATGGAGATGGAGGTAAATCGAAGTTAAATGTATCTACTGGAAAATCATATGGGGAAACCGGAGTTGAA
The DNA here is from genome assembly GCF_014356525.2 of Nilaparvata lugens. Classification (NCBI taxonomy): domain Eukaryota; kingdom Metazoa; phylum Arthropoda; class Insecta; order Hemiptera; family Delphacidae; genus Nilaparvata; species Nilaparvata lugens. The sequence continues at coordinate 20,381,655 of NC_052514.1, read as the reverse complement.
AACCCCGATCTTAATGAAATTGGATCATCGAGTGGAGTGAAAAGTGTAGAGGACGTATTGAAAACATTTTTCAGTTCAACTAATTCTTTAGAGCAGGAGCTTGGAAGGACTGAGCTATTGAAACAGCATACATGTTCACATAAAGAATCCTCGCTTATCAGAACGAGAAACGACCTGCTCGACTCAGACAGCTGCAATTCTACCATAATTTCCAATACCTCAGGTGAGAATTGATTTCTCTTTCATTTTCATTAATAAAAAAGATATGGATTTTCCGAGATAATAATATTTGTTTATAACTATATTTTTCTCTAGAGAATCAATGCCGGATTGTGGAACTTTGGGAGATTTATGATTTCTACATCTAGAACACAGCTAAATTTAGTTTTTAGTAAACTTTTCGACCAAAAAAGCAAACAAAATAAATTAGGAAGCTTTTTTGTTTAAACCAGTAAGTGCATGCAATGGTTATCAGAGATACACTCTCTATAAAAGATTTAACAGGTGTCGAGAATAGCAAATTGGAAAGAAGTATAAGCGACCGTAGTGAGATTTGTTCAAGGTAGGAAAGATATATGAATGATTTTTAAAATTCTATTAAAAATAGATGGTAGAGTTAATGAATATTGTGAAAAATGTATTTTTGTGGATGGTTGTTATAATGACTAAAAATTAGATACGGTATTCCTGAATCAAATAGTAATATTGAATTATTTAGAATTTATTGAAAAATTATAAAGTTCAAATAGTACTTCTTACTTGTTTGTAATAGATAATTCAAGAATTGTGTGCAATATAAGAACAATAAGAGATGCATTAGTTGAAATTTTCTTTGAGTGTGTGTGTCCATCAGAAGGGTAAAGTAACGGTAGAAGGATAACGTCTCTTTGCCTCAAGAAGGCTTTAGCAGTATGTTCATGAAAAAAGTTTGCTATATAGTGCAGCATAAAGTTGAAATATTATTTTTTACAGATGACCGTGATCGTAGCGAAGGACAAATCTGATATCGTTGACTAATGTACCTGGAATCAAAATAGAATAGTGGGCTGTTTCCTATTTAGTATCCACTTAAGTAATTACTGTTTGATTTTTTCTTCTAATTATATTGCAATTAATATTTAGTATGTTTCGCCTTTTTATTTTCAAATTGATCGCAAGGTTTGTGATTACAAGACTATAGGAACAATAAGTGAGCTTATCAGCATAAGCTCAAAAGTAAAGATGCAGCGGGGCCACCGAAAGTATTCATTATAATGTCTCTATTCTGTTCTTATTCTTAATTATCACTTTTCAGTGAAAGTAACTGTGTAAAATACTTTTTAACACAACTCAAATACTCAAAACAGAAATGTTTCTATCTATATTACTTATTTACTCCCAGGGCCATCTAAATATCTAAGTTGATATTTGGCCGCACCAACAAACTGTTTCCATGTAGTTCACTCCTCAGCATCTTTTTCTGTTGCTCCAAGCCTCTCCTTGTCAGTCTTAACCTGTTGCCACCATCTCTGTCTGGGTCTCCCACGGGGTCTTCTTCCTGAAGGGTTGGGTTCTAAAACTTTTTTATCGATCTATAGCAATGGTCGCCAAACTTATGAGCCTGCGAGCTAGAATAGAATTTATAAATCTTCTAGTGAGCTACCAAGGATTATTAGACTGAAGAAAGTACGGTATGCAAAATGAAATTTTCACACTTTTATTGCCTATAAAGATACATTAGTATTGAAATCTACTTATCTCAGCAAAAAGTATAACAAAAGTTGAAATGCACATTTCAATGAGAGCAGTGGAACTCTTTTTGGTTATCAAGTATTTTCTTGATGTTTGGAGTGTACGTTGTAGCTGCCATTCGATGCAGTTGTCCAATTGTTCATCAGTCAGTCTGTTCCTATATCGATTTTTTATGAATTTCATACTTGAAAAAGATGCTTCACACAAGTAAGTAGAGCTGAACGTAGCTTTCAACCTCAATACAACTTATTTGGACAATAAATTTATTTTATGAAATTGGGATGAAAAGAAGTTTTGGACTGTAGTATGTTTCATTGTCCTTAAGTTGATTGTAAATGATAAGCAAATAAATAAATAAACTTGAATAATATTTGGAAATTTTTCTTTGGGGACTTGAGGCCAAATATTTCCAGTTGTAGAAAGTGATCTGAGAGACAGATCATTTTTAAAATCCACAAATTCTATTTCAACTGAAGCCTGATCTCCACCAAAATGTTTTACAGCACAAGCTGCAAAATCTTCTGCATGGATCTCTACAAAAGAGAGTTGATGAATTTTACCATATTTGATATGCTTTTAAAATCTTGAAATCGTTGATCGATCTAATCTCAAGTCTGAAAGAATTGTAACTTGGTTAATGCTGCGGTGTTGTGGAGAATTTTTCTCGTCATTGATTTTCTGCAGACTGGGAATGTGTTTATATTCACACTGGACGACATTCTTTTGCACGAGCATTTCTGTGAGCTACCAAAACCAACCCCACGAGCTACCAGTAGCTCGCGATCGACTGTTTGGCGACCACTGATCTATAGGAATGCAATTTTATTTTCATTGATATTCTTGTCAGGGTACTGAGTACCCTTTATTGACAAACTAGTTGGATGACATTTGGTTCGCATACTTTAAATAAAAACTATTTAAAAGTTTCGAATTATCCGCTTATTGATTTTTTTGAGATAATAGTTTGGGTTCTTTTACCATTATTAGAGACAATCGAATAAAGCGTATTCCTTTCTGTATGTTCTTAATTGCTAGTAACCTGAGATTTATAAGAGAATGAGTTCACTAGAGATTGATAAATGTAATACCTACCGTATCTAATGTAACACAATAAAACACAGAAAAATATATGGTATCTAAAAATCTACATAATATAATATGGTTATGGTTCACACTTCAAAATTCGAAACATGTTGAGTAATAATGAAATTAATGTACGGAAGCAGTAAAGTAAGTAGCACTAAAAAATAAAGGGTACGTAATATTGATATTGTAAGCTCGCATAGGCCTATTTCAATTTTACCAAAATCAGTTTTCAAGGAATTTGAATATTGCCGCGATTTGAATATTTTGTTCACTGTCAGGTGATCTGATCAGTAATAGACCTATATCAATCAACAATCACACAAACGACAAACGTGGAAACTTCGTCGTCCGTTGAAAAACGTTAATTATTAGCAGTTGTTTTTCTTATCAAATCTTTAAAAAATGTTTGACACTGGAAAATTTATTAAAGAAGTTGAGCATCGCCCTATCATCTACAACACACAAATTGAAGGCTACTATAACAGAGAATTGAAGCAGAAATGTTGGTTTGAAATAGGAAATGCAATGTTCGATGATTGGGAAACACTTGATTCTGAAGAACAATTCGACACAGGTAAGTTGATCTTCATAAATTATATCATTATAAAGCGGAAAATCATGATAATCTTATTTTACTTGAATTTAATAATAATTAGAGACTGATAAAAATTGTAATATTTAAAATTGTTGAACGTTCTTGTAGTTGACGACATAAACTTTATTGTTACAATACAGAGAATTAGACCCTTATATTATAATGCACATTTTATGTTAAAACAGAGAAATATCAGCTGATCGTTTAAATGCGAAATGTAACACATTAGAATGAATGCGACTATACTAACAAGTAATCGTTGTTCAGCGTGGATGGTGCGTAAATGGTCCTAGGTAGACTACCTACACGATGTTCAAGGCTATAAAAAATATTAAAATACATCTAAATTTCAGAGAATATTATTAAAAAAAGAAGCCTAAATAGCATTATTAGTTGACAATAAAAACAATTAGTGCGAGACCATATTAGGCGTTTTTAAACAAGTCGGCAGGGCAGGAAGCTCTCCGATTGGCTGACTATCAGCTGATTCTCGAATGAAAAACCCTTATCAACAATCAACCAATCGGAGAGCTTCCTGTCCTACTGACTCGTCTGTAAATGCATAACATACGGTCAGTATGGTCTCGCCCTTATTTATATCTACGCCTGATCACTCTGTGTGCACACAACCTGAAATGGACAACTTTTTCGCCAAAATTACAACCTTATATTGGGTTGTTTCTTCTGTTGTCGCTGAAGCAGCCGATTTATAAAAAATATCCGTATGGCTTTTATTGGTGGGGAGTCTCTGACGGAAGTTCCACCTCGCCTGAGTATAATTTAAGCCATCAATGGGCCTCACGACTGTTATTGGTATTTCATCCGGAATCGACGATTAACGTGCCCATCCGATAATAAAGTGGGAAAAATCCTCTATTGAGTAGATACGCTGAGGGCCGATTTCCGAGCTCGAGATTCACCTAAGTTCTAGTCTTTAAACAGCTGGAGTCAGAAAATTGGCTTTCCGAAAAGGGGCGTAGCACTACCCCGTAAACAAAGCCAGCATAGTGCAAGACAGTTGGTTGATGGAAACGTCAGCACAGGTAGGGCTCCTACACTAGCTGATATAGATCAGCTGATATCAACAAATTTTGATTGGTGTAGGAGCCCTACCTGTGCTGACGTCACCAGAATGCACTATGGCTTTGTTTACAGAGGTAGTGGGCGTAGTCGCAATCAATGTTTAAATTTAATTTCGAAAAACTAGAAAATTGAGCACAAAATAAAATAAAGAGAAAATAGTGTAAAGTTTCAGCTACTTTGAATTATTTAGGAATGTTTCATTTCGTTAAGGAAAAACGTTTCCAATTATAGAAATGAGAACATAAAGATTATCATAAAAGCTGCGACTACGCCCCCGTTTCGGAAAGCCAATTTTCTGACTCCGGGCCCTACACATCTACGGATTTGGCCTGTGTCCTTGAACGACTGTGCAAAATCACTACACACTAGTTGTGAGTAACGCGAGCTCGGCCTGCCGTACTTTTCAAGGCTATCCTCTCCACCAAAATCTAAATCATCCATAATAGAGATAGAGGAATTTTGATTTCAGCTTTGAATTCAGCGACCCCTAATTCTTTAAAGCGTCAGTCCCACTTTTGAAAAAAACCGGAAACAAGGGAGTTATGGCTGTTTTTAATATAGCTTTCTATTATAATAGTAAAAACGTACTAGGTTAATAAGATAATAATTTTTTTGCTCACAAAGGGACAGGCAAAGGTTTTTAGAAGTGTTAAACACTTGAAATTTTAGGTCTTAGCATTAACATTATTTTTTAAAACTTTTTTTTAATTTTAAACTTTACTATGACAATTCATTGATTGAAAAAGGTTGTCATACTCAATATTATCCTGTAAAAATAGAGAAATTAAAAATTTTGATTCAATTTCAGCTTTCTCGATAAAATTTCACACAAGTAGACAAAAATAATATTAATATAAGTTCATTTTTATTGAATAAAAAATTGAAATATGTTAAAGCTAATAAAAATTTTGGGAAAACAATGGTATTATTATTGTACAGTACTAGTACTTTCTTGCTATAGGTTCAAACAAATTCTTCATAGAAATAAAATTCTTCATTAATAACAATAAAGTGCTCACAGAGTTTTTATTTTATTTTAGAGTTCCCGTGAACCATTTTACTAATTCGAGGGCGCTGAATCCGAATCTGGAAGCAAAAATTTTCTGAAAATATTAATTTTCCTATCTTAAAAATTGATATTTTCAGAAAATTATTGTTTTACTAGATCAACAATACCATGAAGAATCTATCCTCTAAATCTCATGGATTTATATCGTACCGAATTTGAAATGTTCTGTCCCAAAAATTCAAACTTCAGTCGTTCATATCTCAAAAAGTAATTATCGAAAAAAAATGTTTTCCTGAGAAAACTTTTTCATTTTGATAGCTTGATGATATACCAATCGAAAAACTTGGGAAAATATTACAAGTAGAGAGTTTATTTTTATTTTTTAGCCTTTGCACAGCCTTAAAGTCTAGAACTTAGCTAAATCCCGAGCTTGGAAACCGGCCCTAAGTGGCGTATAATGAGGTCCACGTTATAATGGCAGTGTAGGGAAGATAGTTTTATTACAAATATTTGTGATGAGAACTTAAAAGTGTCAGGCATTATAACCCATATATCAGATCATGATGCTCAGCTATTTGAAATTCTTAATGTTATTAGATTTCACAAAAAACCAATAAGAGGTCTTAGCAGGAGATTTGACGACTGTAATTCCAATGTATTTTTCGAAGATTTAGAGAGCGTCAATTGGATGGATGTTTATCAATCTTCAGTAAGTGATAAGTATAATGTATTTATTTCATTTTTTTCATATTATTTCAACATTAATTTTCCAAAGCTATTTATGAATGAGAAGGAAACAAATAAGGATAAATAATATTCGAGCAGCGAGGCCATTAGGAAGAAGAGAGACTTATTAGAGCTTGAAAGAATATTTAAAAATACAAAGAGTAATGATTAAAAAGATCAAATTAAAACTAGAAAGAGAGATTTAAGACATGAAATATCAATAAGTAAACAAAAAGTCTTTGACAAAAAAGTCGCCAATGCAAGAAATAAAAATAGAGTTATCTGGAAGATTGTTAACGATAATGTTGGTAAAAACAAAAATAAAACTCAAATTTAAGTGTTATAGATAATGGAATTCATGTAACAAACCCTCTTACTATTAGTAATATCTTTAATGATTTCTTTGTTACAGCAGTAGATAAGTTTGTCATACCAAATATTCCTGATAGATGTGAACCTGTTGAAAGCCCGATTTATCCAAACTGTCAATCCACACTGAGATTCAGATTCAAAATTATTGAACGTGTTGTGTACATGCAGCTAATGGAATATTTAGAAACAAATAACATTTTGGACAAAGAGCAGCATGGGTTTCGCTCTAAAAAGTCCACGATAACTGCTGGAGTCGAATTCATTAACTCTATCGTGAATGCAATCGACAAAGGGGAGAAAATTGTTGGGATATTCTTAGATATGACTCGTGCTTTTGACAGTGTGAGGCATGATGTTTTGATAGATTGATATGTTGAAAACTCTAGGTGTAAATAGAATGGAACAGACATGGTTTGCATCGTACCTGAAGGATAGGCAACAATTTGTTGAGATAGAGCATATTGAAGAGACGCATGCGCTGCAATATAAAATCAGATACCGCTCTGACCTGAGGAGTCTGAAATATGGTGTCCCTCAAGGCTCAATATTGGGTCCTTTATTGTTCCTGTGCTACATCAAAGGGTTGCCTGGGGTGGTCCAGGGGAAAGCTGCTGTTTGTCTTTATGCTGATGATGCAAACATCATCTTCTCGGGTGAATCCATTGAAGAGATTGAAGCAGCATCCGCTGTTGGCTTGTCTTCCATTAATAAATTTCTAAATAATAGGAATCTTCTTTTAAACGCCAGCAAGTCCATTGTAGTTCATTTTTCAACAAGGCAAAGAATTAATTATTGGTCCCCAAATGTTGAAATAGATGGCGAAACCTTAGAACTAGTGGATGGCACTAAATTCTTAGGCCTTGATATTGATAGCAGCTTATCATGGGATAAACATGTTTCTCAGGTTGCAAAAAAGATATCCCCCGGCCTTTTTGCTTTGCGGCAATTGAAAGATATCTGCAGTATACAGACAATGAAATCCCTGTACCACTCTTTAATACATTCTCATCTGGCATACGGACTTGCTATCTATGGAAGTACAACCAAGAGTAACCTTGATAAGATACTATTACAACAAAAAAGAGCTCTCAGAATAATAATGAAATTAAAAAGATTAGACTCAGTAAAACTCGTTTTTCCACAGTTTGGAATCTTAACAATCTATGGGCAATATATTTTTGACGTAGTCATGTACTTTAAAAAATACTCGTCAACAGGATCACGAAACGAAACACATGGCTACAACACCAGATTTGGAAGGATCGAGGAGAGGCATAGATTGGATTTCTTTAAGAAAAAAACATGTTTTAGGGGAGAAAATTTTTCAATAACCTTCCTAGAGAGTTGAAAGAAATAGAGGAAGTTGAATACCTACAAAAAATTGAAGGAATATTTGGTGGGACTATCCCTATACTCTTTGCAGGAGTATGTCAATTTGACTGCAAGATTTTAGAATCTTGTTTTTTTATCAAAATTTATAACTTCTTTATGTGTAAAGGATGGTTTTTGTGATGATATTAATAATTCTTGTTGTAATTTGACACTGTTTAGATGTATTTTGTGCATTTTGATGAATAAAGAAATTTTCAATTCATAGGAGAAAAGGGTTGCCAGATCTCAGCCTTGCCACCCAAACAGCTGATACTGGTATATCTGATGAATTAAACTGTTCATTATTGTTGAAAATAGTTAAACATATTTTATTTGGCAAGAATATATATTTTTTAAAGATGTGATAATAAATTTTCATGATTGAGATTGTAATATTACATTTTTTTCTCACATTTGAATCGAATCTTCAATTCGAGATCTATGGAACTTTATAGTAAATGTCAGAGTTATCAATAGACGGACAAATTTTTTGACGGAGAATTTATTATCGTAAATGTTTGTTGCATTGTTCCATGGTGTCACCGAGGCAGGGTTAACAAATTACTGGATAAATGGTTTATTTAAATCGAGATATATATAAAAATTTAAAATAACATTTTCAAAATAAAGTTTTATTGAGAACAGATGTAGAATGTGAATTCTAAACTTATAAGTTATAATTTTTTCGTGACGTGTCTGTAAAAATCGATATTGAACGAGGCGTTGGCTTCATGACTTGCAACTTGTTGGTCTTTTCCTGTTTTTTGACTTTTTCCTGGCCCTTCTCTGAAAAATGGCTGGCTATAAGTGTTGTCGTGGAGTTTTGCTCTAAATCATTTTCGTTTATTAATGTTTTAAATTGAGTTTTATACAAGTTTATTGTGTACTAGTTTATTATTAAATAGCGGTTTGTATTTTCAAGCCAATAGCCACTGTGTTTCAACTGTAAACTAGATAAGTATTTTAGTTCATAATAACTCTGAAATAATTAGTCTTAACATATATTCTCTTTATGTATTTGTGTATTTTCATCTGAAGATTATAAGTTAATTTGCTCTGAAAACTGGATTTCTCATTCATAGGCAATAGATCCATTCACAGTTTATCAAGAATCTATTTTATTGGAGCCGAGAACTATCCTTAGGTTGATAGGTGTTAAATGCTATTCCAACCGTTTAAGGAAAAATTGGTAGCACGGCAAATGTTACCCCTGTGGTGGGACAGAATTACAAAATAAATATGTCCCAAATGGTACACCATGAAATCCCTGGTTATAGAAATTATTAGTAGGATAGATATCTTGATAGGTTATGAATGGTTTGTTGCTGAGTGGGAAATCAGTTCAAGAGAGATCAAGTCCTAATGAATATATTATCTGTGCAGACTAGCAAAATGGCATACAATATGAAAAATATTAAAATTGATGATGAGTTAATAGCTGCCTTAACACAACTGTTTGATAAGCAAGATGCTAAGTTAGACCAAATGTTTAAAAATCAAAATGCTAGATTTGATGAGTTAAATGCTAAATTTGATAAGCAAAATGCTAAGTTAGACCAAATGTTTAAAAATCAAAATGCTAGGTTTGATGATATGAAGCAAGAATGTACTAGCATTAGACTAGAGCAGGTTAGTATAAACCTTCTATTGAAAGATGCACATGAAAAACTGAGTGACAATCATGAAGATGAAAACAAATTGAAGCATGATAATAGTAGTGTTAAGATACAGGATCAACTCATTCAAGTTTCTGACAATGTAGGCCAAGTTACTGTTGTTGAAAAAGTCAACCCTAGTGAGATAGTAGAATTGAATAAAGAAGTAGGTAGGGAGTTGTCTTCACTGAAAGTCAACTATCATGAAAGTAATATTGCTACATTGAAGGTTAGGAAAACTATAAACAAAGTGAATGATTACATGAGACAGGTTTCTGTAGAGGTTAGGAACAATGTAAACAAAATGAATGTTGCTTTGAGTCAAGTTGATGAGTTCAACTTTCAACTTAGAATTGAAAAAGTGTATGCTATGCATTCTCAAGTGAACATGACTAACTTTTGTAGGCAAAACGGCTTTGTTGAAACAAATGAACCTATGAATAAAATCATGCTATTGAAGAAAACAAAACGCAAAGTTTCCATTGATGTGTTAGTATTCAAAGGTTGTTTCAAGTTGCTTACTTACAAGATGATGACTGTGAATCACATGATGGAAGGGTATTCCCCAGTACACAATGATTAGGAATCCTGTGTTATGCCGGGATTCAGAATAGCATAATCGCTACACAGTGTATGGTAAGAGTCCATAATTGTGTCTTTTTTCTTTCCTGTAGCCTATTTTCTTGGCCCTTAATCTTTTCAATTTTCGATTCTTTCCTGTCTTTGTGTAATATTCAGTAAATTTCTTCTATGAAGCATATCTTAACCAATCTTGTCCATAGTCATTTAAATTTGTATTCTTCTGAAATAATATTAGAAGTTGAAATAGTAGCTTATTTTCCTAATCTTTAAATTGTTGATAAAACTTACCTTTTCTAAAATCTATCCATTGTTGTGTAAATAATTGTGTGCTTGTGACATATTTTTCCATCATGTATCACTTATTTTGAAATGTGTGTTGTTTTAGGGAATTTATTTACCCAGTTTTCTATTTCTCTTTTTTGTATTTTTTAGGGAACTTATTTACCCAGTATTCATCTTGATCATCTTTGTATTATAATCTTGAAATGTTTGTACTTATTATACAGTCTTTAAATTTTAAATTATTTTAAAAAAATAATTGGTTCAATTTAAAACGTTTTGTTATATTATTAATTGAAATAAGTTTTTTGTGATTGATATCTTTTTCAAAATTTTAAAATTGTTTGTTCTATAAATTTTGATATGATTGATTATCGTTTGAAATGGATGCTGGAGTGTATGTAGAATTTTTAGTGGGGTTTGTTGATTAGAATTTTGCTGGTATGTGATTGTTTTTTGAGATGGAAACCCATTATTGCCTAAAGAAGGAATAACAGAGGTTATGACTTAGAGAGGCAGTAATGAGATAATATTTTTTGTGTTGATTAATAATGTTGATTGCCATAGATGCAAAATGATGATTAATTATGAATATTGTTTGCCTTTGAAGCAAAATATTATTGATGTTTTGAATGGTTTCTTGTTTAATGATTGATAGTAAAGTTTTGTCATGAAATGTAGTTTGTGTTTAGAACATTGAAAAGTCGAAATAAACTATAGTATCCAACAAACGATGATTAACAATATTAAATAATTTGCTTTTTATACAATTTTTGAAAACAAAATTAAAACTAAATAATTTTGAAACCCTGAATGATAAATCATAAATGTGAAATGAACTTGCTATAAATGAAATGTTACATTAAATGATAATGAAATGCAGATATATTATGAAATGATTGTGAATAGAAGACCAATTGTCTGAAATTATTGAAATATGTATTGAAATTAAATTTTGTTGTGATGATGTATGTTTTTTACAATTTTGATAATGATACAGGGTGTTATGAAATTATATTTCTATTTTGAAGAATGGATTAAAATTTTGATAATTGAACAGTGAATAGATGAAAATGAATGATTTTTTTTTTAATTTATCATTGATATGTCCATATTTCACAATTTATGTATTGCTGACTGTATAATAAGATGTTAACAAATTTCAATTTCATAAATACTTAAAAATAATTTTCATGTGTATTAGATTGTATTGATAGCCTAATCAAGTTTTTCTTCTTAGTTTATAAGCATTTTAAGATAACAGGTACAGCACAGACATTAACATTGAAATAGTTATCATGTGAATCTCGAAATCAGCAACAAGTGAACGCCATGAAGAGTGTTAAGAACATTTGGGTGATTTTCGAACTAGTGTGACTCATCTACGCTGCGGCCTACACCAATAACTACGCCAAAATCTACGCTGATGCCTACACTAATAACTACGCCAATAACTACGCCAAAATGCCAAAATCTACGCCAATGCCTGCGCCAATGCCAATAGCTACGCCAAAATCTGCGCCAATGCTGATGCCAAAGCCAATAACTATGCCAATGTCAACACCAATATCAACACTAATAACTACGCCAAAATGCCAAAATCTGCGCCAATGCTGCACCAATGCCAATAGCTACGCCAATGCCTGCGCCAATGCTGATGCCAACACCAAAATCAACGCCGATGCCTGTGCTGATATCAATGCCTGCGCCAATGCCAATAGCTATGTCAATGCCTACGTCAATGCCTGCACCAATGCCAAAATCTGCGCCAATGCTGCACCAATGCCAATATCTACGCCGATGCCTGCGCCGAAGCCAATATCTGCGTCAATGCTGCACCAATGCCAATATCTACGCCGATGCCTGTGCCGAAGCCAATATCTGCGTCAATGCTGATGCCAAAATCTGTGCCAATGCTGATGCCAACACCAAAATCAACACTGATGCCTGTGTTGATGTCAATGCCTGCGCCAATGCCAATAGCTACGTCAATGCCTGCGCCAATGCCAAAATCTGCGCCAATGCTGCACCAATGCCAATATCTACGCCGATGCCTGTGCCGAAGCCAATATCTGCGTCAATGCTGATGCCAAAATCTGTGCCAATGCTGATGCCAACACCAAAATCAAAGCTGATGCCTGTGTTGATGTCAATGCCTGCGCCAATGCCAATAGCTACGCCAATGCCTGCGCCAATGCTGATGCCAACACCAAAATCAACGCCGATGCCTGTGCTGATGTCAATGCCTGTGCCAATGCCAATGCCAATGCCTGCGCCAATGCCAATATCAACGCCGATGCCAAAGCCGACACCAAAGCATACACCAATAGCAATGCCAATGCTTATTGCTGACTCTGTATCTCAAACTTCAACACTACTGCATTACCTGGAGGTAATTGCCATCCATGTTCACATTCACAACTTTGAATTCAGAAGAACAGTCACAGTATCATGAAAGAATTGATTCAAAAAATCCTCTCCTAAATTATTCCTGTATGCAGAACTCTAAACCTTGAAAGCTGAAAATATCAAAAAACCAAACCTTACCTAAATTAATCCTCACCTAAATTAATCCTGTATGCAGCGTCTATCTCTTTTCCAAAAAACGAATTACATTGTCATTTCAAGCCGGAAATGTACATTGTATAATTACAAATATGATACAAAATTTATGTGACTCTGTATTGAATTTGGAATGCAGCCGTCTACTACAAGCATGAGGCAATGCCAACTGAGATGTCACCTGTATCGAGTTTGGAATGCAGCCGTCTACTACAAACATGAAGCAATGCTAACTGAGATGTCACCTGTATCGAGTTTGATATGCATCAGTCGACTACAAGTATCAGCCCAACACTACGTGCATCCAGATCAGCCCAACACTTAACGTCATCACATTGGAGTCACACTTAACTGAAAATCATACTGAGTGCCTTAACGGACTGTTTTCAAAAATGTGCATCAATAAAATCAACCGCGATAGTGAAAGAAATGAACATTTTTTGATTTATTGAAATTTTATGTGAAAATTAAATGTAACAATTCATCAATTCATTAAAAAAAAATAATAATAATAATAATAATTTTTTTTATTCAACATACTAAATTTTTTTTATGCAATAAAAAATTGAATTTTTCTATCTATTAAATTTATGTGCAATTTCAAAAAACTATTCTTTACATATTAAACTTTCTGTTGAGATATTTTTCTTTAAATTATAAAGCTAAATCAAAAGTAATATTGATATTCTATATTTTGAGATATTGTTTGGAAACATATAACAAACGCTATTGATGAATTTTTATAATAATTTTCAATATTTTTGGATGACATGTAATGTTTTTCTAGAAAAAATTGTTACTGTTCTCGAATTTAAATTTCAACAATTTTCATTAGGGTCAATGTAAATTTTTTTCTTTAAATTTTCAAACAGTAAAATTTTTTATGTCAAGAGGGGGGTATTTGTAATATTACATTTTTTTCTCACATTTGAATCGAATCTTCAATTCGAGATCTATGGAACTTTATAGTAAATGTCAGAGTTATCAATAGACGGACAAATTTTTTGACGGAGAATTTATTATCGTAAATGATTGTTGCATTGTTCCATGGTGTCACCGAGGCAGGGTTAACAAATTACTGGATAAATGGTTTATTTAAATCGAGATATATAAAATTTAAAATAACATTTTCAAAATAAAGTTTTATTGAGAACAGATGTAGAATGTGAATTCTAAACTTATAAGTTATAATTTTTTCGTGACGTGTCTGTAAAAATCGATATTGAACGAGGCGTTGGCTTCATGACTTGCAACTTGTTGGTCTTTTCCTGTTTTTTGACTTTTTCCTGGCCCTTCTCTGAAAAATGGCTGGCTATAAGTGTTGTCGTGGAGTTTTGCTCTAAATCATTTTCGTTTATTAATGTTTTAAATTGAGTTTTATACAAGTTTATTGTGTACTAGTTTATTATTAAATAGTGGTTTGTATTTTCAAGCCAATAGCCACTGTGTTTCAACTGTAAACTAGATAAGTATTTTAGTTCGTAATAACTCTGAAATAATTAGTCTTAACATATATTCTCTTTATGTATTTGTGTATTTTCATCTGAAGATTATAAGTTAATTTGCTCTGAAAACTGGATTTCTCATTCATAGGCAATAGATCCATTCACAGTTTATCAAGAATCTATTTTATTGGAGCCGAGAACTATCCTTAGGTTGATAGGTGTTAAATGCTATTCCAACCGTTTAAGGAAAAATTGGTAGCACGGCAAATGTTACCCCTGTGGTGGGACAGAATTACAAAATAAATATGTCCCAAATGGTACACCATGAAATCCCTGGTTATAGAAATTATTAGTAGGATAGATATCTTGATAGGTTATGAATGGTTTGTTGCTGAGTGGGAAATCAGTTCAAGAGAGATCAAGTCCTAATGAATATATTATCTGTGCAGACTAGCAAAATGGCATACAATATGAAAAATATTAAAATTGATGATGAGTTAATAGCTGCCTTAACACAACTGTTTGATAAGCAAGATGCTAAGTTAGACCAAATGTTTAAAAATCAAAATGCTAGATTTGATGAGTTAAATGCTAAATTTGATAAGCAAAATGCTAAGTTAGACCAAATGTTTAAAAATCAAAATGCTAGGTTTGATGATATGAAGCAAGAATGTACTAGCATTAGACTAGAGCAGGTTAGTATAAACCTTCTATTGAAAGATGCACATGAAAAACTGAGTGACAATCATGAAGATGAAAACAAATTGAAGCATGATAATAGTAGTGTTAAGATACAGGATCAACTCATTCAAGTTTCTGACAATGTAGGCCAAGTTACTGTTGTTGAAAAAGTCAACCCTAGTGAGATAGTAGAATTGAATAAAGAAGTAGGTAGGGAGTTGTCTTCACTGAAAGTCAACTATCATGAAAGTAATATTGCTACATTGAAGGTTAGGAAAACTATAAACAAAGTGAATGATTACATGAGACAGGTTTCTGTAGAGGTTAGGAACAATGTAAACAAAATGAATGTTGGTTTGAGTCAAGTTGATGAGTTCAACTTTCAACTTAGAATTGAAAAAGTGTATGCTATGCATTCTCAAGTGAACATGACTAACTTTTGTAGGCAAAACGGCTTTGTTGAAACAAATGAACCTATGAATAAAATCATGCTATTGAAGAAAACAAAACGCAAAGTTTCCATTGATGTGTTAGTATTCAAAGGTTGTTTCAAGTTGCTTACTTACAAGATGATGACTGTGAATCACATGATGGAAGGGTATTCCCCAGTACACAATGATTAGGAATCCTGTGTTATGCCGGGATTCAGAATAGCATAATCGCTACACAGTGTATGGTAAGAGTCCATAATTGTGTCTTTTTTCTTTCCTGTAGCCTATTTCTTGGCCCTTAATCTTTTCAATTTTCGATTCTTTCCTGTCTTTGTGTAATATTCAGTAAATTTCTTCTATGAAGCATATCTTAACCAATCTTGTCCATAGTCATTTAAATTTGTATTCTTCTGAAATAATATTAGAAGTTGAAATAGTAGCTTATTTTCCTAATCTTTAAATTGTTGATAAAACTTACCTTTTCTAAAATCTATCCATTGTTGTGTAAATGTAGGTGTTAAATGCTATTCCAACCGTTTAAGGAAAAATTGGTAGCACGGCAAGATTAAATATTTTGTCAATGAGATGAATTTCTACATTGTTGATAAACGATGTGGCAACATCGCAATGCGTGAAAGAGATAGCTCCATCTGCTTTGTTGAACGACAGACAAAGATAGCAACACCATTGCAAATCACACATTGCCATTATAACGTGGACCTCACTATAGATATAAGAAACATTTCGTCCGCTAAAAACTTGAATTGAAACGTTTGATTTATTGAATCACTTTTAATTTTCTGTTTTCTGAATAGATATTTCCCTATTTTCAGTTGTGGATCTGATGAAGAAGTGGAGGTTTATTAGAGACGCTTTTGTGAGGAATTACAAGGCGACAGTTTTGAAACCGAAAAACAATCAACATAGGAGGAAGTATGTATTTTTCGACCAATTACAGTTCCTTCTACCAGTCACCAAGGGACTCAAAAATGTTCAGTCTTCAAATGATGATAATATGGACTGTTCACTATCTGCACCAAACATGAGTGCGTTCTCAGATAATTCAAATAATGATTGTGATAAAATTGGTGCTAAAAGAGCGAGAATGATCTTTCCACAGAAAGTCCTAAGTCATACTGATAGTGTGCCCAAAATAAAGTCTCCGGGCAAATCTCTTCTGGAAAATACCAAAGATTCGCACAGTCAGCTAATAAGTATTAGAAGAGAGGAGAAGCGTGATCCAGAGATTTCAGACGAGTATGGTCACAGCTCATTCCTCGCCTCTTTTCTTCCAATGTTGTGTGGTATGCCTATCAATAGAGCAATGCACGTTAGACTACACATTTCTGAAATTTTCTCTGAACACTTCATTCAAAAAGGCTGCAAACAACCTCATTGATAATGAACTCACTCACCTTAAAATTGTGATATCTCTAAAATGAATAACAATTTCAATGTTTATTACTGAAATAATTTAAGACAGTCAAAATAGACGTAGAAATCGTATTCATAATAGATTTTTCCATAAAAATTATGAATAATGACTGAGTGAGTTGCAGCTTACAAGTAACAGAGGATTACTGAAAATTTATTTATTTTTCGAGCTTGTCTTCTTTGAATTTATCGCTATAATAGTTTATTTGGTGTTTGTAATGAAAACTGTGTTCAATCATTGTTACCGTATCCATTTTTTTATAGCTTTGACTTCCATAGCATATGGAAAACTAGCCAATTTTTAGTTTAAAAAACTTGGGATTGCATTCATTATTCATTCTTTTTCGAATACAATTAGTTGATAATCAACTTGTTGAATAAATGTTGAAATACTTGTTGAAACAAATTGTTGAGTTTGTTAGCTCGTGAGATATCAGAACACGCTTTGAGGTTTTTCTACTACAAAAATACATTTCTAGTGGTTTTAAGATTCTAAATTTCTGTCAGTGGGATAATATAATGATTAATGGGAAAGAAGAGTAAAAGTTTGTGAAGTATAAGAAAACTATAATTATCGACTCTTTTTGAATTATTTGAAACTTTTTCAAAAATAAATTATTTGTTTTTTTAACATGTTTCCATATTCTCAATTTTCCATGCATAGAAGTAATGAAACATTGAGATAATGGAAACATGCTAAAAAAACCATGTAAGTGTTCAAAATAGATTAGACTGAAACAATATAATAGATAAAATATATAACATTCAAAAAGTAACAACTTTGTAACAAACATTAAATTAAAAAATAGTTTGTTACAGGATTCACAACCAAATAACACAAATCGACATTAGTAATAAACCTTTCCTACCAACTCTTGGATTCATAATTCTTGATGAATGAAAAATCGATGCTTATTACGGTTTAAACAACGCAATCATATTCAAACCTTGACAGACAGAAAGGGAATAAATTGAAGTGATCCGAAGAGGAAATAAATAAGGAAGTGTGCTATTTATAGTATTTCATGAAATTCTGGAAAAATTCAAGTCAGAAATTTGAATGATTATACCTTAAAATTATTTGTTCGCATTTATTTTACAAGATTGGTAAGAACAACAAATAATAATATGCAAAATTTTAAATGATGCCATGAGAAAATATTATAACAAGTAGTAAAATTATAAAGTTGGAACGCGATAATTTTTAGATTTGTACAATTTGTTTTGAATATTGTGTTCACGTTTCCCTTACTTTTGGATTTTGTTGAAAAATTATTTTTTATGAATACTTTCTTCAAGCAAAAATTCAAAATCAAGCTTACTATATAACATTCAAGTTGAGTAAATGTTGGTAGTATATTATTTTAAAGTGTCTTTCTTTACAATGAGACACTTTTCCAAAATTACATTTCTGTATTTTCCAAAATTACATTTCTGTATTGGGCTGTGCTAGCTCTCATTTCGAAAGCAGCCAATGAGAATATGGCATGAAAGAAGAATTTAACTTTGTTTCAAGAAAACTACAACTAGCATACCACAGTTCTCAAGATCTCAATTTGATCCTTAAGTAGATAATGTATTAAAATATTTACAAATAAGACGTGAAATAAAAAATATCCTTACAAATGAAAAAGAGAAAAAATGGTAACAAAAATTCAAACATAATAATTTATACAGCTGATTGTCTAGAAAAACACTAAAATTCACTTCACAAATTTTAGTTTTTCATTAATGGGTCAGCCATACTCACAAAATTTAGTTTTTCAATAATTAGCTTAATGCACACGACAAGTCTTTTGATTGTGATGAACGATTGATTGTGTCAACAGTCCAACGGTCTTTTGTTCCTGAATATTTCCGAATGCTGACCATTATTTTGAAATATCCTCTGTGCCCTGTAGATCGGTTCGAACTCAATCAGTTGGGCTAGGAACCCTTCGTTGGGATTGATGCAGAATCTTCTCGACTGAACAACCTGAAACGCTCTCCTAGAATAGAGTAAAGGTAATAATCAACAGTGATATCATAGAGAAATTAATAAATATTTCAAATAAATATCATGAATGAGAGAAGTAGATCAGTTAAAAAATCTCACTGACTGTAACTTTTGAAACCAAGGACTGATGTGATGATATAGAAAGGTCCATATACACTATTTGACAGTGAATGTAAATACAGCAAAATAACATACGGCTATGAGTCTTTAGTAGTTCGAGATTTTGTCAAAAGGTAGTGTGGCATGAGGAGCCAATATGGAAACTAAGGCCGACCGCCGTAGCTTGAGCGACGTCTTCGAGCAATGTAGCGCGTATCTCAGCATATTATTATTAAGCAATGCTATGAACAGCTGTTATGGGAAAAATATTTCAGGAAACTTCTAAATGGACAAGATGAAGACAACAACGAGGGAGAAATAGAGGAAGAAGGAAACAACCAGTGGGAGACAAACCAGGGTAATATCAGCTGGAAGGAGATGGAAGATGCAATTCAGAGAATGAGCAGTGGAAAGGCACCCGGACCTGATGAATTATCAGTCGACATGATTAGGGCAGCTGGACCGATTGGAATACAATGGTTTTACCGAGTTCTGAAATGAATCTGGAAAAACAAAGTAATCCCAGAGGACTGGAAGAAAGGAGAAATAATTCCCTTGTTTAAAAAAGGAAGTAAGAAGAATTGTGAAAATTATAGGGGAATCACCTTGATGAGCCACTGTGCGAAAATCTTCGAAAGAATATTACTAAACAGAATAAGCCCAAAAATCGAGCTTGAACAAAGTGAGGAACAATATGGTTTTCGACCAGGCCGCAGTACAGTAGATCTTATATTCTCCATAAGACAACTGATGGAAAAGAGCTGGGAATATAATAAGAAGATTGTGATGCTATTTATAGACATAGAGAAAGCGTATGATTCAGTGATTAGGCAAGGTTTGTGGCAGGAAATGGGAAATTTTGGGATTGAGAAAGAACATATTGGCATAATAAAGGAGATGTATAGGGGATATAAGTGCAGAGTAAGAACACAAAGTGGTTGTACAGACGAGTTTGAAGTAAGGAATGGGCTAAAACAGGGAAGTATTCTATCACCAGCCTTGTTCAATGTAGTTATGGAAGGAATGAATAGACAAGTGAGAGAGGAAGTAGGAGAAAGGGATAAGAAAATGATATTTGCGGATGATATGATGATTTGGGGAGAAACAGTTGAGGATGTACAGATGCAGTTGGATGCTTGGAGCAGGGTTATGGAGAAATATGGTCTGAAAATAAGCAGGGAAAAGAGTGAAGTAATGGTTTTTGGAAGGGATGACAATTTTGCCGGAGATATCAGATTGAATGGAGAACCCCTGAAAAATGTTGGAAGTTTCAGGTACTTGGGCAGTGAAATTGCAGATGATGGGAGAATAAACCACGAGATAACTAGAAGATTACAAAAGGGGGGGAATTTCTACCAAACAGTGAAACATTTGATTTGGGATGGAAAAGTACCAGAAAAGGCAAAGATTATGATGTACAAGGTGTATTACGTACCCATCATATTATACGGAGCCGAGACATGGACGATGACGGAAAGAGAGTGGAGTCGAATACAGGCAGGAGAAATGAGGTTCCTCAGGGCAATAAAGGGGAAGACACGAAGAGACAGAGTTAGAAATGAGGATATAAGAAGAGAATTGAACATGGGGAGTATAAGGGAAAAGGTTGAAAGTATGAGACTACGCTGGTTTGGGCACATGAAGAGAATGAGAGAGGATCGGCTGCCAAGGAGGATGGAGGAGATGAGGATTGAAGGGAGGAGACAAAGAGGACGACCGCGACGACGATGGACAGACTCAGTGGCCAACGAAGTGGAGAAGAGAGGACACCGATGGCGGCAGGTGGAGGACAAGCGATGGTGGGAGGACCGAACAAGATGGAGAGGCATTGTAAACACCCAGACCCGGCACTAGCTGGAACGGGACCCGGATATGTATGTATGTATGTATGAACAGCTCATACCAAAATATGTTTTTTCATTCTTTTTGTATTTGATCACAGTTTAATCTGTGGCCAAGTACCATTGTGTAGCGCTGCCCGAGATACAGAGCGACGGCTACATTAAGGCTGTGCAAAGGCTAAACTTTCTACTGGTGATATTTTTAAAAGTTTTTCGATTTGTAAATAAAAATTTATCAAAAGATAAAGATAATCAAGATTTATCAAAATGAAAAAGTCACCTCAGGAAAACATTTTTTTCCGATCATTACTTTTTGAGATACGAGCGCCTAAAGTTTAAATTTTTGGGACAGAACATTTCAAATTCGGTAAGAGATAAATCCATGAGATTTAGAGGATTGATTCTTTATGGTATTTTTGATCTAGTAAAACAAAAATTTTCTGAAAATATCAATTTTTGAGAAAGTTATTAAATTTACTAAAAATTACCAAAATTGACTTTTTGTTGAGTTATTTTCGGTCATTTTTGGTAAATTGAATAACTTTATCAAAAATTTATATTTTCAGAAAATTTTTGTTTTACTAGATCAATAATAGCATGAAGAATCAATCCTCTAAATCGCATGGATTTATCTCTTACCGAATTTGAAATGTTCTGTCCCAAAAATTTTAACTTTAGGCGCTCATATCTCAAAAAGTAATGATCGGAGAAAAAATGTTTTCCTGAGATAACTTTTTCATGATGATAGCTAGATGATATACAAATCGAGAAACTTTGAAAAATATCACCAGTAGATAGTTTATTTTTAGCCTTTGCACAGCCTTAAAAATCTGGTGTGGAGCACTCGCACAACTTTCCTTGCCGAATTTTCGGAAACATAATTTAAAATTGATCAGCTGACGAGATCAATTCTGCTATCTATTCCAGTGGATGGTTTTATAGAATCTACAGTAATATTGTCTCTCCCATTAAGTCTGCATTTCAATAATCACATTTTCTCGAATTTCGAGCTTATTTTCAATTTTAGGTGAAAATGTTACTGGACATTAATTATAGAGATTTTCATGTTCGAAATTTTCCGTTTAAATTGTATCTGAAGCTTGATAATTTGTAATCTAAAATCTAACTTTGCATAGATGGGGCAGAGCTCCTGAAATTTTTACAGATATGGGACTTGTGGCAGTTGATAGAGGTTATCAATGACTAATTTAGGTATAAATTTGATCAAAATCGTTGGGAGCCGTTTTCGAGAAAATCGCGAAAAACCCTGTTTTTGACAATATTTTCGCCATTTTAGCCGAGATCTTGGATTACATTTGATTGAAATTGTTCGTGTCAGATCCTTATAGTTTAAGGACCTTAAGTTTCAAATTTCAAGTCATTCAGTTCATTGGGAGATGAGATAACGTGTACACACACTCACGAGTTGAGTTAGAGCAGCCGGCAGAGACGGTCGTGTTTTTCGATGCTCCGTTATCTAATCGTTGAGTTGTTTGTTTCAAGTGAAACGTTATCTAATCGTTGAGTAATTTTTTTCAAGTGAAAAGATGAAAGTGTAATTGTCGTTTGCTGCATATTCTTGTGAATTGAGAATTGTTTTACAAACTATCGTAATTATAGCTAATAAATTAATTACAATCGCGCTAGTGCCTAGTTAAGTCCTTCACGAATGCAGAAGGACATAAAAATTTATTGATCATCTTCCGGTTCTGCAAAACGTAATCGGTCAAAGAGTTCACCAGAAGCAGTCCGACAAACTGCTAAAAAACAATAGAGAAAATTGACATTGAGTTGGGATAATTTAAAAATTATTTTGAAGAGTTGGAAAAAAATTAGAAGCTATGGACAAAAAGCTTTCAGGCCTGGCGACAAAAAGTGATATTTCTTCCCTCAATTCAACTATGGGATCGATTATAGAGGACAATATAGTAGTTAGTAAAAGAGGATATAAAAACAATGAAACGTCAAAATGAAGATCTTCAAAAACGTGTTGTTGGACTAATTACTAATTAAAACATACTAATTACTTTGTTCACTAAGACTATTCGATTGAGACCAGAAATTCTAGAGCCAAGTTACTCAGACTGAGAATGCATACCAGGTACATGACCGATTAATCGTGAGACAACTAGCATTCAAGTGGGACGAGGAGTGCGGTCTTGAATGCGGAGGCGAGGATGGCAGAGCCAAGCTGGAAGAGATCGTCGGGGACCGAGCTGCGCTGATTTTGAGCACCATGAACGAGACCACCCAGGGACCACCCAATGCACCCCAGCAACCAATCAATAAATGAAGTGAAACCGTCAGCCGGCAATGGACAATACTTGTGAGCCAGGGATAGTTGTGTATAATGTGGCTGGTTTGCGAGGTAAGCCTTATAATGATTTGTTTGATTTTTTAAAGAAAATTCGATTGTTTTATTTTACTGGAAACATTTATTGAAGAGCTAAAGCAGGAGGAATTTTTGGGATATCTAAAGGGATATAAGGTATTTTGGGATTATGCAATTAAGGAGTCTCGAATGGGCAGAGTAAAAAAGGGACGACTTTTATGCTATAAAGAGACCTGTGATGATATTAATATGAAAAATATAAATGATACATAAATTTTAGAGATCGTAAGAAATGATAGAAAAACTTATATACTACCGATTTATCTCAGTGGAGGGTCCGAGAATGAATGGATTAGGGAATATAATTGTCTATAGGATTATTTATCTGAATGGGAAGATACTAGTAATTATAATGGGGGATCTGAACGGAAGATCTGGGGGATCGCTTGCAAATCACCCACAACATATTATTCTTATTTAGGAAGATACTGGAATAAATTGTTCTAGAGTTACCAAGGACATGACAAGTAATCGTAAAAGGGAGAAGATAATAGAATATTATGCGATGAGTTCAACTTAGAAATTATGAATGGCAGGGTTGAGGGTGACGCTCATGGAGAATTCACTTATATCAGTAGCAGAGGTACAACAGTAATTGATTTGTGCTGTGTTTCATTGGTATCTAGATATTGTTGAAAATGTTTGCGTAATTAATGAATATTTCTCAGATATATATACGCCCATTTGCGTAAAGTTGAAACGAACGGAGATTGATCGCGATTCTGTAAACCCATGCTGCCGAAATTGAAATGGAAACGATTAGACTATTATCAGTATGCTTCAAAATTATCCGAAAGAGCTAGTTGATTAAGTCATATATAGGCCTACCTCAGAATTTAGATAACGCTAAGGTTGTACTGAATGAGCTCATCATCAATTCGGCAAACGATAAATTGATACATAATCACAATAAGAATATGTTCGAGAAGCAAAGCTGGTTTGATAGAGATTGTGAAAATGTAAATTAAACATGTTTTCCCTTTCAAGATTGATTAGAAAAACCAGCTCTGAGTAGTAAGACACAATTATTTGAGCGCGACAAAAGAATACAAAGAACTATGTAGCGACAAAAGAATACAAAGAACTATTTAAGGAAAAGAGAAAATTATTCATGAGAGAATTATAGCTCAAATTAAGTTCAATAAGAGACTCGAAAAAGTTTTGGGAACTGATAAAGAATTTTAGAGGTATACAGCCATTGAATGTGTCATGTATCACGTCTGAAAATTGGGTGAGACACTTTCAACAACTGTACTCGCTAGCTAGAAGAGACACAACTGCAGCACCACAAGTTGAGGATTGTCATCTGGATAGAGCTATTGAGATGGATGAAGTAAATTCAGATTTGAGAAATCTGCGTGATAATAAAGCCCCAGGAGATGACAGGATACCAGGAGAATTTTGTAAAAAGTCACCATTTGAATATATATAGAGAGAGAGAGAGAGAGAGAGAACTATTGCAGTTTATCAATAATATTTTTTCGAGTGAGGCCGTGCCTGCGGCTTTCACTAGTTCGATCATATTCCCTCTGCATAAAAAGGCGATAATTCAATTGTTTTTAACTACCGCGCTATAAGTTTCGTTAACTCTACTGCTAAAATATTTGTAGGAATATTATTGAAAAGAATAGAAAGCAGAAGCGTATTGGAGGAGAATCAGGCGGGATTTCGAAGAGGATATTCAACAGTAGATAACGTGTTTACTCTTTACAGTATAATAAGTTATAAATTGAGCATTGAGAAAAGAAAAACCTATTGTTTCTTCATTGACTTCAAATCCGCATTCGATTGTGTGAATAGAGAAGCCCTATTCTACAAGCTTCATAATTTGGGACTCTCAAATAAATTCATACAGTTGATTGAAGGTCTCTAAAACAATACAAAAGCTGCAGTATGGTGTAAAGGAGGAAAAACAGAAAGTTTCAGCATTGAGAGCGGATTAAAACAAGGCTGCTTGGCCTCACCATTGTTATTTCTTATTTTCGTGCATGACAGATGTGAGAGTATAGGTGGAGGCCTATCTATAGATAGTTCCAAAATAAACGCTCTTCTGTACGCAGATGATATGGTAATTTTTTCAGTTAACCCAGTAATGTTACAGAGAATGATTAATAATTTGAGAAGATATTGTATGCGATGGAATCTAGAATTGAACATGACCAAATAAAAAATAATGGTGTTTAGGAGAGGAGGAAGACTGAGGAGGGATGAGAGGTGGTATTATGGAGAGGAAAGACTGGAGGTGGTGAAGGAGTATAAATATCTGGGAGTTACTTTCACACTTGCTCTATCGATGCCTCCACATTTTAAAAATAAAGTAGCAACAGCAAAATTTGGTTTAAATAGTGTATGGCGTAGGCTTATCTTAAATGACGAAGTACATATCTCTAGCAAGTGGCATGCTTATAATGCTACAAGCAGAGCGGTGGTGACTTATGCGGCTGAGGTGTGGGGCTACGTGCAATCGGAAGAGTTGGAAAATTTTTAAAAGCTTTTTATCAAGAGATTGTTATCCCTACCAAGAAATACGCCGAACTACGTCATCTACCTTGAATCTGGAGTAGATACAATGTGGGTTAATACTTTTGTCCTACACTTCAACTATATATTAAAAACGCTTGCGCTGCCTGAGCATAGATTTCCGCGAATCCTCAGTGAAATATTCATCAGGAAGAAATGTGGTTGGTATGGAGAATGACTGAGACTTCGTAGAGATAATAATAATATGGACTGGCCAGATAATCTGCAGGATAAGCGTGAGAATGGAGCAAAGTGGGACAGCTATTGGTCACTAAAATTAGACAAACGGTTCGGGGTAAGTGGTTGGATAGGGCTATTGCTGCGCAATTTCATTCCATATATGCCCTGTTAAATAAGGAGGAAAGTCTGATAAGAGAATATATAAATGATAGGAATGAGCGGAATTTTATAAGTATTATTTTCAAAGCTAGAGAAGCTCTATTCCCGCTCAATTACAGACCGGAAAGACGGGAAGAAACACACAGATGTTCAATGTGCAATAGTCAGGAAAACGAAGAAATGTTTCATTTCTTAGGTGAATGTAGAATTCTAGGAGAGATAAGATAGAAAGACATGATTCAATAAGTGGAGACTGGAAAGAAGAGAGGCTATAGAATACTTGGATGGAAAGGATTGGAAACTTTTCGTGGGGTATGTGAGGGCGGCTGAGGTATAGAAAGCAAATAATAGAAGAGTTCAATTATTAATGTTTCATTTTCCCCCCTCTAATCAATCGTTGGTCATTTTCTCTGTGATAAATGGATTGTTTTATAAATATGAATCTTTGGTCGTGTATACTACTACCGAGCATCCATCACATATAACAGTAATATTAGTTAAACGGGTGTATTTCATTCATTTTTTTCTCTACCATCATATGAATCAGGTGAGAGTCCAGGTCAAGACCGCAAGATACGCAACTTTGAATATGCGAGACTGTGAAAATGATTAACGAACACAAATTTGCGTATCTTGTGAAATACTTTAGATAAAAAATCAAAAAATTTGTATTTTGGTTGCAGGACATGATTTTCTATTTTTGGGTGTATTCCCCCTCCCCCAACTACTAAATTCAAAAATTCCAAAGGAATCCTGTTCAGAATTAATTTAATTGTTCCTTCACGTGTGGTTTTTATCGATACTAGAAAAATATCCAAGTTGTATAGGGTAGGTATGCTAATTTTGAAACCCCCTTAAAAAGTACCCCTTTTTTGAAAATTCGTAGCTCTGGAACGAAGTATGGTAGAATCCTTTGCGACCACTTAAATTATTGGAAATTTTATTATCTTTAATTTTGTAGAGAATGTTTTTTCTCCAAAAACTCGAATTTTTCAAGATTAAATGGAAGAATAAAAAAAGCCCGAAATTTTAGTGGTTTTTGGGGGTGAAGCCGCCCTCTGGCGTGTCAGCAAATTTCAGATTCGAATTCAGCGTCCCAAAATACATATAGAACCGTCGAGAAAAAATCTTTCGGGGCTGTTTCCTAAAAAACGACCATTTGACTGGACTTAAATAAAAATATAAATCTATGTACCCATTTTAAAATTGTTTACTCACAACATTTTTCAGCTTTATAATGTCATTATATCGAGTCTATTATTATTGATAATGGCATTATATATCCGGAACGTGTTGTGAGTAAACAATTTTAAAATGGGTACTTAAATTTCTATTTTCATTCATATTATATTCCCTAAAGGAAAAAATACTTATTTTAATGTATGTTTTCGTTGATTAACTAAAACGAAATAATTTTTTTTCTTAGCTGTTGTTTAAAATCTGCACAAAAGATTGATAAATTTATTATTTTCATCTTTATCTCAACACTTTTAATAACATGGCCATGAACGAAAAACTTGCAGTTTTAAATAGTGCCTGAATTCAACTGTTGAGTTAGCCTATAGAAAACTTACTTCAATGTCAATCCGTATTTTTGCATAAGATAGCCAAGAACTAATGCTGCGCAATTTCATTCCATATATGCCCTGTTAAATAAGGAGGAAAGTCTGATAAGAGAATATATAAATGATAGGAATGAGCGGAATTTTATAAGTATTATTTTCAAAGCTAGAGAAGCTCTATTCCCGCTCAATTACAGACCGGAAAGACGGGAAGAAACACACAGATGTTCAATGTGCAATAGTCAGGAAAACGAAGAAATGTTTCATTTCTTAGGTAAATGTAGAATTCTAGGAGAGATAAGATAGAAAGACATGATTCAATAAGTGGAGACTGGAAAGAAGAGAGGCTATAGAATACTTGGATGGAAAGGATTGGAAACTTTTCGTGGGGTATGTGAGGGCGGCTGAGGTATAGAAAGCAAATAATAGAAGAGTTCAATTATTAATGTTTCATTTTCCCCCCTCTAATCGTTGGTCATTTTCTCTGTGATAAATGGATTGTTTTATAAATATGAATCTTTGGTCGTGTATACTACTACCGAGCATCCATCACATATAACAGTAATATTAGTTAAACGGGTGTATTTCATTCATTTTTTTCTCTACCATCATATGAATCAGGTGAGAGTCCAGGTCAAGACCGCAAGATACGCAACTTTGAATATGCGAGACTGTGAAAATGATTAACGAATCACAAATTTGCGTATCTTGTGAAATACTTTAGATAAAAAATCAAAAAATTTGTATTTTGGTTGCAGGACATGATTTTCTATTTTTGGGTGTATTCCCCCTCCCCCAACTACTAAATTCAAAAATTCCAAAGGAATCCTGTTCAGAATTAATTTAATTGTTCTTTCACGTGTGGTTTTTATCTATACTAGAAAAATATCCAAGTTGTATAGGGTAGGTATGCTAATTTTGAAACCCCCTTAAAAAGTACCCCTTTTTTGAAAATTCGTAGCTCTGGAACGAAGTATGGTAGAATCCTTTGCGACCACTTAAATTATTGGAAATTTTATTATCTTTAATTCTGTAGAGAATGATTTTTCTCCAAAAACTCGAAGTTTTCGAGATTAAATGGAAGAAATAAAAAAACCCCGAAATTTTAGGGGTTTTTGGGGGTGAAGCCACCCTCTTGCATGTCAGCAAATTTCAGATTCGAATTCAGCGTCCCAAAATACATATAGAACCGTCGAGAAAAAATCTTTCGGGGCTGTTTCCTAAAAAACGACCATTTGACTGGACTTAAATAAAAATATAAATCTATGTACCCATTTTAAAATTGTTTACTCACAACATTTTTCAGCTTTATAATGTCATTATATCGAGTCTATTATTATTGATAATGGCATTATATATCCGGAACATGTTGTGAGTAAACAATTTTAAAAAGGGTACTTAAATTTCTATTTTTATTCATATTATATTCCCTAAAGGAAAAAATACTTATTTTAATGTATGTTTTCGTTGATTAACTAAAACGAAATAATTTTTTTTCTTAGCTGTTGTTTAAAATCTGCACAAAAGATTGATAAATTTATTATTTTCATCTTTATCTCAACACTTTTAATAACATGGCCATGAACGAAAAACTTGCAGTTTTAAATAGTGCCTGAATTCAACTGTTGAGTTAGCCTATAGAAAACTTACTTCAATGTCAATCCGTATTTTTGCATAAGATAGCCAAGAACAAACGCTGCGCTTCGAGATATTCCAGCATTTCCATGTACGAGGCATTTGCCGAAATTATGAAGACAGTCATCTATGAACATTTTGACTCTGCCGAAATGTGAAATTATGTTTTCCATCGGCGAGTCAGCTATGTCCAATACTAGGTACCTGCAAACAATATAAAAATGTAACACTATCAGAACGTATTCAAAATACATGGAATGAAGCAAATGGTCATTACACTATGAAGTCACTTCATGGAACTGGATTGATCAACATATCATATTTTGTTTTTTGAAAAAAATAACTCACTACCCTACTGTAAAAACTTTTTCTTAACAGGGAAAGTAGAGTCGGAATTTAGATGCTTTACCTCAAGTCACTTCCCACCAATTTCCATTTAACAAAGATCTGACTAGAGAATATATAAATGATAGGAATGAGCGGAATTTTATAAGTATTATTTTCAAAGCTAGAGAAGCTCTATTCCCGCTCAATTACAGACCGGAAAGACGGGAAGAAACACACAGATGTTCAATGTGCAATAGTCAGGAAAACGAAGAAATGTTTCATTTCTTAGGTAAATGTAGAATTCTAGGAGAGATAAGATAGAAAGACATGATTCAATAAGTGGAGACTGGAAAGAAGAGAGGCTATAGAATACTTGGATGGAAAGGATTGGAAACTTTTCGTGGGGTATGTGAGGGCGGCTGAGGTATAGAAAGCAAATAATAGAAGAGTTCAATTATTAATGTTTCATTTTCCCCCCTCTAATCGTTGGTCATTTTCTCTGTGATAAATGGATTGTTTTATAAATATGAATCTTTGGTCGTGTATACTACTACCGAGCATCCATCACATATAACAGTAATATTAGTTAAACGGGTGTATTTCATTCATTTTTTTCTCTACCATCATATGAATCAGGTGAGAGTCCAGGTCAAGACCGCAAGATACGCAACTTTGAATATGCGAGACTGTGAAAATGATTAACGTATCACAAATTTGCGTATCTTGTGAAATACTTTAGATAAAAAATCAAAAAATTTGTATTTTGGTTGCAGGACATGATTTTCTATTTTTGGGTGTATTCCCCCTCCCCCAACTACTAAATTCAAAAATTCCAAAGGAATCCTGTTCAGAATTAATTTAATTGTTCTTTCACGTGTGGTTTTTATCTATACTAGAAAAATATCCAAGTTGTATAGGGTAGAAGTGGTAGGTATGCTAATTTTGAAACCCCCTTAAAAAGTACCCCTTTTTTGAAAATTCGTAGCTCTGGAGCCAAGTATGGTAGAATCCTGCGCGACCACTCAAATTATTGGAAATTTTATTATCTTTAATTCTGTAGAGAATGATTTTTCTCCAAAAACTCGAAGTTTTCGAGATTAAATGGAAGAAATAAAAAAACCCGAAATTTTAGGGGTTTTTGGGGGTGAAGCCACCCTCTTGCATGTCAGCAAATTTCAGATTCGAATTCAGCGCCCCAAAATACATATAGAACCGTCGAGAAAAAATCTTTCGGGGCTGTTTCCTGAAAAACGACCATTTGACTGGACTTAAATAAAAATATAAATCTATGTACCCATTTTAAAATTGTTTACTCACAACATTTTTCTGCTACATAATGTCATTATATTAAGTCTATTATTATTGATAATGGCATTATATATCCCGAACATGTTGTGAGTAAACAATTTTAAAAAGGGTACTTAAATTTCTATTTTCATTCATATTATATTCCCTAAAGGGAAAAATACTTATTTTAATGTATGTTTTCGTTGATTAACTAAAACGAAATTCATTTTTTTCTTAGCTGTTGTTTAAAATCTGCACAAAAGATTGATAAATTTATTATTTTCATTTTTATCTCAACTCTTTTAATAACATGGCCATGAAAGGAAAAACTTGCAGTTTGAATAGTGCCTGAATTCAACTGTTGAGTTAGCCTATAGAAAACTTACTTCAATGTCAATCCGTATTTTTGCATAAGATAGCCAAGAACAAACGCTGCGCTTCGAGATATTCCAGCATTTCCATGTACGAGGCATTTGCCGAAATTATGAAGACAGTCATCTATGAACGTTTTGACTCTGCCGAAATGTGAAATTATGTTTTCCATCGGCGAGTCAGCTATGTCCAATACTAGGTACCTGCAAACAATATAAAAATGTAACACTATCAGAACGTATTCAAAATACATGGAATGAAGCAAATGGTCATTACACTATGAAGTCACTTCATGGAACTGGATTGATCAACATATCATATTTCACTACCCTACTGTAAAAACTTTTTCTTAACAGGGAAAGTAGAGTCGGAATTTAGATGCTTTACCTCAAGTCACTTCCCACCAATTTCCATTTAACAAAGATCTGACTAGAGAAAAAAGAAAGTGACGTACGACAATGAGCCGCCAGTAACTATTCGTCTCTACATTCCCTGCCTATTATCATCCTAATCAAGAAAAGACCAGGTTCAACAATGATGGAGCATTACAATCATTTATCATAAAAAAATGAAAGTGGTTGAAAAAACTCTATAGTTGTTGTTCTAAGTTTTATTCAGAATAAAACACTACGAATTATTAAACATAAATGCATAGCCATCAGCAATTAATAATCACTATGAAACAAATCATGTCAATGTGAAAAGTTGAATTGACATGATACTTTAATTGAAGTAGAAATTTGATATCGTAAATTAGTGAGCCTATGCAGTCAGTGTACTGCGTGTGGCATTATTAACATTCACAACTATTGGAAATAATTAAACAGATCAACTCTTTTTCCTACTTTTGATTTCATCAACACCAGAATGCAACCTAATGTATATGATGAGATCTGTATTGCAATATAAAAATCTAGAGAGCAAACATCATAGGAATGGTGAAAGTGATTGAAGGTGGTTTGAATTTTCGGAGCAGAGAAATTGCTAGATACGGCTAATATAATAATAACACAAACCCTTTGCAGGATATTGAATGGAGAGTCATTTTTCTTCCAATTTTTGAGTGAATTTTCTCGTTCAATTTGAAAGATGATCTTCAACTGAATTTCAATAAAATATTTTCAAATTGGTCATCATGAAGAGCACAGTAAAACTATGGGAGAGGATAAAATAAAATATTCTATAAAACAAACCTGAATTTATCTGGGAAATTAGGCCTTATGTAATGAGCTTCCAGCCGATGTCTGATGCAAATAATGTGTGTTATTCCTGAGGATTCAAGTGCATCTAGTTTGGATTTGACTGCCGATGAGTATGGTCCAAGGAAAAGATTCGGAACTATTTCTTGCATGGAACGGCGCATAGTGTATGTCCATTCCTGGACCATTGGACAAGAAGGCAGTTCGGGATACTTTTCTTCTTTGTTCTGTTCCTAGAAAAAAGTATTCAGTAAATTTTGAGATAATTTGTGTGTCACAACCTTATTTAGACATCAGAATTTGGGAGAGAAACAGTTTTGGGTTTATCCTTGTGATTTTCTCTCAATCATTAATTTGATAATGTGGCTCTGCAAATAAATGGAAATGGCTAAGTTACTTATCATATTTGTCCTAATTCACAAAGTGCATGAATTTCTTTTCAAAAATCAAACACTGCAGTAGCCTACGTAGTCAATTGATTTTTTTAATAAAAATCCTGGCAGACACTAATTCTAGGTTGGTCTAGGTATGGAGTTTGAACAAGGTTAACTATAAAGCCTAGTTTTAATAGGGTAGAAGTGGGAGGCTTGAGCTATTTTTCATGTTTTATGGCATGAATCATTCTAAATTGTAAAATTCAGCTTTTTATCCATTGTATCCTCTCCAGTGAACCATTGAATACATCTGTACACTTTCTGCCTGTTATAATGCATTTTAGGCTAATCAATATTTACCATCCTGATGTTTTTTGTCTCAAGGTTCCCCTGTTAAACACAATGAAATTAAAAAAAAATCCTTCAAAACTGAGATATTTATTGAAAGTAATTGAAAAACACTTGACTAAAATGTCCCACATCTATAATAATTAATCAAATTATTAATTTATATAAATTTAGTCCTTCAACTGGGAAAATAATTAATTATTATTTGAGATTAAGTAAGGAAGAAGTACCTATTTGAATAGGCTACCTCAGTAAATTCTTCCTTTCTCAGAAAGAACATCGAAATCGACCTTCAGGGCCATTGCTATTGTTTTTTTGTTTTTTTTTTTTTACATCATGATATTTTTGAACGTGACTCCATTACTCTAATAGTGATAAATTCTGCAAAAAACAATAATTGGAAGGATTGATATTGATAAATCAGTTCAATATTAAGGAAAAATAGAGGGAGGTTAAAGATAGTATAAGCAAAACCATTGGAAGGATGTGTCTCAAGCCTCTTTAAACCAATTTTCTCAAGCCTCCCTGGTATTAATTATGGGATTGTGCTTTGGGGACAAGTGGGTTGTTGTGAGAGGGTTCTGCTTCTTCAAGAGAAAGGTGATCCGCATCATTACATTCTCGCCATACCTGGAACATTGCCGGCCACTGTTCAAAGAACTGCGGATTCTCACAGTCTTCAGTCAGTACCTGATTAACTCGTTAATTAGAACAGCTACATAAATTTCAAGTAAGAGGCCAGGTTCATGATTATTATACTAGAAGACGTGCTGATGTAGACCTGCCACAATTGCGATTGGCCAGATCACACACCAGTTTCCCAATTCGCACACTGAAAATTTTCAACAGGCTTCCATTGTGTGCCCGTGAATTGGAATATAAACAATTTAAATGTACTTCGAGATAAACTCCTCAAACTTCCACTATATTCCTTGAGTGAAGAGGAGATCACTCGTTTTATTTGTCTCTTTGACATGTCATCTCGATAGTTTGTGTAAATTTTATGAACGTTTGTGTTTTTAATTCCTTATGACGAAATCTATCCAGTGTAAAGACTGGTCATGGATGGAAAGAAAATTGAATTGAATTCAGTACATAATTTTTTTAATCGTATCAATTAAATTTTCATCCTACATCTAGACGAAAACTATATCATTAACAGCATTCTACATGCTTTTGTGAACAGTTTGTAACTATCTAAAATAAAAAATATAAATATCAGGACCTTATACCTAATCACACTTGTAGATATTGTATTGATTGCTTCTTGTACAATGATTGCCATCTTGAAACCAGACCTTAATTTCATCGCAATAGAAAAAATTAATACCTTATACATGTCTAGGTTGGTAGTAATGAGCTGGGAACTGCAATTTGAATTGAAAATCCAGAGATACAGCACTTTTTCAAGTCACCTTGTGTCTCCAGCCTGAAACTTTTCCTCTATATAGATACCCTGTTTTTTGGGTATTCACCCGGCCTCAAGTAAATACACCACCCAATCTCTATTTACCTAAGTTACTAGGTATTTACGAGTCCCAGATCACTAATTACTGTTTATTATTGTAGTCTATATACAGAGTGTCCCAACAGCTGAAGACCATAGATTCTACATTACATTTGCAACGAAAAATGACCAGTAAAAGTATTTTATATCGACCTTATTTTTCGAGATTTATAGATTCTTTGATATTTGTGAAAAACTTCAAACTATCAGTCAAATTCTAATTCTAAGGATATGGTTGGAAAGTCGAAAAAAATCCAAAAAGACAAATAATTTTTTCATGTTTTTGAACATATTATGCACGTTCAAACTGTATAAATTCTAGCTCTGAACAAATTTACTTTTTTCAACTTTGCGTGCTCATAAAAACCTCAAAAGCATCAAAGGAACAAATTATAGTCTATTAATCTTATTGGAAATTTCTTCCTCTTCTAACCATATCTTTATAATCCTATTATATTAAGCGAGCAATCTGTATATTTGTATATAAGTTATGTACCCTCTCCCAGTGGTATAGTATAGATAGAGCTGAGCCATCATTCTGCATTGTCTACTGTATTGTAACTTATTCAAGGCGGGAGTGCTCAGTCTGAGTTTCTCTGCCGTGCTGTAAACATGTATCAGTAAATAAAATAATCTTTTTAAAAACACATTTTCTAATTCAATTAACTTATTTGGCGCCCGAACAGGGACCGAGTGACAAAAAGTTTGTGATCAATTATCATTTAAATTTTCAATGAATTTTAATTCTTCATGCCCGATCCATCAGTGAGATGTTTTCGCAAATGCAAAAGTGTTAGTTCATCGGATATCATCCATCACGGATAGCAGGACTCAGTACTCAACAACCTGGTGACCAGTGGACGCTCATTATGCAGCTGCTGGGTACCACCATTACTACTCAAACATCGCCCAAAAACAAATTATAGAGATAAGATTGACACGTTGTGTATAGTAAATGTTAAGGAATTAGAATTGTATAATATTGCTGCAAATGTAAACAAGAATGGTGACATAGAAATTAATTATTTTTCTGATATCAAGAAAGATGTTGAGATTGAAACTTTATCTATTGAAGAGTGTGAATTGTACTCCAGTGAACAGATCAATCATCCACTCACTGTTGAAGACATTTCTACATTATTGAGAACAGACCATATGTCTAATGAAGGAAGGAGTTATATAATTAACATCTTACATAAATATTCTGAGATAATCAAACTCGAAAATGACAAACTAACTGCTACTAATCTATTAAAGCATAAAATTGTGACTACTGACAAAGAACCAGTATATTCAAGAAATTATAGGTATCCAATCGCGTTTAGAGAAGACATAAGTAGGGAAATTGACAAGTTACTGGAACAAAAAATTATTAGGCCCTCTAGTTCGCTCTACAATTCTCCATTATGGGTGGTTCCTAAGAAACCAGACCCTTTGGGAAAACGTAAAGTGAGACTAGTCCTTGATTTCAGAAATTTGAATGAAAAACCCAAATCTGACCACTACCCTCTTCTGAACATTGAAGATTTATTTTCCAAAATAGGTAGAGCAACCTACTTTTTGGCTATAGACTTAGTTTCCGGTTTCCATCAAATTGAACTTGATCCGGAATCAATTCCTGAAACTGCATTTAGTACTGAAAATGGTCATTATGAATTTGTAAGAATGCCATTTGGTTTGAAAAATGCTCCTAGCAATTTCCAGAAAGCTATGAACTTGATTTTTTGTGACCTTCCAAATGTGCTAGTATACTTGGATGATATTATAATATTTTCTGATTCTTTAGTAGAACATATGAAACACTTGAAAGTTGTATTTGAAAAACTAAAACAATATCAACTGAAAACACAATTGGACAAAACTGAATTTTTCAAAAAAGAACTGTATTTAGGAAACATCGTTTCAGAAAAAGGTATTCAGCCTAATCCAGAGAAAGTGAAAGCAATCAAAGAATTTCCAATTCCACAGACTACAAAACAGATAAAACAATTTCTTGGTTTAGCAGGATATTATCGAAAAATGATTCAAGGATTTGCAAAAATCGCTCAGCCCTTGACAAACTCATTACGAAAAACATCAATCATTAATCCAAAAGATCCAAAATTTATTGAATCAGTAAATCTATTGAAAGACGCTATCACTAATGTCCCAATTTTGCAGCTTCCTAAATTGAATGAAAAATTTATTTTGACTACAGACGCATCAAATCACGCCCTTGGCTCTGTACTTTCTCAGATAACAGATGGAAAAGATCTTCCAATTTCATTTGCGTCACGTACACTAAATCCAGCCGAACAAAATCTTTCGACAATAGAAAAGAGATGCTTGCGATTACAAAATTAATGCGTTGGAAACTTTTAATGGAAGAATATGACTATAGGGTGCAATATATGAAAGGACGATGAAATGATCTAGCTGACTGTAGCTCTTTGTAGACCCTGAAATGTAAATATGATGGCAAATGAGGACAATCACTTTCTACGATTCCAAGATGAACTGTTGCTAGGCTTTCCCGCGCAAAATAATGCCAACGACAACGATGAGTATGATGACATTAATATTGATGAGCTTCTCAGGTTCAATAACAATGAAGCTCCTCCATCTATAAA
This sequence comes from Nilaparvata lugens, assembly GCF_014356525.2. Lineage (NCBI taxonomy): Eukaryota > Metazoa > Arthropoda > Insecta > Hemiptera > Delphacidae > Nilaparvata > Nilaparvata lugens. Next base: position 20,344,206 of record NC_052514.1, on the reverse strand, counting down.
CGAGAGTATACTTGATGACTTAGAAGTGCAGTTAGGTGACAGTTTGATTGGTGATGTAAATATTGAACATAACGAAAACGATGTAGAAACTGTAAACGAAAACATTGTAATTAATACAGATAGGGACAATGATAACGATTCATTATCGACTCAGTATTCGCAAGAAAGTTCAGATGATAGAATAGGCATAATGGACGATAATTGTATTATAAATACAGAAAACAATCAAATAGTAGTTACGAGAGGTAAAGGAAAACCCCAATTTAAAAAGATCTTCAACAAAAATAGAATCACTTTCAAGTATAGAGACTCCCGAGATATCAAAAACAATGTAGAAGAGATTAAGGAATATTTAAAACCTGATACTGTATACGGTATAGTATTTTCGAACCCGAGTCCATTTTTCGAAACTTTGAAAACAGAACTACTAAGTGCAATAACAGAGGGAATAGTAAAACTAATTCCTTCAGTTAAATTTCGAATCTATAAGAGAATGAACGCTGACATAACCGATAAGGATGAACAACAAATGATAATAGCCCGATGTCATGAAGACAAGAGCTTCCATAGAGGAATCAATTAAAATTATAAACAGATCCGTAAAAACTATTATTGGCCAGCAATGCACAAAGATGTAACAGAATTTGTAAATAAATGTGAAACTTGTTTGAAAACAAAGTACGAAAGAAATCCGATTAAAACAAAATTCAAAATTACTCCCACGCCTACAAAGCTTTTCGAAAAAATTCAAATGAACACATTCACCTACGATAACGTCAAAATCCTCACAGTTTTTGTGAGGATTTTCAAAAAGACTTTCCGCTTTTCAAAAAGACTTTCCGCTTATACTCTGAAACAGCTAATGCTGTAGAAATAGTAAAGAATTTAAATAATTATCTTTCAGTATTTCCTATCCCGAAATGTATTCAAACCGATAACGGGTTAGAATTCAACAACGCTTTGTACAAACAATTTACAGCAGTCAATGGCATTGAAATCTATTTCACTACACCGTACCACCCTCAATCTCAAGGGTTAATTGAAAGAACTCATTCAACATTAATCGAAATTCTACAAGCACACGAAATCAAATTTCCTAAACATAGTGTCGAACAAAAACTTAGATTAGCATTGAGAACCAACAACGATTCCATAAAAGATAAATTCAACTTGACTCCAAACGAATTAACTTTTGGAATCCAAAATTATTTGCCAAAAAATCAAGATGAAGATAATCCCGCAATTCAGAAGAGCTGTTTACAAAAAAATGATTGACGAAAAAGAGCAACGGACGGAAGCTCAACAAAAATAGAGAAGAACCACCAAAAATACCGGAAAGGATTTTTATTAAAAACGCAAAGTTGCATAAAAATGTTGCTAGATAAGTAGATATAGTACAGCTACTAGAGAAGGCGATCAGTTCAAATTGAAACGAAATGTAATTCAGATTCATTTGAACAGAATGTCTTGGCCTTAATGAAAGACAATACTATTGTTCTACATGACAACAATCACCATTCTTCTCCTGCTCCTGGTCCCAGCAGTACCAACTTACACACTGACTCACTTGACCAAGACAGCCGGCATAATTCCGATTGAAATAGGACATGAACGACACCTACAAAGTTATTCATTTTACTAATGTGACTGACCTCAAAATACAATCATTGAAATTACAGGACAGTATAAATAACTCACAAGACTCTTACATTTCAACTGACATAATTAACTCTGAAGAAAATTTCACATGACCAATATTATAAGTTAGAAATGATTTTCAAACTAGTAATAGAAAATTTAAAGAGGATTAATTAATGGATTAGGGAACGCCATATCATTGTTGACACGACTTATGACAGCTGACGACAAACAACATCGCCTCGACAAAGTAATTGATCAAATTGAAAGTAATGAACTACATTTAGTTGAAAACGAAAAATTGGATATAGCTATGAATCATGATCTAATAAAGAAAGGTAACTATGATGTTGAACATATTAATTCTAATAATAAGGCATTGGAACAACTAATGACACCGCTTTAATTGTTGAGTTAATATGTAAGTTGCAGTTGACCCAATGACTCTGACGACTATTCAATTACTAGACCAACAAATTAATGACGACGTAGCAGCAGAGAAGGCAAACTCCACCCCCCTCTATTCTTAGTAACGAGGACTTGAGTAGATTAGTTAATTATAACAATATTATACTTTAGCAAGTACAAATTTTAGTATTTTATGGGAAATTAGCAATAGTACATGCATTTTGTCAAAAACTCTTATTACTTATGTTATAAACTTACCAACATTTAATGATTTACTTGATAGATGACCTTTTGTCCTATCCAGTTGAAATCGATTCAAAAGTTCACACAATGAAATTAAAGGAAAATTCTGTGTCTGTATCTCAAAACAAAGAGCTCTGGAAATTGACCAATTGCCAAATATTTTCTAGTATTTCATTTTGTACTGTTAAAAAGCTAATCAATGATCACTGTATTTCGTCTGTGATTAACAACAAAAATTTAGATAATTGTATGAAAATTGAAGTTATCAATGATAAAGTATTTTTGAATTATTACGAAAATTGTAATATTGTATTCTAGTATATAAGTTTGACCAGATTAATATTAATAATGAAACTATAAATACTCCGTCATCTTTTCTTCTTAATCTCGATTTTAATGACAACATGACAGGTATCAAACTTCCATTCACGTCAGTTACTACTCCATTTGCACAGAAATTGAGTAATCTACCACAAAAAATACATTCCAAAATTATTGATCTGAATGATATTAGTAAAATTGATGAACTTGAAATTAAAGATTTGGATTTTGTAAACTCTGACGATTCTTTTGTCCTTAAGTCGCGTCATATTGTTTGGTAGTTATGATGTAATTTTTTTATGTATTGTGTCTGATAGACGTTCGATAGTCTTAGTGAAAGAAGGTGATATTTTTATTGTTCCATAATGGACAGTTTACCGAACAAACCTCCTGTTGGAGTTCCATCGCCCTCTGGATCTGTTCCGAATCAACCATCACTTATTTTGAGACAACGAGTGTCCATCAACGACCAGCATTACGAACAGTCCGTTGAACAAATGCTTAGTGATGTTCTTGGTTCTCATGGCGAAGATAGTGATCTCTCTGACTTTGGAAGTGATGATACTGACAAAGATCCAAATTTTGAATTTAGTGATCATCAATCGGAAAGTGAGCAAGAGGTGAGTGACGACGATGATGGAATCCAAAGATCACCAAGTCTACAACTTGTTCAACCTGTTTTGTCTCCACCTAATGACTCCCAACTAGACCCGGACATTGACTATGAGATCAGTGATGACTTTGACGAGCGTCAACAAACTGCTCCTATGACTGATGAACATTATCAACACATGGATGACGTCATTGAATCTGTTGTTTCAGGAGCCGGAAAACCATCTAATGATGAATTATACTATTTCGGAAAAGAAACTAAAAACAAGACTGCTTTTAAATGGAGAAAACAGGAACCAAATGCAATTGTTAGAACACGAGCTCACAATATTGTGTTGAAACTTCCAACATTGAAAGAGAAAGCCAAACGTTTGGTTGATAATCCAAGTCCTTTGCAGATTTTTGAGCTACTCTTTTCGGAAAATATTTTTCAAGATATTTTGCGTTGGACAAACCTAAAGATCAGTCAACTTCGGGGAAAGTACAAACGGAAGAGTTTATCTTTTATTCAAGACATGGATATGATGGAGTTGAGAGCTCTTGTTGGCATGTTGATCTACACTTCCGTGTTTAAAGCTAATAATGAGTCTGTTTTATCCTTCTACGCAACAGACGGCACTGGTCGTGAGGTGTTTAGGTGCACTTTCAGTAAAGAAAGATTCACTTTTTGTGTAGTTGAGAAGTTGATATTGTGGTAATTATTCTTATTGAATGAAAAAGACTGACAATTTGAATGACAATTTCTTAGTCTTTTTCATTCAAAAAGAAAGATTCCTTTTCTTACTCGGTGCCCTAAGGTTTGACAACCCTGCTGATAGAACAGAACGAGCCAAGGAGGATCCAGCCGCTGCAATCTCTCACCAGCTTCAGTCATTTATAGATAACTGTCAATGCTATAATACCGGTGAGGCTGCATGTGCTGATGAAATGTTGATTGCATTTCGAGGAAGATGCTGGTTTAGGATGTATATGCCAAATAAACCGGCAAAGTATGGAATTAAAATTATGGCTTTGACCGATGCTCGAACTGAATACTTATATAATGCGTATGTGTATAGTGGGAAGGACTGTTATAGTCAGGGACTGAGTTCAGTTGAAAAAAGGCTTAGCAAACCCACCCAATCAGTGCTGAGATTGGTAAAACCGATTGAAAAGTCGAGAAAAAACATCACTGGAGACAACTGGTTCTCTTCAATAGAACTAGTTAAAGAACTGAAAAAGAGAGACTTAACCTACGTTGGGACTGTAAAGAAAAATAAAACGGAAATACCAGAGGAGTTTAAACCAAGTGCTGGCCGAAACGTGTCATCCTCTATCTATGGATTTACTGATGACATTACCCTAATGTCTTATGTCCCAAAGCAGAAAAAGGCAGTAATAATGGTGTCTTCAATGCACCATAGCAAGCAAGATGATCCTGACACGGGCAAGCCAGAAATCATCGTGTACTATAATCACACTAAAGGAGGTGTTGATGGCCTAGATTTCAAGTGTGCCAACCATTCATCTAACAGGCGTACAAAAAGGTGGCCAATGGCTGTGTTCTACTCAATGTTAGACGTAGCATCTGGTGTAAATGCGTTCGTATTACACCAATCCTACAAAGACACTTCGAAAAACATCACCAGAATGACATTTATGAAAAGTCTTGCTGCATCTTTGACCCACCCCCACATGCAAAGAAGACTTGAAAGAGGACGGCTCGACAGAGACTTGGCCTTCTCAATAAAACGAATCCTTGGACTCCAGGACGAAGCTGAACCAACCGGACAACAGCAACAGCCGGATGTCTTAGCCAAGAGGAAAACCTGTGCCTTTTGTCCTCCCAAGAAAAAGCTCCAGACAAGGTATCCCTGCCATCGGTGTGGAGTGTGCTAAGAAAATTTGCAGAAAGTGTTTTTCAGCTGAGCAGAAGTAAGTGCAATCCTAGAGACAGTGGTGATGTCAGTCAGTAAGTTTACTGAAATGCCTATTTGTAACACTCTCAATCTTACTTTTTTATTCTTGACCCTATATATTCATTATATTCAGCATTTTATTTATTCATTATATTCAGTTTATTCATTAAAATGTTTACTTTCCCTTTTTAAAATATTGTATTTGTTAAAATAGTATTAGTTTTAATAGTAGCCAAGCAGAAACTGTAATCCAAAACTTGTGCACTAATAAAATAACGCTCGTAATTTGTATCTTTTTCAAAGAAGCTAATACCTATTTCTTATTTTAATATTGTATTTCAGTTAATATTTAATTTAAGCTTGTATTGCATATATGTTAAAAATATGTAATAAATGATCTCATGTGCTTCAAAACTAAAATTAGTTATTATTGATGTCCCGAAATTCAAAAATAATAAAAGTTTATATATTATAATGTTTGGAAATAATTTTACATTTTAAAGGCATATATGCTATAAATCATTAAAAGAAACATTATGAGCACTTAACAACTTATGTTGACCTTCTAAATGAGTAAATATTCATAGGTAAAAAATACGTCCGTGAGACGTCTGGGTAGTGCTAATGTGAGTTTTTCCCGCCAATGTAAAATTTAAATTGTGAGGCATTTTTAAATCACAAAAATAAGATATATTTAGTGACAAGTTTCTTAAAGCCAATATAAAAAGATGCCATCTAGCTTACAAATAATGGTATACAAAACATGTTTTAGTCATTTACATACACATTTATAAACAAAAGGGTTCTTTTCAAAAACTATGTCAAATAAATGTAAACAATCTTTGGTGCTGACATTTTTTAAGAAAAAAACCACTTTTGAAAGGTTTTATTTATATTAATAATAGGAAGAAAGACCAGAAAAAGTGATGATGTACGAGCCAGGCCTGTTACAAAATACCTTAAGGTCAAAATTCGAATTTGAAAAATAGACGTCTTAGAGACGTGGGATAGTAACAGTGTAAGTTTATACCACGATAGTAACTAAGGGTTAATTATGCAATTAGCAATGCTAAAGTGGAAGTGCAACCATTACCAACTATAAGTTATATTAGTCCAGCTAGGTAATCGTTTGTAATAACTTTTGATATTTTTATTATCTGTAATATTAGCCTTAGCAAAATTTTAGTCTAGCATGTTATTGTCAAAACTTAAATTTATTTTCGGGAGGAGTTATGTACCCTCTCCCAATAGTATAGTATAGATAGAGCTGAGCCATCATTCTGCATTGTAACTTATTCAAGGCGGGAGCGCTCAGTCTGAGTTTCTCTGCCGTGCTGTAAACATGTATCAGTAAATAAAATAATCTTTTTAAAAACACATTTTCTAATTCAATTAACTTATTTTATATATATGTTCAACGGATCTCGAAAACGTCTCTAACGATTTTCACGAAATTTGGAACATAGTAGGTTTATGCTATAAACATTCGATTGCACTAGGTCTCATCCTTGAGAAAACTCGCTGAACGACACTAACAGGATAATTCATCCTTGTCTGAAACAGCTGTGGATAGTAAAAAAGTGTGTGAGCGAGTGAGTATGTAAAAAATTAAAATATCGCATCCCCGAAATTCATGACATATATAGCCAGATGTGAAATATAAACACAATCATTTTAGAGAATTGTGTTCTGTTTATTAATAAATAGACTTTGAGAGTCGTAGTTTAGGAATTAGACGTTGATATAACTTACATATAGAAACTTAGTAGTGCGAAACTTTTAGTGCGAATCGCAATCTTTGTAGACTGTAAAGTAAGTTCTATAAATAAAATTTATTGATTCCATGTGTTTTATGTTTAATTTTACAAACATACAAGACACACAATAGATTGAAGCTCCTGAAAGCCGGAGTAATGAAGGAATTAACAAAACAACTAGCCTACCGTACAATTTAATTTTTTGTAGCAATGACATGTGAGCAATATAATGTTTTGCACTGAAATAGACTTTCCTGGCAAAGCATAAGTTGAATAACGTGTGTCACCTCCGGAAAAATTATTGAAGACTGCTAAGTCAAAACAAGTGCCTATAGTGAGGTCCACGTTATAATGGCAGTGGATAAAGATAGAAGAGCAGCGTTGCCTGTTCTCTGCCTTAATTAATTATATTTCCATATTGTCAATAACATATTTGGCATCTTTATGCAGCTAAAAAAGGATAGTACCACCTATTTTGTGGAATGATAGGAAAGGATAGCAACATAAAAGTTAGTCAAATACTGCCATTAACGTTATAACGGGGAAAGCTGCTGTTTGTCTTTATGCTGATGATGCAAACATCATCTTCTCGGGTGAATCCATTGAAGAGATTGAAGCAGCATCCGCTGTTGGCTTGTCTTCCATTAATAAATTTCTAAATAATAGGATTCTTCTTTTAAACGCCAGCAAGTCCATTGTAGTTCCTTTTTCAACAAGGCAAAGAATTAATTATTGGTCCCCAAATGTTGAAATAAATGGCAAAACCTTAGAACTAGTGGATGGCACTAAATTCTTAGGCCTTGATATTGATAGCAGCTTATCATGGGATAAACATGTTTCTCAGGTTGTGAAAAAGATATCCCCCGGCCTTTTTGCTTTGCGGCAATTGACCGATATCTGCAGTATACAGACAATGAAATGCCTGTACCACTCTTTAATACATTCTCATTTGGCATACGGACTTGCTATCTATGGAAGTACAACCAAGAGTAACCTTGATAAGATACTATTACAACAAAAAAGAGCTCTCAGAATAATAATGAAGTTAAAAAGATTAGACTCAGTAAAACTCGTTTTTACACAGTTTGGAATCTTAACAATCTATGGGCGTATTTTTGACGTAGTCATGTACTTTAAAAAATACTCGTCAACAGGATCACGAAACGAAACACATGACTACAACACCAGATTTGGAAGGATCGAGGAGAGGCATAGATTGGATTACTTTAAGAAAAAAACATTTTTTATGGGGAGAAAAATTTTCAATATACTTCCTAGAGAGTTGAAAGAAATAGAGGAGGTTGAATACCTACAAAAAAAATTGAAGGAATATATGGTGGGACTATCCCTATACTCTTTGCAGGAGTATGTCAATTTGACTGCAAGATTTTAGAATTTTGTTTTCTATCAAAATTTGTGACTTCTTTATGTGTAAAGGATGATTTTGTGACGATATTAATAATTCTTGTTGTAATTTGACACTGTTCATATGTATTTTGTGCATTTTGATGAATAAAGGAATTTTCAATTCAATTCAACGTGGACCGCACTATAGACCTAAGTAGTTGAGCCGGTTGAAATGTTATTGTATGTTCTAACCCAGTAATGTAAGCATGTGAAATAGCTAATACGTGGTTTAATTGATAATTAATTGTTATTGCAGTATACCTAATTAATATAGGCTTACATACCTCACAATTCATCATATTATTTTCACTATCAATTCCAACAGTATTCACACAATCTGTAAGAGGACGTCGACTGAAAATTTTCTCACGATCAGATAGCAACAACCATTGATTCATAATAATTTTTCGTTGTAAAATTGCGATGATATTTTTGGTGACATGAATTTTTGAACAGCACCAACAATTTAATGTACGATAATGCGCAAAATACTGATACTAAACTTCAAGATGAAAAATTCTATATTGAAACAATTCTAAATTTTTTAGACATTCAACCAAACAAAAATAAACAACCAAGGAATCACCAAAACAATAATTGTTGCAAATGAAATTGGCAGATTGCTTTAGATCTGAGTTAGTTTTCGTTTTTAGTATAGGTTAGTTTTTAGCCTTCTATAAACACGAAAGGCTAAAAATCAAAACTACTGTACACTGTTGAAAGCTTAGACCAGTTATAGAATAGACACGGCCCATTGTATATTCATACTGAAAGTCGATGAAGCCAACATGTACTGCCAAATCCACCCATCTTGACGTCACAAGTGACGTCACGCATCGTATGAAAACTAGAAAACTTTTTTGAGTTTGTTGTGTGTTTGTGGTGTTTAACTTACATTGTTGTTAAACAATGCATTGTTGTTAAACATAGCTTGTTTTCCATAGCAGATTGTTATTTATTTATGTAATTATTATTTATAAAAATGGTAATCTCCTGCGCAGCATATAATTGCACTGAAATTTTTAGGAAAAAAGTAGAATATCTTTTCATGCGTAAGTTGAAATTTATACACATAAATGTTGTTAGTTGTAACTGTAATATTATCCCTAGTTAGTTATGATGTGAGTGGACTCATTGCAGCATGACAATAAATTAGTTTTGTAGAATACCGTACCTTATTATTTTCAAAACACATTATAACTTTGAAGCCGATATCACATAACACATTATAACTTAACCGATATCGTTTTTGCCCTTAGCTAGTAACCTGAAAACACCTTGAATCTGAAATAGACACAATCTGAAAGTTTTCCATACGATGCGTGACGTCAAGATGGGTGGATTTGACAGTAAATGTTAGCTAGAGGCTAGACTTCCCAGCGTGTCTATTCTATAACTGGCCTAAGGCCTGAGACATACATGGTCCAATAAAGTGAGGTTATGAGTCAAAGTGAAAAAGCAAAAAGAGAAAACTTCCAAATTAACTTAGTTGTGCAGTAAAATTAGTGCATTAGTAGTAAAATTTATTTTTCTTACTACTGAAAAAGTCTTGATGAGAGTCTTCAATTCAAATAAGTCAGGTTGAAAGGTCTGGTATCAGCGTCTATATTTATAGTAGTACGATTAGAGTCGCACAAAGTGTAGCCTAGGTAAGTAAACTTCTAACCAAATTCAAATATAAAATTTCGTTCAATATTTTAATTTAAAAAAGATAATAATTTTTCTTTTAATAATTTAATTCAATTATTCTAACTCATTATTATAAAGATGGCAGTGGAAAAATGTCTAGTAACTACTGCACACTGCACAAGAATTTGACATCACATACTCATATTATAGGTTAGTCCTCAATTAGCTCTACCAGAAATATTTTTGTGTTGGAATCGAATGCATATTGCATAGCTTTTGCATTGAATAACTATCAATCTCTCTAATTCATTCTGTTTGAAAACTTGGTATCAATTGCAATACTGAACATAATAATTTAAAGGCAGATCTAAAACCTGTTGATGTTTGTAAAGTCTTGTCGAGTTCTTACTAGTCTTATGCGGTGAGTGTGGCTTTATTTTTTCCACTTATAATAATATTGTTCTTAATGCTATAATAAAAATTTATTATAATAATATACCTATTTACATTTTTATAGTTTCCATTAAATTTTAGAAAGTATTCTACTATGGTATTCTTTTATCTTTCCTGCAAGTTAACCGCAACTCCTTCGTGAATAAGCAGATCCAACTCTTAGGCCTGCTCATTTAATATATAACTTGAATTTAAAAAAAACACTTATGGAGTAAAAATGCACTTACATTGGTAGTGACGATCGTTTCGACCTGTTGTTAGTCATCATCAGACTGTAGACCAACTGATGACCAACAACAGGTCGAAACGATCGTCAATACCAATGTAAGTGCATTTTCACTTGATAAATGTTTTTAAGATTCAAGTTTAATTTTAATAGTGAAAAAGTATGGATATGCAACAGAGTCATTTAATATTTTGGCTTTTTTAGTATTAACATTTTATTTTACTTAAATTCGCATCTACATCTAGAATAAATCAAATACAAACCAATTCATGAGTATTTTCAAATTATTAACTGACCATTCTGTCAATATTTATAACTTAATAATCATACTTTCTTCTTGCTTCAATGTAACTTTTGATTTGAGACATAAGTTAATATGAATGATCTGGTAACGATTATAAAGTTGTAAGTAAACGTTATTCTCCTTTTGAAAGTTAATGGATTCTCTTTTATTCATATTTGATTGATATATGGTTGGAACTCATTATCAAATATAATCTCACCTCAATGTTTTTAGACAAATAATTGAAAATTGAAAATTCCATTGCTTTATCAATGGCTAGATTCAACTTTGATTTATTTTAGACCTAGACATTACTTTTACTAGGCCTATATTCCATGTCAATATTAAAATAATATATTGATAGTATCGATAGTATTAAAATATATCGATATCGAGCACAATTACTGTTTAGCCATTGGAACTGTGTTTCTCGCCGCCGCAGTAATTAAATATGCTACTCCATCTTTTTGAATTTTATTATGGGGCTTATATGAAATTATAAGTAAAATCCCCACGTTTAATTGGTTCAACGTTCTACAATTTCCAAAAAATGTTTTGGAACGTGAAAAAGTAAAAGCTGGATAATTACAAGTATTAATAAAGGTAGCCTACTTTACCGTAACCTGAAAGATTACTGACTGTTTATCAGTTTAGTGATTTTTAAAATGATTTATATTGGTCCATATTAAAGTATAATCAATTTCACTTCCAAAATGCTACAGCGAACTCATCATATGTTCAAAATTGGTAAAATAAGTGATTAGTTACAAATTTCCAATACAATAAGAAAGTAATGATTATAGCCTTCAGTTTGGAATCTTGATTTGTAAATCGTGATCAAGCTAGCCAATCAAAAGCATGACATTCAATGAAAACTATGTTTAAATATTAACGCTAATATAAATTATATTTTATTTCATTTCTAGTTATTGATTAGTTACTAATTCAGTTAGTTATTCCAGTTTGCTTTCATTATATGAGTTTCATGTTCATACTATCGATATTTTGACAAAGTAATGTGTCTTCATATTTTATTTTTTTAAAGTTGCCTAATGACATAACTTTTTTACAGGCTGCACATGTTTGTATTGATGTAAATGATGTCATCATTAGCAGATAGTGATTATGAGCCGAATGATTCCATTGATAGTGACCTTTACAACGACGATATATGCGTACCTGAGCCTGATCACAGTGAGGTATTCTCGAGATCAGGTCACGTGGCAATAGCATTCGAAAACGAGCTTATCGTCTGGGGCGGTACTCGCTGTGTTTCCGCACCAGCTAATGTAAGTTTCAACTTTATTCACGTCTCATTCCCTTCTACCTCTAATATTCCACAAATAGTGTAGGCTACCTATCATATTCTGCTGTAGAAAACAGTTTTCAGCCGGGCACTGCCGATAGCGCTATCTATCGGCAAAAGTTGTAATATTGATCAACTTCAAAAATGATCGTTTCAGATTTGATTCTGATGAAAAATATTTATAGGCTGGTATTTTGAAAACCATGAAATATTTGAACGATATGTATAAATTTTTATAGTCTACATACATCCTTATTAAGTATGTAATAAGTATAGCATATAAACATTGAAACATATATTTTATAAGTTGATCAAATTTCTGGTTGTGGTCTTGAATTCAGTTAGCTACAATAATAACTCTACATGGTTTCTCATCTAAGCTTAAACCTTCCACCCTATTCCCAATGTAAGCTTTTAAAATAAAGATGCTTCCCATGTTATTCAAATGGAGTTACTTTTAGTCCATTGGGAGTTTTTCTTTTATCTAGTCCCATGAGCGAAAAAGTGACACTCTATCATAATGTTCCAGGGAGTAAAGTAAGTACTTTAGACAGTAGGTGGAGGAAAATAACTCAATCATTGTTCCTGCATGACCATGTACACCAAACCTTTTTAGTTTTCCGAGCAGGACATCATGCGGCACAAGAATGCCTTTGATAGGTCTCAGAGTATCAGGATTCAGGTCCACTGACTCACGACTCTCAAAAGCCTCACGCATGGTCTCAATCAGAGATAAAAGGACATAGGTTGTGGATCTTTCTTTACGAAAGCCATGCTGCATATAGCTTTGTAAATTGGGACAGTTTTAGTGACTTGAAGACAAGCAGGGAATATTCCATTCAACAAACAGGCATCCAGCAGTACAAGGGGATCAATCGTAACAACAATGACCTTCCTTAACACATCAACAGAGAGACCATACATATCCTGGCTGTAGGAGGCCCTCAAACCATCTCAACCAGACCACGGAGTAAAGAACACTAGGGTTTCCTGATTCCGTGACCAGACACTCACTGGCAATAGCCCCAAATGACGCAAATGAGCAGCACCTGTATAGCTGGATCAACAGCTGATATTGAAATGCCTACAACCAATTCGGTGATTGTATCAAGGAAAACTCATTTATATAATCTGGACTGTCCAGTTTCATTTGTCAATATTGAAAAATATCCTCAAATAAATAGAGCAGCAAAGAAATAAACAAAAATGAGTTGTAGACACAACAACCAAATGACAAATGACGCCAATCTCTTATGCTCAGGTAGAAATAAATTTGTAATTAATCATCTCTGTTCACCTGTAAAGTGATTATAGACCTACATCGAAGTGACGTTAAGGGTTTTGACTGCACAGCCGTATCGGTCATGTACTGAGTTATGTAACTGGTCTGTCTAAGTTAGTCACATTGACTTACCAGTAAGTCACACGTAGGCCTACTCTGCTCTCACCGTGATCTTAGCAACAGTGCTCTGCTCTGAGTTAATCAATTCCAATAAAAATTTATTTGACTAAACATTTCCGAAACACAGTATCTGTATATTCACTGTTCATATATTAGAGTGGACCCAAACAATATTTCTCTTGATAGTAATAGGGTTACAATAATTATTACTGGAAGATTATAACTAGAGCAGATGCAGAGATACGAGTTTCGTTGTGTCATCATGCTAGCGGATTACACATAATAGAAGTTACTTTTTGAAATAGTTAACCGATAGACTGCATAGTCATTCTTCCAAATGCTATTTTGGTATGATTAATTTTATTACTTATCAAAAACTAACAAAGGAGTGTTATATATTGTAATTATATTTAGTGTTCTATCTTATATCTTGTCAAAAGTCTTTGGCTGAATTTCTGCTTTGTGCTGTTTTGTGTATTAAATCATACAACTCTATTGGTTAATTTTTCTAGTGATATTGACTTGAACTTGGAACTTTTTCACATATAAATCATACAAATGAATCATACTTCTGCTTTCTAATAATAGCTTAAATCATTGCATGTAATATATAAATTTCTGTATAAGTGTGTTGCTTAATAAAAAATACTTGTCACTTTCCCGCAAGGGACTCCCCACCAACAAAAGCCATACGAATTTACTTTTTACTTGTCACTTCATTTTCTTTATTTTCCTACTCCTCTCCAACAATACCATTTTTTTTGTTGTTGTGGAATGCATATTCCGTTAATTGGTCCCCCTCTCTCTCAATTTTGCTTAGAACACTTGTGTCTCTAATATTTTATTAAAAAATCTTAATTTAATTACATCACTTGAAAAATAAAATAAAATTTTTCTTTTCCAGGATTACTGTGATCCAAATATACTATGGGTATACAATACTCTGAATGATGTCTAGTAAGTTCCATTTTTCATGAAGTAAATATTCTTGTAAATTATTACCATAGAGAAACGATAGCATAAGTAGATATCCCATGGTATAGGTTGTTTATGTCGCAACTTTTACTGTTATCCCAAGCCGATAGTTCACGTAGTTCTTTCCTATGCAGCTGTGTGACGCTGGTAGTCTCTCAAATTGTGCCGTTCATACACTCTCACCCCAACAAAACAGTAAAAATTTACAATAATCGACAGTAATCGGCTTGAGATAACAGTAAATGTTGCGACATAAATTCCCTATACCATGGGATATCTACTTACGCTATTGTTTCTCTATGTTATTACTAATCAAATCATTTGCAAGGTTTTGTGATTTTTGTTTTATTGGCTTAAAAATTTTTAATTCTCATTCTATTTTAAATGTTCATTCTATCAACATTGTAGTATTGGCACGTTTTAGCAAGGCTTGAACAAAGTTGATAGGAATTTCAATTCAATTTCATTTTATTCAAAAACTTTATACATTAAATAGTATGTAAAAACAAAGTAAACGTAGTATATTAGATTAATATGAAAAACAAGTATAGTTTTTCATTAATATGAAAAACAAGTAGAAAGTAGATGAATAACTCCATGCTTGGACGATAAGTCCGTGTGCATGGAGGAGTCTTCTGACAATCGAAAAAAAAATAATAACAATTCTTTATTGACACTAGATACTATATAAAATCTAGTTACTATAAGAAAATTAATAATAAAATAAGAAATTGAAAATTGTAAGCAAAAATAATAGTTTAACAAGTGACTTGAACTAAAAAAAAATAATTAATTCAATTTGCGGCATTTAAGGTAACACACGATCAAAATATAAATAAAAAGTACAGTATCTGTGGTTGAAGGGGAAGAAAAAAAACTGAACAAACTCAATAGGTAAGGATGGACTACTAGGAGCAATATAGATAGACATAAGGAGACCGTAACAGAGCCTCTGCAGCCGCCGGGCCAATACTAAGAAGCCACCTGCTCACTCCACGCTTATAGATTGCCAATTGATGCACCCCTCACCAATTGATAGAATTTCTGAAGGAGCATTACGATAAAGCCAATGAGCCAAATTGAAAGAGCTTGATTAATTGCATTGAGTTTTCGAGACGAGGGATTTGGATGTTGATATCTATTTTTGGTATTATGCTGAATTTCTGTAAATAATAGGGAATTGTTTTTTTAAAAATAAAGATTAGAAGGCTTTTAATGAAGAGCTGTTTAATATTGAAAACTGGAAATTCCAGGAACAACAAATGAGTAGGGTATCTGTTATTTTTCAAAAGAAGCGTTTTAATGAGTGATCTTTGTGAAAGTGCAAGGGGCTGCAATACATTGGATGAGGCACCCTCCACGCCAAGATGCCATATTCAGCTTGAATGCGTAGTTGAATTCCGTATATTAATTTCATCTTGATATCAGATGTATGATGCATGTGTCTACATAGACATAGCCGAAACGACTGACACTCGAAAAACTTGAATTTCCATAATCATTACATGTGTCTCCAAGATGTTGACTCTTAATTTAAACTATTTAAAAACATTGAACGACTTTCATAATTCATTGCTCTAGCAAATAATTTTAAGCAGAATGCATGAAAACATGTTTGTTTCTTATGGTGGTAATAAAACGCATTATTCATTATTGATTATTATTTTGGGTTGCAATTTTTTTATTGTGAAAAAGAAACACAAAATATACTCTGGTCCACTGGTAAAGTTCCCAAATTTGTTGTAGCCGGTCGTTAAAGTTTTACAACTTGTATGAAACAATACATTTGTTATTAAGTATTTATCCATATATTCTCACTCTATTGCAGCACCAAACATGCCATTTTCGGTGTAGCACCCCCTGGAAGCTGTGGCTCTTGTGCTGTTATACATGACGGCTCATTGTATATATTTGGAGGTAATTTATAGAACAATCAATCATATTTGTTTGTAATCATGTCAACTTATTCAGACTATAAGTATTGAGTCATTGAAATTTTTCCCTTGTAATTCGATGGACTGAATTGTGATCCAATTACAGATTTACCCTCAAATAATCAAGTTTGCATTTCAAGGTTTTTCTGCTTGTGTTTTTAAAAATATTATACTCTAAAATATTATGCTCTAGCCAATGAATAAATAATATACTCTTCATATCAATTTCATTTGATTTATCGGAAGACTTCCTATACATCGAAACATCTCAATTAACATAAATTACTACTTAAATGTATTGTTTTATTGGAAGATAAATAAATTGACAAATGGTCATGGACATCAACATTTTCAAAATGATTGCAAGTTTGATGGAATACGATTCAATAAACATGTAAAAATAGTGGAAAATAAGAGGTTTTCTATTCAAAAATTTCAAAACAATTTTAATAGTAGAATGTGAAATATTCGTTTTGTTGTTTTTCATTGTTCATATAAAAATATAGAATTTGTACAGAAATATAAAATGTTTGCATCATGCTTTTTAAGTCAGCACAACATCGACATTCACTAGCTTTTCTTACTCTTTCATAGCCCCCAATTCGAATCACAATGGATGATTCTGATAGTTCTATATTGCTTCAGTTGATAGTACCACTGAACAGGCATCTTGGTCTGATAAGAGATTACTGACATTCAATAGAAAGGAATGTGTGTGTAAATGGCTAGCTACGCCATAGTTGACAGAAACCTAGCAACGCCATGACCTAGCAACACATGCCATTGTTTACTGGTTTTCAAATATTCTTCCATTCTTTCTCATATCCATTTAGTTTTGTTAGCTACTAAATTTCTCTTCTTGTTGTCTAACGGTTCTGAAGATCATATCTGGAATACTTGGGCGTGTCTTGTTACGGCCATTAGTAGAGCTCAGCTTTTACTAGTCAGCAGCCGATGGCCAATCGTAGGGCTTCACCCAAACAATATATCTTCTGCTCAATGTTTAAGCCTTCAGTTTACTAGAGATTGATAACGGTGTAACAACCAAAACTAGTATCTCAAAGTGTGAACGCGATATTTTTGGGCTCAAAATGTGTATATTTTCATTCTTTATTTTTTGAATTCAAAGTTTGTTTTCAGTTTTTTCAAAAGTTTTATTATCAACCTATCTAAATTAAAATGTTTTTGTTTTATTCTGATTTGTAATTTTAAAATTAACGATTTGTTGTAGAAATTAACATGGACATAAATACATGATTAAATAAATAATTAAATATATTGATGAATGAATAAATTTCTTATGAATGACATTTGCGTGCATGAATTTAAGTAACTTTTGTTGTGCAGGATTTACTCAAACTGGTGAGACGTATCACAACCTGGAGTACTCGAATCTCCTTCACCGACTGGACTTGACGGCCAACAGACTCACGTGGAATCACATTTCTCCCAAAGGCACGAGTCCGCTTCCCTGTGATAAGTTGGCCGGCTGGGTGTATGGCGACAAGTGAGTGCTGTACTTATTATCTAACATAAAATTCAATGAAGATTGTGGTACCTTGAAAGTTAATCAAAACTTTAAAATTATGTTTTATTTCTTGAGAAGAACGAAATACTATTCTGCAATTATTTGCTAGTACAGTACTGTTATTTAAAAAAAAACACAGAGATTCCCTTGAACTATTTAGAGTTTATAATCTCTGAAATAATGAATAAAAGGATTAAAGTAGATACTCTCTCAAATAAATGAGTATGGGAGAAACTCAAAATAGACTGAATTTATATATTTTCTATTTATTTCTATGAATTGCTTTTATTTTAGGAAAGAGTAAAACTGAGAGTGGAAGATTTAAACTGGATTGTTATTGTAATGGTAGTTAGGTGGTATTTGTTTACATTTTATAATAGTATTTGTAATATTAATAGTTATAGTTTGTAGTTTGTAATAGTAGTTGTAAAGTATTTTTTACCTTACACGTTAAATATATTCGGTATTATTCTTCTATTATTTGAACCCTCCTACCATATAGGGTAGTTCCTGATTGGTTGATTTTCAATCAGGGGTGGCTGGCTACAGCAGGGACACTACAGCTCGGACACTGTCCACCTTGTAATTCTGAAGAAAAATCATTGCCGTAATTAAAAAGCTTCAATAATTTATTTTGTTCCATATTTTCAGATTTTATTACTATTTTTAATTTTAAAAAGTCAATACAAATTATATAAAACGTTCAAATTTCCCGCTGCCGGTGGGTGAAGCATACGATCGTTGTAACATCGATCATCGATCATTGATCGATTGTGTAATCGATTAAGATCATTGAACCGAGCGAGCATCGATATGGTTCAACGTGGCAAAATTGTAAGAGTTTATACAGGCTGCATTGCTAGGACACAACTCCGAGTGTCCCATCCTGTAGCATTGAGTCTATGTAGCAGTGTTGCCAATTTTGCAATCGCAATCCACCAGCTAATATTGGAAAATGGGCCGGCGCCTTTTCGCGGACTTCTTTTTGTTTTTAGGTATTACGTCTGTTGGCCTCGAACGGCGTCAAATAGGTGAAAGTGCTCGCAAAAAGCAAGACACCATTAATGTTACATAAAATGTATATCTGGTATATAGTTACTATTTGTCTTCGACACTATTACAGTAGTCAAAATAGTCCTTTAGACTATAAAAGCACTCCTCCTTTAGAAATGATTTCACCTTTGTTTAAACTCCTTTATGCTTAATATTTCCCGCAACCGAATTGGTAGTACTTGAAAAATCTTTCCACCAATATAACTAGGTTTTTCTTCATACAAAGTCAATCTATGGTACTCAGAGAAGGTACTCTTATGCCGTGTATTAAATTCATGTGTCTTGTTAATAGTCTGTAGTGAACACCTTCTAATATATACACACCTTATTTCCAAAATATAGAGACATGGGAAACTGAGAATCTCCATTTCAATGAAATAATCCCTACAATGTGTCTGTGGATGCAACCTCAACATAGTGCGCAGTGCTTTCTTTTGACAAATGAAAATTTGTTGAAGGTTACTCTCTCAAGCTCCTCATAGGGCCACAAAATAAGTTATATGTGACTCCACCATGCAATGATAGACCGACTTCAATAGAGTCTTATTATTTAATTTACTTAAATTCAACAACACAAAAATTCTACTCGCTATTTTACTATCAATTTTTTTCAATTGCTCCCCCCCCAAAAAAATAGAGATTCTCAGTGGTAACCGACCCTGCAACATGATTCACATAGATTAAGAATAACAAGGGGCCCAGAATAGAACCCTGAGGGAACCCAGAAACCATTTATTTTCAATTTTATGACCACATAGGATCACTGTAGTCTCTGGTTAGTCCTCTTTCTTCGTTTATTCGCTTCAATTCTCTTCCTTTCTTCCCAGTACCTTTTCATTCTGTCAGATCTTTCTTTTCTCAATTCATGTGAACAAACCTGTTGCCTTCTCCTAATTATTTTTATAGATAAGATCCTCTTTCTGTCAGTGATGGTTTCCCTATAGATTTTTGTGCGATTTTTGACATCGTCAATAGTTAAATTTAGTTCCTTTATGTCTTTTTTTATCTCCACAAGCCAAGGAATTGTGGCTCTGTCTGTTTTCGCACTCATGAATTTTCCAATAAGTCTTCTTAACAATCGATTCGCTGGGGTTCTGAGAATATGTCCAAAGAAAGAAATTCTCTTTTTGCGCATTGCGTCAGTTATTGGTTCGATTTCTCTATAAATCTGTTCTCTTGGAAGGAATCTGAACTGGTTGTCAACTACATGTTTTTTGTTTATGCAGGTTCTAAGAATCCGTCTTTCAACTCTTCTTATAGTTTCTTTAATTCCATTTCCATCAATATTGAAAAGTGTTTCACTGCAATACATTGCTTGTGATCTTAGAACTGCCTTGTAGTGTTTTAGTTTTGTATGAATGGAAAGACTTTTTCTCTTATAAGTGTCCCTAGTTACATGCTGTCCCTTGGAAAGCTTTGAAATTCTGGTCTTCCATGAGGCCTTCTCACTAAGATTATATGTGATCGTCTCTCCTAGATATCTAAAACTGTCCACAATATCAATAAGACTTCCGTTAATATTAATTTTATTTATACACAAAGGATCAGTTATCATGAATTTCGTTTTTTCGTAAGAAATCTTCAGTCCGACTTTTCCTGCTATTTCTTCCAAAGATGTTATTTGTTGCCGTGTTTCTGCTACTCCATTTGCAAGGAAAACCAAATCATCTGCAAAACCCAAGCAGTTAAGTTTGATGTTGTCTCCGGTTTTTATCTCAAATGCCTCAGACAGTTCTCCTCTGAACTTTATTTTTGATATTGTATCTGTTGAAGATAATTCAATCATTTTGATCAACTTCGGGTTGAGACCCAAATGCCTTAAAATGTTCAGTAAAGATGGCCTATGGATGCTGTCATACGCTTTTTTGAAATCAATAAAAGAGAGTACTAGTTGTTTGCCTCGTTTCCTGTAATATTGCATGATTAATTTTAGCGTTAATATTTGGTCAGCGCAACTTCGCCACGGTCGGAAACCCCCCTGGTATTCTCCCAATTCTAGATCTAGCTAATCTTTAATTCTGTTTATTTAATTAATAATTAATAAAATAATTAATGAATAATTAATTCTTAAATTATTCGCGACAGTATCTTATATGTGCAATCTAGAAGCGAAATTCCCCTGTAGTTATCAGGATTGCTTCTGTCGCCTTTTTTGTGCAGTGGGTGAATAATCGCAGTTGTCCAGTGTTCTTCCAATCTTTCAGTTTCCCAAATTTTGATTAAATGGTGATGCAATTCGTTTATTGTCTGAGCTGAGGCATTCTTCAAATCTCTGCAGTCAATGTGTCTTCACCACTGGCTTTGTAATTCTTCAGTTCTGACATTGCTCTGATGAGTTCTTCCCGTGTAGGTGGATCTATTTGCGATTGCATTGATTTTATTGGAGTATTTGTATCAATTTCAAGAGTCGAGATCGGATCATCGCAGTTCAGAAGAGATCTGAAGGTAGTAGCAAGGATCACTACATTTTCCCTGTCACTGTGTGCAAGTTTTCCCTCAGAATATTTTTAGTAAAAGGGTATTTGGTTCGAATTTAGAGATTGACTGTTTGAAATTTAGGAAATAATCCCGGCTGTTGGCTTTTTGACTATTTTCTTCTATTTTATCTTATTCTCTCTATTTCAAACTGTCTTTTGGTTTTTCGGAAAATTTTTGTGACTTGTTTGCGAATATCCATGAAATTTTTGTATGATTCATCTGTTTTCTTGCTTTGGTGCTCAAGCCAAGACTTGTGACGATTTTCAAATGCTTTGTCACATTCTTCGTTCCACCAAAGATGTTTCTTCCGTGGATTTGGTGGTGCTGCAGAAGTAGCAGCCTGAATCAAGTTTTTTGTAAGCTCTTTCAGATTATCGGATTTCAAATTATTGGTCATTTCTACATATGTAGAGTTACCTATTAATTTGGATGGATCATACTTTCTTGCTATTCTTTGTTTGTTCCTGATTGTTTTATTTGGAGTAAACTTAATTTTGACTATGTAATGATCGGACCCTGTGTCTATTTACCTTTACATTTTGAAATTCTTTATGTTTAAATTTTTTAAACGAGTTCGCTCCAGTAATCTTCGGTTTCTTGTCTGGAGGCTAATTTTGAATTTTTATCGTTGGTTGGGGCGTGTGCGTTGATTAGTGTGTAAAGCTTGTTTGAAGCTCTAATTTTCAAAAGCGCCAATCTAGAGTTTACTGCCCTGAAATCTACGATAACATCTGAAATCTTTAAATCAATTATGAACCCTGTTCCAAACTGTGGCATATCCCGCATTACCTTTCTTCCAGGAATCCCCTTGTAAATTCTGAATCCTTGTGTTTCCATTGGGTATTGATCTGTGTTTCGCATTTCTTGTAGGGCACAAATCAGTATTTTCTGTTTTTTAAGAATGTCAGTGAATGCCTTTAGTTTTCCAACTTGCAAGAGAGAATTTATGTTGTGTGTTGCAATATAATTAATTTGCTTGAACTTAAGTTTGTGTTTTAGAATATTTGATTTGTCCAGACGATCTGATTTGTCATTATCTTTCAAGTGACTGCCCACCGGATCCGAATGCAGTCTTCCCTGGCCGCAGCTAGGCGGTGGAATATTTTTTCTTAAAAGACTTTCCATGACTGTCGAGGGTTGTTAAACCACTGGGTGAGATAAATCTCGAGTTACAACTAAGGATGTTATCAATAGAGGTGATAGTGAAGTGTGGATTGGGTGATTATGAAGTTGTGAAGTGATTCCGTTTTTGTTCACTTGACTTTAGCCTTTTCAAGTCAAGCTATCCAGCCGCACCGCGTGGAGGCACACATCTTTCATATGAGTTCTAATGAGTCTTAGAGATGGTAAAGTAAGGCAGATAAAGAAAGATGCCGGAATCAAAGCGGCCCCAGAAACCATTAATTTAGGCTTTTATCACAAATGACAAATGTATAGCCAGGTCTTTGCAAGACCCATTGCATACTAACACTAACACTGGTAATAACATAATATGTTCAAAAAGTTTGTTTTTTAGTATAAATAATATTAGTCTAGTATCATAATTAAAGTAGACAACCAAAATCAATTCAATTATATAATAATTATCGGCCAACTACGTTCTAACTACATTTTTTTATTAGAACAAATGAAAAAAACTTGTTCATTCAGAACAGAGAATAAAAATATGTAGATGAGTAGAAAACTTTTTGAAACAAAGAGTAAAACTTATTCGTTATGTACAGAATAGAAAAAAGAATACCCAGTATGAAATACTACCAGCGTCACATGTAACTATTAGGACTATCGGCTTGAGTTAACATTTAAAATTGGAACCTTAACGCCCTATATACGTATCTTCTTGTGCTATATTTTCTCTATGGTACAACTGAGCAATTGTCATTCAAATAATATGTAGGAATTGAATGAACTTGATTGACTCTATCCTAATTGATTGAATTTATCCTAACCTAACCTAATCTAAGACTGATTGATTGGTTTGCAGGCTGTACTTCTTCGGAGGGTTCGGCCGGCACGTGGCGAGCTTCGCCGACTCGCAATGGATACCCGAAGAGCAGCCAACCGGCCGCGGCTGGAACAACCAGCTGTTCTGTTACGACCCCGCCACCAAGCAGTGGCAGTGGCCGCGCACCTACGGGCCCAAGCCGCAACCAAGGGCGGCCCACTCGGCCGCCATCCAGGGCAACTGTGTCTACGTGTTCGGCGGCCGACTCGACGACGTCCGCAACGACCAGCTGCACCGGCTCAACATGGACACCATGACCTGGAGTGGAGAGTCAGTTCAATAATAAGATACTAGTTATATTATAATACAGTATGTTGCAGTGGAGGGGCGGTTATGGCATAAATAGACTGTATAATTTTAGCGAGATAAAAAAGATAAAGCGACTCACCGTTTGTTGGTAGGAATGTATATAATGCCTATCGAATTACCTGCGCAGGGTACTTCATATGCGGTGAATTTATATAGCGGTTGCGGGTTTGCGGGTGATGGTGATGTTGTGGCGACGAGCAGCGTGCTCCTTCCTCTAGCGTTTCAGATTCACAACTACTGAACTCTTAATATTGAAAACGGGGAAAGACAGATTGAAGCTTCAACCCGTGGTCTTTTATCTTGCCTGTCTGATTATTGTTATCGCTAGCATCTACACGCAGGGAAATGGGAAATTTCAAACAGAAATGCGCGCAAGACCGTACCCTACATAATGTGTTAACATAAATATTATGAATTATTTATTAAAGAAATGTAATATTAGTTTCTAATTCAGTACTTTATCACCCTAAATTCAATTGTTCTAGTTTTTTATTTTTGAGATAAAATATTGAACTTAAATTCTTAGCAGTGAAAATATAACCCATTTTTTGAAAAAATTGCACAACTTATAAAATTTGGGAGTAGAGCAGTTGTGGGCTAGGCCTGTTGCTCTCGCCCATTCATCATATCTATATTACTAGTGACCCCCTGGGTTTTAGAACTCGCTCAAGTACTGTTGTATTGTAATCTTTGCAAATCGCAACTTTTAATTGTAAAGAGTTGATGAAAATCATGCAAACAGCTAAATATTCCTCCAACAAGAATAATTTGACAGTAGGTTTCATTGGGAATCCCATTTGAAATGAAAAATTACTCTGACGCTTCAACATATTCGACCCTCATATATGAAACCAATCATTTTTTGAAATGAGAAGGTGGTAATGTGATACATGATTTCTATACAGAGTTCCAAGAGAAAATAAATGGCAAAAATCGCACATTGATATCTCAACCCGTATTAGTTTGTTGATGTAAAAGTTTAAATTGTTTTGTAGCTAAGGTTATTGTAGAACATACAAACAGACGGAAAACGATTTTGGCCTTCAGTAAGTCAGAAGTGATAACTCGCTAACGCTCGTTCTAAAATAATTGTATTGATGTTGATATTCGATTGTTGATGGTGTTTGTTTTCAGCCTGAAATGCATGATGAAGGGTCCCCATTGGCCGCCTGGGCGCTCGTGGCATACATTCACATTCACCGCGCCCAATGTAGCTTTCATCCATGGAGGACTGTCCAACTCCGACCAAACCCTAGGTAAAGTGTCATTTATTCAATTATTTACAATATATAACAGAATAACATGAAAAAAAGTACCTTTTTCAATATGTAAGTCAGGCGAGCTGCCGCTCTGCCACCCTGTTTACAGCTTTACTACCTCATCATCTGATAAGATAATGAGAGGAGCAATAGTGGGACAGTTGGAGCTCAGTCTAGATCGAGCACCCAAAGCCTTTTTTAAAGCCGTGAACCCTTTCCCGCTAGTTTATTTTCTACATGTTTCGGCGTTGAAGCCATTTTTAAGAAATTGACAGCCCCCTGTGGATTGGGGGGGCTTTGAGTCGAACATCGTACTCAAGAATTTGTTGAAACCAAAATACACTCACAGTATCCCTGCTTGTCGTAGGAGGCGACTAAAAGGGACCCCCTTTCCACAGCCCTTCTTCCAAAACCCTTCTTAACCTTCTTAATATGCTTTGGAACTTTTCATTTCTAGAATTGCACTTTTTCCATTGACTTAGCTTTGTGCCATTCTTTATTTCTTTTTCTATCTGTCGGCCTTCCTTGGCCATATTCTTACTTGTTGTTAGGCCAACCGAAGGTGTTATGTGGACCGTGCTGATGAGTGGTAGGCCTACTTTTATATGGTGTCTGTAACGGTGCCTGCAGGGCAGCCCTCAGGTGCCATCCTGTAGTATTTAGCCTTGCCTGAACATGCGGGGCTCTGTCTGGGTTGACTCCACTTCCCTAGTTGTTCGTGGCAACCACATGAACAAACCAAACCCCAAGGCAACTCCAGAAGTTGCCTTGCCTCCAAACCCACGGGATCTGGCCCATTAGAGCAGGTTCCTTAATCTGGAATGTGTGCTTCAGGAACACAGGAAGCTCCGTTGCATTCTCATAATTATAGAGGCTATCAACATTGAGAAGGCTTCTACTGATCACGACATGTATGATGTAAGCTCACACATCTCACATCACATCATCTCAACTAGAGAGGAAGGAGGAGCTTCTCAGACCACTCAGGCAAAAAGAAAAAACCGAAGGGACCAGAGATGGGTGAAACTCCAGGCACAGATGTGGGTCAAGGGTGACCAGGCGTCCTAGAGACAACTTGGCGACCCCTTCCTTAGCGGAAGAACCTTCAAAGAAGGCCAGGAGTGGAACTCACATAGATCACGAGGACCAATCAGTCTGAAGAGACTGCCAAGCATATCATACTGGATAGCGACAAGCAACCAGGTGATGAATGGGATGTTAGTATAGGGAAAAACTCCTGGTTCTTGTAAAGGACACAGGTATTGGTTTGCCCAACTAACATACTACTTGGGAACACAATAAGCTTTGGTTGAGGTGTATGGCTCTCTGATCTTTTGAATCCGTCCCTCCAAAAATAATAATAATATATTATTGATAACAGAAGAATTTGCAAAACTATAATTGATTAATTATTAAAAGTACAGTAGTCTTCAGAATGTTTTACTACACTGAAAGGTATTTTTGTTTCATTAATCACAATGACTTTACTAGAAATTGAATGATTGTAGTATCTTATTATCTATCCCACCTCCATTGAAAATAAAATACTATTGAAAACTTCAATTTATTTCTTATACTGTAGTTGAAAGTTTATTATTATTTGTAAAATAGTTTTTATACTAATAAATTTATTTATTTATCGCATGAAAGATTAACTAATAACTCAACTACTGGGACCGTTCCATTGTGTTAATTCAGCCGCGATTTCCGTCAAGTCAAAAGTTAGAGTTTCCATACTGTATTTGCAGATTTCATTTGTATCAAAAGAATAATTATGTTAATTGTGTCAGAAAGTTTTGTGTGTACTTACTGTTGATTAATAACTTCGAATTTATGTTCCAATATTTTTCCTAACTAAATGTCAGGAAAGTAAATTCTATTTTTCATGTTATCTAAATTTGGAAGAGAAATAGTACAAGGTGTATTCTTAGTTTTTTCTCCCGTTTAGTGCTTTCTTGTAAAAAAATAAAATAATAAAAAATAATTGTGATTTGATGTGCTTCAAATAGTTGAAATAGTTAGTGGCGCTACTCTCAGCTTTATGACAGGAGTGATTGGATCAGAATGCTAAATGAAGTACTAAATATGACGACGAAAAATGTTAATAGGTCAAGTGGTAGTTCGTGCTAATTTCCGTTTCATTTATTCGCATTATTTTCAGATGACGTGTGGAAGCTTACCATTGAAGATGATGCGATTGAATGTGAAATGCAGCCAAGCCACATCATAGAGGGAGGCGCAGCCTGCCCGCTACTATGGCATAAGAGTGTTTTCTTTCAAAAAGGAAACGAAATCATCACAATTGGAGGCCTCAAAGAGCTGAATAATAATGAGGTGAGTTCATTTTCTCAATTGTAACCTTCCATTCCCTTCTTGATAATGCTTTCAACTTGTTTTTTCTCTTTGAAAATTGAATGTTACAAAATTTTACCATCAAAATTGTTCAACCAATCAGTTTTTATAAATACAATTATGTGTAACACTAGTTAGTCTCCAAATGGTTCACTTTGGTCAACGCTGAATGGCCTAGCAAATAATGACGTTCAGACAAACTTATGTTCTCCACAAAAGACTACACAACATCTCATAGACATTCAAAATACAGTGTATATGTAGGCATTTTAGCCATGTCCTCTTTTGGAAAAATTTTCAATCAAAATTCAGTAATAAAATAGTAAGGGCTATAAGCCTGTTTTTTTCATTTCCAGTCATTTTATGATTATGTGTTTTTGTCTCTGTTGAATAAATTAATAAGTTATAGCATAGAATATAGAATGACGTGTTGTATGCTGCAGGAGCTCTGCTCACTTAAACAGCTCAAAGCAACAAATATAATAATAATTTTAGACTTACGAAAGAAGAAGAAAAAAGAAAGAAATTTATTTTTCAAAACAACAAGAATAAACATATATTACAGTTTGAAAAAATAATGAATGCCACTCCTGAGAGAACGGTGCAGGGTCGATTATATTACAAACAAACATGAGTTCATTATCCATCATACCAGTATGAAACAGAATTTTTTTTAAAAAATTCAACTTGAGATTCTAAAAAGAATATCCTTATTAATTATTAAACATTTGATAAATTGCTGTAGTTTAAATCAATCTAAACTTAACGTTTGGTCTAAGAAGTAAATAATCATCTAGATACAGAACTAGTTTACTAGTTTGTAATGTTACAGTAGAAAGTGTTTGAAAAATTTCTTGATACTACAAAGTTTCTAAAATCTAAAACATAGATTCAACCTCATTCCTTTCGAATAACAAGTTTTTAATTAACTTTTTAAAAGCATAGCGACTAATACTATTTTTAATTTCTAAAGGCAATGCAGTGCATTGAAAACTTGAGGTGCTACATACAGAAAAACCCCTACATTTTTCTTTTCTTGGTCCTGGAGAACAATAGCGCCTCTGAACCGTAACGTAGGATCGCTGTAATTAAAATTATTGATGTTTTGCCCACTCTGTCTATAAAATATTTCTAAAACTTCGAAAAAATACAGATACCTCAAAGGTAAGACTTCTCTGGCTCTAAATAGAAGAAGTGAATGAGATCTGGCAGGTTTTTTACTTATAACTCTGATGGTAAATTTTTGACCAACAATCAGAGGATGATATTCTGTGTATCTGCCATATGCTGATTAAATTTCGTTTTTATTTTTAACACCTATTTCTGTTTTCGGTAACTTGGAATTTTTAGATCAAAGCATATCCAAGAACTGCTGAGGAATTCCTGTAGATCATTCAGACTTTTATCTTACCAGAATTTTCTCCAATAGCGTGTCTGGTTTGATGAATTTTTTGTTTTGAGGGTTTGAGCTACTTCCATGCCTGGACCTTGTGATAGAATTTTATACAGAATTTTTTACCAATAGTACAATAGTATCAGTCTAGATTAATAGTCTAAATGGGGATTTATTTATAAATTTTCTATTATCAATTTCAATTCAATTCAATAATTCTTTATTGTCATATACAGTGCACAAGAATACATAGATATATGCTTTTAGTATAAAGGGATAAAAAAAATATCAATTCACAAAGATGTACCGTATTGCATTATTGACCTAGAATATTATTGCTAAGCCATAAAAAGTTTGCAAGTCTTAAAAAAAAATTAACAAAACCTGCAATTCTATTATCCAAAATTCCGAGCCATCGGTCGACGACTGCATCGGAAACATGCCCACTATACTGTATGTTATTCAATAACAAACAACCACGACACAGCCAACAACCGATGGCCCAAAACAACTAGCCTATTAACCTATAAGAAATATAACTTACAAAATACATCATTGACTTGCACCGACACAACAACAAAGGAAATAGTCCCACATGAGTCTTGGACTTGTGTGTGGGACGAGTATCATTATACTGTGATATTTTGTGACTAAAATAGTTGAGTAGAAGTTTAGAGAAATAAATGAATATAACCTTTACAGATTTAGAAAGAAGAGCAAAGAACAAACGGCAATACAAGATAAGAAGAAAAGGATTTATGTAGGGCTATGGGTTAGTTGAGGAATTAGTGAGTTAGTTAGGATTCCATACTAGAGCTTTTATTCATTAGGACAAAATTACTTTTCATTAAAATGTTATTCGAAGAGCAAAAACTGGTGAACTCTTCAATATTCCTCTCCCAAATTTAGATTACGAGTTCTAAATAAGGTTTTAATCTGAAACCTTAGATTTCAGATTAAAACCTTATATTTTACTTTCCACTCCACATCACAATTCTGCTTGAATTGTTTCTTTTGTAACTACTGACTATGTGGAATAAATTGAGTTGAAAAAGTATCAATTCACCACTTGCAATCATCAAGGAGAGATGATTTTGAGTTATTTGAATATTTATTCAATATGCAACGCTCCAGATTTCAAAACCAATTTTCTCCATCTGTATCCCTCTATTCTATCAGGTGGTTGTTCTTCATCGGTTATTTTTACAGTAATATCACAAGGAAACATAGCATAAGCTACCTTTTCTCTATGGTAATAAGCTGCTTTTCCAATTTCACGTCAACAGTATATTCTTTGCTCAATCTTGTCTCTGTGCTTTCCATTTAATCAATTTGATATTAAAAGGCAATCGGCTTACTATTTCCCCTGGAGAGAGACCATTTAAAAAATCACCTCGTAATCTTTGACAAAGCACTCAAAATCCCAACGTTTTCTAGCCCACAATGTTTTGAAATGCTAAAATAGTCCAAAACGTGTATTTTTGTTACTAAGCCAACATAATAATATGTAGTACAAAGTTTTTGATACTTATCATTATTGAACTATCGCTCATATATTATTGAACGTACCTTTTTTGTTAGGGCTGCTCTTAATTATCAAGATATAATTACAAATAAAACATCTAAATACCCTTTTTAAAAAGTTTTTACTCACAAAATGTTTCAACAGTAATGTCATTTTCAAGTGAGTCAAGAGAAAATGACATTACTGTTGAAACATGTTTCAATTGAAAAAAAAGTATTTAGATTTTTTATTTTTATTTTTATATCTTGATAATTATTAAAATTATAGTGAACTTATAATTATTTATTGAACAAATAAACTTGATTTTCAACTTGTTTACAAAGCCACTACTAAACATAGGCATCTAATAGGAAATTTTCAATGGGTGTAGTACTATGTCTGAATTATTGTAGGCCTATAAGATTTCAACATTTCGTAATAATGATAAAGCTAGTGTTTGCTCACGTAGTTATTCTTTTGTATCAGGTAACTTTGAATAATTGTGAACAATCTCTTCTTGTTTCAGTATTCCAATCATCCTGAAAGATTGCTCAACTTACGTCTTTCACCAAAATCATTGTTTAGGTAAGAGCAGAGTTCAGATTCACTTCTTTTTGTTTCAATTCTGGTAATTTGCAATATCATGAAAACACGGCGAGCTGTGCCATCTTGTTGAGCGATTTTTACAACTTTTCGCTCATTGTTTCCATTTCGGAGCAAACTGCATGAAAGTGGGTGCAATGACAACGTTGACGCTAACGTGAGACCTTGCCCTAAAGACCTTGAGCACTAAAAATAACCAAAACTCCCTAATTTTTATGTATTTTCAGAAAACTGACTTACGCGTTTAGTATTTGGTGGTGCTGAATCCAAATCCGAAAACAGTATCGTTCTATCTTTATTTGTAAGAAAGTTAAAATTTGAGAGAAAAAGAGATGAGCAATCACTTGCGAGAAAGGAGATCGCAACAACACTTCTTTTGCGGCTCTGGGCTGGCGCAATTGTTGCAGAGAAACTGCCTAGTTGAAATGTTGTAGATAGGCCGTTTCCATTTCTAAAAGTTTCCGTCATTCGATCTCTAGTCATGTTGCAGCACTGAATCTGTGGTAATGGAAACGAGGCCTAACTACCTTGAACGGAACTGAAACTAGAACCAGATTATAACATATTAACTTCAACTGAGCCCTGTTTTCAACGTTAATTATAACCTTGAACTTTACTTACCTATAACATTAGTAGATCTACGTTAAATTAAATATTACACTATATATAAGAGTAGAATCTATATAAAGAATTATCCAACTCAACTACTTTAAAGAGAATACGAACTAAGTGGGATCCTGTCAATAAAGTGTAGAAATGATCACTTGGAAAGATCACCCAGTTTGTTTCATACTTTAAAATTCACATAATAATTTCTAAGAGAAGCTCAAATAATGCATTCTATGGGAATGCGGAATATAGCAGTTTAGATTCGAAACCTAGTTTCATCAAACCTAACCATCCCAATTGCCGTAGTCTCATTTAGTGCACTACAGCCTTGATTGTGAAATTGATCTGTTGTGTTCCTTGAGACAAATTTTTCTGGACAAAGTTACTTTAAAATTTTCACTTTGTTATTCATAATTCTATTATTTTGCGCAAATTCTATAAAATAGGTTAAATTTGGTTGACGCCAAATGTCAACTAGTGTATTTATTCGTTGTATTTTGAATGATACTAAATAACAATAACGGTTCATCATCCACAGACAACGTCAAACCTGTCTAAATAGAAATCCACAATACTGTCTACATTTTGTTGAGCTAATTTTTAGAGAAATTGTTCGAAAAAGCATCCTTACTCATTAATTAGCTCGGATTTATGCTCGTTCGTGGTGGCTTCTATTGATTGTTTTTGACTTTCAGGCGATTATTTCTACGCCTTCTTCATCTTTTACGAAATAAAATTTAATAAATTCAAGTTGAAGCTTTGATACTGCCTGCTCAGTAACACCGAACACGGATATTCTAATTTCTACTCTTCTACAACGGCGAACAATTGGTTTATGAGAATATTACGCATAGAACGAAAATGAAAATCATCATTGAAATTTGTATTATCGAGAAGCATAGCAGACATCGTGCACTGACTGCAAGACAAGCATTCAACGATTGCAAAACAACTAGCGGTGACTTTCTCAAAGTTGAAGCGTTTTTCGACGATTGCAGAACGTTTTATACTCATTTTCATGAGAAATGCTGGTGATGCGTCACCTTCACACAAATTGCATACTACCCAGATAGTGGCTGGTTTTATTTTTTTGGAAGAGTTTATATTTTTTGTTTTTGGCCCAGTTATTAGACCCGCAATAACTTCAGTTCTGGAAAGCGTGTAATTGTTTTGTTATGACTTGCAGGCAAAGTCTTGATGCGCTGAAGAGATGTGGCCAATTGCCTGAAGCAGCACTCAACAGTTTGCCTGCACAGTTGAAAGTCACCGTTAGCAGAAGAATGCCGGAGACAGATTTTCACTTTTCATTTTACGATCGAGATGAATTCAACGAGTTCGACGATGATTTCTTCGATTACGATTTAGATCAAGATTATGATTTAAATAACCAGGAATTCAGTGATTATGATGACTATCTTGACTTTATGGAATTCCTCGATTATAGTGATTAGTATTGGTGAAGTCGAGTTTATAAGATTGTTACTCAAGAGTGGCAGCAAGTGCTCAACATTGTTATAACTAAAAGAGTGTAAATATTCATATCAGTTCTAATTTTTGTGTTAATCCATTTTCTATTGAAAATAAAATGTTTCGTATCAATTTTAATGTGCAAACTATTTTGAACCGTTAAAATAGCACTCTCATTATTCTCATCATCTCACGATGTTGGACATCTTTCCCTAGTGTCTAGTAATTATAATAGGACGTTCTTGTAGTCTTAAGGTGCAGTTTCTAAGCGACGTCTGTTCAATTAACCACGAGGCTATAGCCGCGTTACATTAACTTATTAGTCGACTACAGTCTAAATCATCTTTTGTAGTCTATTCTATATATGTCGACTTCAGCAGTGAATACAGCCACTACCTACGTAAACAGAGCCCTAGTGCATTCGTGTGACGTCAGCACAGGTAGGGCTCCTACACCAATAAAAATTCGTTGATTTCAGCTGATCTATATCAGCAAGTGTTTCTATTAGTGTAGGAGCCCTACCTGTGCTGACGTCACACGAATGCACTATGGCTTTGTTTACGGAGGTAGTGATACAGCGCTCCTAGGTTCGTTACAGATGACGGTTAGCGATTTGGCCTTTATATACTATCACTTCCAGGGCCATGTTTATCAAAATCGACATTTGGCCGCACCAACAAAAAGCCTTGTTACATGTTTGAATCGAATTAATCATTCATAAAAACAAAATCATCTTTTTACATGAAAATAAAAAATCAAATTACCCTTTAAACATTTATTTTCACATGAAATAAAATTGATTTTTTATTTTTATGTACATTTAGTAGCCCTAAAAAGATAATGAAAACGAATTATTATTTAATCACAAATTTATTTCTATTAAAATTAGTATTGTATATGTTAACAATACATAGTATCACAAATTTCATCACTCTTGATATAACACTAACCAGTTTTATCCAAAGGAAAAGCTCACAATACAATTCCAAAATTATTTGTTTGTGTTGAATGATAATGATGAATACAGTCATCATCATTAAATTTTTGTTATTCGATGAACTTCCCTGTCATTTGTTTACAATTTCTTTCGTGGTGGCTGTATATTCTACCCAACACCCAAAATACGTCATTGTTATTATCAATATTAGAAATTCCAATGTTATAGTCTATTTAAAATGTAACATCCATCTCCTTGAATGAATTATTTTCGAAAGAGCAAAGATGGGTTGATTGATTGACTCTCAGTTTCTAGAACTCTTATTTGAATCTACTGGTTCAATTATTCATTAGATTTAATTAGTGTCTCAGAAACCGGGTCTTATCCATTCACATGCGAAAACTAGAGTAATCTATTGATTACCATACATTATAGAATAAATACAATATATGAAGAGGGAGGTCCATAGAGATACTAGAGTTATATATCTATTTTTTCCGATGAGATCGATGGTTAGGTTGTTGTTTTTGTCCCAGTTCAGTTAACAGGCATGGAATCTCCTTAGTTTTGGAGACTGTCTAACAGTAATAATTATTGTTTGTCTGTGATTACAGGCTCTGCCTGGATGCCCTGGAGAGAGAAGAATTTTTGCCCGAGTCAGATTACAAGAGTTTGCCAGCTCAGTTGAAGACCATTGTCAGAAGGAGATTGCTGAAGTCGATAGATTACGACGCTGAAAATGATTTCGATGTGGAAGAGTTGAATGCACAACCATTTGAGATGTTTGATGATCTCTACTATGACTACAATGGAGATGATGAATACCTCGGTTATGATGACGACATGTATGGTGTATTCGACGACGAATACGAAGAATATGAAGCCAGTGATTAGGTTTTGTGGTTTATTCGTAATCATGTCACTGGAATAATATTGTCACTTCGAGTGACAAGTGGTGATTATTGTAAATATTGGATTGTGAATATTCGTTCTAGTTGCAGCTTGTGTGTACATTGTATTTCCTACTGTAAATAAAATCTGTTTTTCTCTAGCTTTATTGTTTAATTTGAGTAGCTTACCGTGCTGCTCAAAGCCTGCTCTGATTATGCTCTCCACATTAGTTATTATTTTAACCAGAACTCATATTACATATATTATGATGTGAGAGAAACAACAAACTTTGCTTTCAAATTTTGATAGAATGTAATACAAGGTCATGTTACAAATCACAATTTTCATGACATGAAAGTCTCAATAATATTTACCAGCTAATTTAGATGGATGAGAGATTTAAATGAAAAATTATAGCCTGCTAGATGATCGATTGAAAACTTGAAAATTAATGAACCAACCTGAAAACTTGGGATTCATTAGAATTTAGATTGAGAGAAACATCAAACTCTGCTTTTAAATCTCGTTAGAATGCAATACTAGTTCATGTTTCAAACCAACATTTTCATGATTTGACGAAAGTCTCAAAAATATTTACGGTACTAGCTAATTTAGATGGATGAGAAATTCAAATGAAAAATTATAGCCTGCTAGATGATCCATTGAAAACTTGAAAATCAATGAACCAACCTGTAGTCCGGGCGCAAATGTCATGAATAAGGCACTCCGTGGTCATTTTTGAGTAACAGCCGTTACATGGAAGTTGTCTCAATTCCTTTGTTAGGTCTAGCATAATAAGGATCGTAATGATGATAAGTCGAAATCAAATGGAAACAGGATGGCCGCCAAAATTTTCAGGGTCTTGCTATATCGCTTGTATTTCAATAACCGTTCAAGATATTCAACCGTTTTTTGACGAAAATATTTAGAAAATCTTCCTTTACAATTTTTGTTTTAAAAAATGTTCCTTTAAAACGCATAAGTTATCTTTTTAGTTATAACCTTCAAAAGCCCAAAAAAACGTTTTTTCTAAATTTGTTCGAATTCCATTCCATTATAACTTTTTTTGTGCAAGATATACAGATAAATTTTAAATCTATGAAATTCAGAGCGTTTTTTGAACTTTGGAACGATATATCTTCATGCGCTGTACGTCAAAAAATGAGTTCTCCAGCGCCCTCCAAAGAAAACCCTGCATGATTTCTGGTGCGATTTTCCATATGCATGAGGTAACAAGCTAGAACTATAAAATCGATTTTTTCATGACTACTTCAAGATAGAGACTTGCAAATGGTCTCAATCTCTTCGTTATAACAATTCGAATAAGAATATTGATGATGGAAGCAACGAGAATATTCGACATCATTGAAAAATACAAGATGGCGGTTATTATTGACAGACATTTTATATTGCTTGTTATTCAGTTATTGTGAGAGATATAGGATTGGTTTTACCACCAAAGTGTTTAGAATCAACCATACTATGATATTTGAGAGAATCGTCTTATTTCGACCACTCTTTTCATGATTTATTCAACTTCAAAAACTTGAAACATACATTTTTCGGGGACAATATTTCACTTTCCACTCTGTATATGTATTCGCAGTAGACAAACACTAGTATTATTGGCACAGTGTTGTAGAATATTTCCAAAGCTTCAAAATGACATCTGGTTGGAGGCTGATAGTGCATATTTTACGGCTGGAGCGTCATCGGAAAAAGAGTAAGAAGTACTGTTTGCAGCGGAAAACACGCTTTTCTACCAAATGCCAATCCTAACAATTAGAAAACCGTGTAACGCATGACTCCTTGAAGGTACAGACTTGGGAATGGTATCATTTACCCCAAATTTAGGGGGATTTGGGAAAAATCTGCTCATAACCCTCCCCCTACGAAAAAAATGTGTCGTACCGTCATTTTAAACACGACTGACTTTTTCTTGGACCCCCCCAAGAATTCCAGTCTACGTCCAATATCTTCTCTTCCTATAGGGCACCCCTGAGTAATTCAAATGAATAAATACGGGAAATACAGATTCAACTACAATAATTCTAATTCCAACTGGGATTCTCTAACAAATGTTCTAATATTAGACAATAAATGAAATGAAGAATACTCTATTAGGCGGAGTTGAGACTTAATAGTCTTTTCTACCACTCAACCTAGACTTTGTGAATCATTTGAAAGGAAGTAGGCTAGAATACAATGAATGGAGTAGCAAATTCGATGAGTAGTGTTTTATTTGCAAATATGCTTTGACAGTTTGATAGTGCATGTTTTACACTTGACATAGCAGCACCAGTGATAGCGGCAGTGACATCTCTGTTGGCTCTCCTCCACGTGACTAGTGTGGCCCCGCCCACAACACATGCTCTCGCAACCAAAGTGTCCCGTCGCCGTGGCGTTGCATGTCCTGAAACCATCAAAACATCCATCATTCATATATATTCATCAATTACTTGAAACTATGGTGTACTTGTGTGTATAGGGTTTAAGATTTGGCACCCAGGACACTCATTAAATCTAATTGACCTTTAAATCTATTAGTTTAATGGTCCATTATATTTAATGCGTGTCCTAAAACCGTGCCTTTAGAGAATCACAAACAACAAATAATAATAAGGGAAGTATATGCCACATATTGGTTCTTTTGTAATTTATATTGTAGTTCTGATTTTTAATATATTGTTTGAATACATAAGAGAAGTCCAGAACTATTTTTTTCATGCGAAATTTCCTTGTGCTAGATAAAGAGTGGCCCAAAAACCTCTTATTTCTGGTTCATTTTCAGCTATTTCCGCCAAATCCAGTAATCGGACAGAAAAATTATCTCTCTCCTTTTTTTAGATTATGAAATTCTGATTATAATTATTATTTAGATTATGGTATATATTTGTTTTTTCAACACTAATACAAACATATAATGAAAAAATATAATTTCACGTCATTATCAAGTGACAGAAAATTCGTTGTGATATGGAAGCTGCAATGCATCATTAGATTGTCTGAACTAAACAAACCAACCTCAAGATCGAACTAACATGAGAGTTAAATAATTTAAAAAATATTATGTAAAATACATTAATATAGACCAATTTGTAAAGTCAATAAACGTGTTTATGTTCAATCGGTTAAGTATAGTATTCAATCGGCTTAAATAGTTTTTTGGCCCCCTCCCTATCAAGAATTCTTGCTCAAATAATCCTACATTTTCAAAGACTATCCTTTACAGTTTGCATTCTTAGGTAGCCTACGCATAGGCCTATACCATATCTCAAAATGGAGTTGGAAAAACTTGCGTGCTGGTAAAGCGATTGAAATAAGAGAAGGAAACGTTTTCAGTATTCAGCAGTACTACACGGTACCTAGCATAAAGGAAGACCGACAAAAAGGTCCTCGCATATTAGACACGTTAAAATCCTATGTCCGGCCTGTAATAGTAATAAACATTAACAGGCCGAGGAAATTCCACACTCACATGCGATGGTAGTATTAGCCTTTGGTGCGGTTCATAAAATGCATTTTTTTCCAACGATTAAGTAATAATTTCCAACTAAAGTTTACTACTATTTCTAGAACCCATTTCTACCTCTAACTATTCCACTATTCCATCTCTTGAACCATTAACAGGATTGTAAAATAGGTGCTGAACTTTCGTTTTTTTTTTTTTTTTTTGAAGAGCAGTTTTGTTCTCGGAATGATTATTCGAATGAAGGAGCTTAACCCAACTGGATTTCTCTCATCAATATACGGTATTATGACAATTGCTGCACCCTGTAGCCTAATGTTAGTATTACAATGTTGAGGCTAATTTTTTAAATAGTACGTTTGATGTGTTAGCCTATAATGTTTGTCCATTCATAAAATTTAATTAACCAATAGATATTTTTTCACTTATATAAAGTCAATTAGCTCAACTCTATTTTTGTAATTGTGTTGACATTGGGTTTTTCGAATTTCTTCATTAGTGTATTTTGAAGTGTGCTTTTTGGTAATAAGAAAATAATACAGGGTCAGTTTGATTTGGAATGTATTGCAACCGATTCATTGATTTGTTGCTTAAATTATGCAATTTATGAAATTCTCAAAATCAATCAATTGAAGTAGATCTGTGCTACCTATATAATTATTTAAAAAATCGGTAGACTGGAGCATTACAAAAATATTTTTATATTCAAACTTTGAAATTTATTATTTTGTTAACTAAGTTTTGATTGATTCTTGCCTTAAAATGTCAATATTGTTCAGACAATCACAGAAAGGAGAACATAAAACATTGAATTATTCTATAATTTAGAATACTGTATGGTTAATTTCATTCAGTAAAATGAGAAATGGGTTTTCATCGCATGATAGCCTACTTGATACGCTGAGAGATGTTTCAATTATTGGAGAAAACTATCATTAAATTAGTTTTCCAAGGTTTATGAGACTAAAAAATTCGTGATCATTAGGCCAGTATTAATTTAATAAAAAGTTTATAAAAAATGCGTGATCATTAGGCCAGTATTAATTTAATAAAAAGTTTATAAAAAATTCGTGATCATTAGGCCAGTATTAATTTAATAAAAAGTTTATAATATTTATTCATCAATAATATTCAACTGATTGAAAAAATTCTACATCAAACAAGATAAATAAAAAACATACATTCTCTAGAATGTAAAATATGGTACGGTACTCTACAAGCTTCAGAAGCTCTGAATCTATATTATTCCACAATGGAAATGAAACAATAAAGGAACTGTTGAGAAAAAGTAGCTTTTCAAGAACGACTCGTGATGTTGGAATTCGAGTTGCATACAGGCTGTCAGAGTCGACAAAAACATTCCATGATACCATTTCAGATGAGACAGATTCCATCACGTGTCTAGAAGAATAGAATTGAAGGGTCATTAGGAAAAGTTTTTTGAAATGAAACATTCTTTCACTCGCCATTTTGCTGCTTCATCTAAGATCGAACAAAAACTTATTTGTGACAGTCACAGCAGGATTTAAATCTACTTACAAACGTTTCTAAATAGATTTGTTCAAAAGTAACAAAATATTTTCATATATCGTTGGGGTGTTAAACATTTTTAGCTTGTCCAATTGTTATTGAAATTGAAAATATTGATTAATAACATAGAGAAAAAAAATTAGATTGATATCATATTATGCTATGATAAACTAGAAAAGTACGGCATTGAAATCCATCTAACATTTTCTCTTAGTTGGAAAGAGAAGTAAATGAAAATTATTGGTTTATTGTTGACACGTAATCAATGTCGCAGTTGGTCCTCTGCTCTGCTCTGCCCTGAAGGAGACCCTGCCAGAAGGAGAAATAGAAGTAATAGATAAGCAGATAAGATAAGAAAAAGAAGAAGCAAAAGGAGGATGAGGAGGAGAAGGAAGAGAAGGAAAAGAGAAGGAGAAGAGAAGAAGAATGAAGGAGTGATTGAAAAGCAGGGGGCGGAGGAAAAGAAGTTAGAGTATATTCTCTATTTATATTACCTTATTTTCTTGAATGCATCTTAACGTTGCCAGGTCTGATGAAAGCATGATACTATGGTAAACACTAAAACATGATGAGCAATTTTAGTAAGTTTGGTCTGGGAACTAATGTGTACAGTGAAACCAATGTGAGCACCCTTGCTGAGACCTGATTATCAATATGAGTTCAGAGAGTTCTTTATTCAAAAATTCAGAGAGAAATACTTGAAGCTCACCTGTTTTCTCTCTTCCAATAATTTAGAATGTTACGGGCATGACTTTGTATCAGAGAAAAGATAGCAAAAGCTACAGCATTTTGTTCCATTTTCTCTATGCTTGTATTAATGCATTTATTCAATCTCAAGGTGAAGAAGGAAGATAGAGCAGTAATCAACAATAATATCACTATAGAGAGGAAATGTTTTTTTTTATAATAATAACTTACTGACATCATTCCCATCTAATAACCACTCACGCTATACCTGAAATTCATATTCAAAGATGTGTTGCTTGGAACGTGAATTAGAATTTGAATTAAGGATGATATGAAAGCATGGAAAATGTAAAGGTACCTTCCAGTGGTTCCAACACTGCCTTGCTTCTCATCGAGGTAACAGTGGTCGGGGGACTTGGTCAAATAGACAAGCAGTTCATCCTTGAGCCGTTTGTCGGCCTCCAATTTGCCGCCCCCAGAGATGTGCCATTTGTCGGCCTCCCATTTGCCGCCCCCACTCCCAATGGTGTGCCGCCCCGCGTCAACCGCCGTCGCGTAGAGCTGCAAGAGGCGGGACTGCAGTTCACCCAGACTGGGGGCCAGGGCTCGCCAACATGTCTTCACACTGCATGACCCTGACACGCCGTGACATTTGCACTGGAGACGAGCGCTCTTCTCCACCAGCTCTCAAACACAAACACCAATACAACGCTATAATAAATAAGTGATACTGTAAACATATTCTTGAATACGATTCATTTCTCATGTAATTCTTGTTAAATAAATAATGAATAATTACTTTTATTTCCACCATAAAAAACAAAGAAATCTCACATACACTTTTTGGAAATTAACTGAACGCTACATCAATTACTGTAAGCGTGGCCAGTGAGTAATTACGTTATTTCAATTCAAATAAACACAAAATAGTTTAAACAGAAGTTTAATAATTCAAATCATACATTATAGGCTAATATACTTCCTTTTGAGTAACCCCTTTCAACTACCTTAATAATAGTGTTGTTTACGTTTATGGGAACGTTTTCCAGGGCCAGCTCATTATGGATAAGACTTATTTATACCCCGGTGGTCAATTAATGATAATATAGGAATGGGAAAACTAAATTAGCCTACCACTAATATTCAACATGAGAAGAATAATATGGAGTGATCTACTGTTTGTTTTACTTTCGCGGATTAAATTTCATTATTAGATTCAATACAAGAAAATATCTGCTACGAAAGTTGAAATAAAGGCAGCTATTCAATAGTATTATCCGACATAAATATATAATATTTGTTAGCGTAATATGTCTTCCCTGATACTGTTTTTTTTTTGCTGAGGGTGATGCTCACATGAGATCTAGGCTTGTGCGTGGGTGATGAGGCAAATAATAAGGAGAGATGAATAGACCTACAGTTTTAGGTGGGTACTGAACCACTGGGAAGCGATTCTACAACTCAATTGATTTTAAAATTGAGACTTTAATACAAGAAATTAAGTAAATAAAGGATTAATTTAATAAAATAAAATGTACGGTATGAGCTAGTTCTGTTAATACTTGCACTCTAAAATGTATCATTGATCAATGGGAATGATTAATTCAATAATTGAACAATATTCAGTATATAATTGATTAACTATTATACAGGGTGTTTCAGAAGTAGTGTCGAGAATTTTAGGGTATTGTACCTGGATGCTAGGAGACTACAAATGTCATATTTGAAGTGTCCAAAACTCAGCGGTTATCCTTATAGCTGCCATTTTGTTTTTTTCACTTAAAAATTTTTATCTCAAGAACGAAATGTTGTATTGATCTGAAATTTGGCATGAATATTTATGCTATAAAGACTCAACTATAAAAAATAAAAAAAATTTTCGTTGAAATTTTTCAAAATGGCGGCCATTTTAAATTTTTGATGGCGAATATCTCGAAAACCGTCCATTTTACAGAAAATTTACAAGAGACAAAAAAGTTAGCAAATTTTTTCACGATTCCAATGATACCTAATTTATTAAGATTGGTCGAAGAATAACAGAGAAATTAATTTTTTTCGTACTGCATGCATGACCACTTTTCACCATTTAAAGATCAATATTAATTTTTTAATTCCAGATGTATTTAAGATGAAGCTTTGAAACGCGGTATGGCTCCATATGGGCAAACAGATGATTTTACAATGGTTTTCAGATGATAATGTTTGTCTTGTAAAAGTATTGTTGTTTCATTAAAAGTAAAGAACCAGATGTAGTGCTTCCTATTTCTTAGTCTCACGTTTCCTAGGTCTTATTTCCATCTTAAATTTCCAGTTTCAATATTTTCTTACGTTGCTTCTACACAAATATTTAATTATTGTAATGGAATTTAGTTCGCTGGAGTACACCGATATTCACTTCATGTATGGAGCAGCTCTTGGCAATGCGACCGAAGCAAGAAGAATGTATGCAGCTGCATTTCCAAACCGCCGTCTCCCTTCCGACAAGGTGTTCACAAGAACTCACAATCGGCTGAGAGAAGTTGGTTCATTTGAACGGAACAGGGTAATTGCTGGTAGGCCTCGAGCAGTTTGAAATGTTGCTTTTGAAGAGGAAGTATTGCAGAAATTCGATTTCAATCCTAGAACGAGTACGAGAGCAGTTGCAAAGCAAATCAATTCAAGTGCTTCTTCTGTGTGGCGTGTACTAAACAAGGAAAGACTTCACCCCTTCCGCTTTCAAAAAGTTCACTCATTGGTTGAACGCGACTATGAGCCAAGAGTAAACTGTGCCCGTTGGTTTCTTCAGCAAGACATTATCCAACCAAATTTTCTAGAAAATGTGTTATTTACCGATGAGTCCAGCTTTACAAGAGAAGGAATCTTCAACTCTCGCAACAGTCACGTCTGGGCCTTAGACAATCCTCATGAGGTCAAAGTGCGTGGTTATCAGCATAGATTTTCGCTGAATGTTTGGGCGGGTATCTTAGGTAATCGCGTGATTGGACCATACATTCTTCCTAATCGTCTGAATTCTCCCACGTACATTACTTTTTTAAGAGACATACTACCAGAACTTTTGGAAGATGTGCCTCTTGCAAACAGATATAATATTTGCTTTCAACATGATGGTGCCCCTGCTCATTTCGGAAATGTTGTTACGGACTTTCTGAACATGACCTATCGTCAGCGGTGGATTGGGCGGGGTGGACCAGTACCGTGGCCCGCACGTTCACCTGACCTCAACCCTTTAGATTTTTTTTTCTGGGGCCATATGAAAGACCTTGTTTACAGCACGCCAGTAGAAAACGAAGAAGACCTTGTGGCAAGAGTGGTTGCTGCAGCAGGTGCCATTCAAGATGATGAAAATGCTTTTATAGCAGTTCGACGGTCCATGATTGAAAGGTGCAGACTGTGTAATCAAGTTGAAGGACGGCATTTTGAGCAATTGCTGCATTAGTATCAGTGAACCGATTTGAGTGAAATTAATATTTTTCAATGTAAAATAAAATTTGGAGGAAAGTTATTCTTGTATATTTCTGTAATAAGAACGGTTTTCATGAAATTATAAAAAAAATTAATATTGATCTTTAAATGGTGAAAAGTGGTCATGCATGCAGTACGAAAAAAATTAATTTCTCTGTTATTCTTCGACCAATCTTAATAAATTAGGTATCATTGGAATCGTGAAAAAATTTGCTAACTTTTTTGTCTCTTGTAAATTTTCTGTAAAATGGACGGTTTTCGAGATATTCGCCATCAAAAATTTAAAATGGCCGCCATTTTGAAAAATTTCATCAAAAATTTTTTTTTTATTTTTTATAGTTGAGTCTTTATAGCATAAATATTCATGCCAAATTTCAGATCAATACAACATTTCGTTCTTGAGATAAAAATTTTTAAGTGAAAAAAACAAAATGGCAGCTATAAGGATAACCGCTGAGTTTTGGACACTTCAAATATGACATTTGTAGTCTCCTAGCATCCAGGTACAATACCCTAAAATTCTCGACACTACTTCTGAAACACCCTGTATATGTGTGTTTGTTTATACATTTTACTCCCAGCCTTGATTTTATTCAGATTCACATCATGTTGGGTCTCCTTATTTGTTGTGGGAATATTTTAAAGCCGTTTTACTCTCTTCTAAACTTTTTGTAGCATGAAGCCAGTTATACACACATTGATTTTTAGATTGGACATAACTCTTGACTAAAATATGATGTGATCAAGTGTTTGTCGAGTTCCATCCAATCTGGTTGAATTTATAAGGACGGCAAAAAATCGTAGGTCCAAAAATAGATGTATGTGTAACTAGACTTATTGATAGCCTCTACTATAGGGCCAAGTTATTAGTGATACAGTTATACATTTCAATAATATCGATTATCTCCATATTATCTT
Source organism: Nilaparvata lugens (assembly GCF_014356525.2). Taxonomy (NCBI): domain Eukaryota; kingdom Metazoa; phylum Arthropoda; class Insecta; order Hemiptera; family Delphacidae; genus Nilaparvata; species Nilaparvata lugens. The sequence goes on along the minus strand of NC_052514.1, from coordinate 20,299,260 downwards.
CAACTAGCAGGTAACCCGTGCTCCGCCCACAAGGGTCCATTTTAGAACTTGACAAACTGACAACTTGAAGAGTTTGAAGTAGGCCTAGAGAACCATCCTCGTTTAATTAAGAATCTATATTCCAAATTTCTAGTTAATTTTAATCCAGTAGTTTTGACGTGATGATTCGTCAAACATAATTTTCCTATCCCGTACGGTACGTCTATAAGTCAGCTCTTTCCTTTATTATAGTATAAATAAGTTCTTGAACTTGGTACTAACATAATAAAGTGACAGATCTCAAATCTTGTCTAGAAACCTTCCTCAACTTGACAGAATTGGACTGGTTATTAATTTAGTTACCAATTTTAACAATCTGTTTCGAAGAGGTAGTCTCTCTAGATTATAGTTCTATATTAAAATATGTTATGTATTCATGTCCAATAAATGAAATTTGAATATTCATTCTGAAAAATCTAGAAGGAAAATTGAAATTTGGAATTCGAGGTGCACGAGATTGATATTATTATAATCTATGTGCAAAATTTGGAGATCTATATCATTCCCGTTTTTCCGGTATGCAATCCACAAGTTGACATTTTTTGTTGCAAACAAACACAACCCTACTCTCTCTTATTATAGATAATATTGTATCTTCAATAATATACATTTCAATTATCTTATTTTATGCTTATATTATAGCCTATTTAGTGATAAAGTAGGTAACTCACCTTACGGCCAGCCTTGTTATTATGCAGATTTACACTGTGCTGAGTTTGCTGCGCTGTTGTGTCAATTGTTTGCAAACTTTTGATGTTTGTCTTGTGATGGGCATCGAGGAAGCGGCGAGCAAAGGCGACAGCCCACTTGACGTTATCGCCGCAGCCTCCCCACTTGAAGCCGCCCTCGCCAATGGACGAGTGCAGGTGCACCACTGACTTGGGGCTTGGCGCACATGTGCACCCTCGCACCTGGCCTTGTGCGCATGCGCGAGCCAGAGTGTGCACCAGCGACGCTGCACTGATTGCGTGCACTATCGCCTGTTCTCTGGTGCCTAATAGAATGCAAAAATGTCTTCGGTATAACAAGAAATAATTAATCATTCAATTCATTCAATCCAATACAAAAGAAATCAAAATAAAAACAATACATTCTAAATGAAAATAAAAATACAAAAACAAGTCATGGTGGGGTGATAATAATAATTACTATTATGGTGGGGTGTGCTGAAAAGAAAGAAAGGAGTAAAAATACCTAGCGAACTATGGCTATGGCTTCCACATGTAATTGGCTGATAGTGGGTATAATAAAAGTAAGGGGAAAAGTGCGAAGAGGAGTGAAAAAGGAAAGAATGGAGAAGAAGAGAGGAAGAGTGTGAGAGAGAGATTAGATTAGATTAGATTTCTTTATTTATGCATGTTACAATATTTACTAATAAACCGCACCCGGGCAACTGGAGACGGAGATCGATAATGATGATGATGATGACAGTATTTACTGGCTTATACAGAGAGAGAGAGAGAGAGAGAGAGAGAGAGAGAGAGAGAGAGAGAGAGAGAGAGAGAGAGAGAGAGAGAGAGATAAGTAACATCAAAAGCGAGTCCACTTCTAACAAACATAGCTAAGGAAATGGCATTTTGCATTTAATACATCAATATGAAAGATTTAGTTTAATTTTTCTACTAATCTTAGTCAGTGAGAAAATGGAAAATGAAACTATGCAATGAATAAGAAAAAAGCTCTAGTTGAGGAATATTGGAAACGAGTACTGTAACATCAAGTGATTGAATTACAATATTCACAATAATGCATAGAACGGAAAAACAGGCGTCAGCCCAAAACTTACCCTCAAAGCACAAAAGAAGCGAGCCGCGCCTCGAAAATTAAGAATATTCCGATTAAATACTTGGCGCCAGTATGGGCACACCAGAAGCGCGCTGCTTCTCCGTTAATGCAAAAATGTCGATAGTGAGGTGCGGCATGCATACTGAGTGCTTTGAGCTTTATTGTTTTATTCCTCAAATTTGCTAATCATTTAGGAACCGTCGAAAAAGCTTGGAATTTCTCTTCGTATAATAAGGTTTCCCGATTGTAGAAAAACAGAAAAATAGTAGAATGTGGCCACACTCTGATGCAGGTGAAAATTGTTCCAAAATATTAAATCTGTTTTTTTTTTATATAGTTAGTTGGTTTGATATATGTATAACAATATAGTATAGCTATATATAGTCTAATGTATAACTATATATAATCTATAGATAGTCTATATAGTCTAACTGGGAATTATCCAGACTCAAATGCTTCAAGGGGGTTGAAAGATGAAAGAAAGAAAGATAATCAATCTTCCCTGCCCTTGTCTTGTTTAATCGAAATCTCATCAAACTATAATAATAAACGTTCTCAAATAGACAGTCTGCTGCAGTTCTACTTCTCTTGTAATATTCATCATATTTATAAGTATATTAAATAGAAATATCTGATTCATCAAGAGTATGAGGGTTATTATTATTAAATCTGTTATACATGTTTTAGAAAAGAATATTATGATCACCCCAACACATATTATTATAGTGGGGTGTCATAATAGGACTAAGTTCATTATTAGTAACTTTTTTATGTATATTATGATAGCTATGTAGGCTATATGTTTTGTCAATGAACTCCTCTGGTTGGAATTCATTGGTAATCAGAGAAATTATTATTTGTATTCTTTAGAAGGTTTTGGAGTATTTATATTTCATCTGGTGTATAATTTTTGAAATTTTCCACTGAAAAGGAATTATCAATTTGTCATTTTTTTATAAGTGTATTATTCATTTTTGTTTGTTATATTTTCTGTAATAAACTCCCTTCTTCTGGGGGTAACAGGACGAAGGAAAAAGGAAAAAAGAAAAATTATTATTATTATTCCTTGATGAAATTGGGTGTACCTGTAGTAAGGTCTGGACCGAAGTTGGGTGCCCTGACAACGGATGAGCAGTTCCACCGCCTGGTTGAGAATGCCTGCTGACAGGTGGAGACAGCCAGTGATGCGGCCGCCTTCAGTTGCAACAGCACCTCATTGCAGAGTCGCACCTGGCCTCTTGTCAGCGCATTCAGGCGACGCGCCTCCGCGCAAACGTTCTTGTGGTGCGATATGTTGCTCAAAGTCCTGAAACACAGTCGAGACGAGTTTGCAGAGAGCCACCTAGAGCCACCACTTAGGCACTAAAAAAATATTCAAAGAAATTCTCCAGCACTAATAAATCATAGAATAAAACAATCTTCAACGTGATAAATAATTATTATTATACGAAAATCTCAATTAAATGTTGTAAATCACCCCAAAGACTTCTGCTACTGCAAATATTGACAACAGGGTGAACAGCTAGATGGAATAAATTCGATGAGCGCTACTATACAAAAATTATTTGTCAGTTCTATAATTTTTGTATAGTAGCGCTCATCGAATTTCCATCTAGCTGTTTACCCTGTTGTCAATATTTGCAGTTGCAGAAGTCTTCGGGGTGATTTACAGCATTTAATTGAGATTTTCGTTTAATAATAATTATTTATTAATTAGCAATTGAACAAATGCAACTTCCAATTTGTTTCCATCTGTTCAACGTAATAAGTTTTCTCTGCCCGAACGTTCAACAATGATGAATAAATTATTATTTTTAAGTTAACACTTGTATTTTGTTTAAATTTATTGTTCATCATATTTGATTTGCTCTTTGTTTGTGAATGTTTTTTTAAATGGCGAAATAAATAAATGTAGTCTGTGAAGGATAAATGAATAGTCTATGTCTATGGAGTAATTTGTTCGTCAAATAAAAGTCCAGACGGAATAAATTCAAATTGGAGTGAAGCAAACAATTTCGTCAATTACTGATAAATAAGCTTGCAGTTATTTTCTCCCAAATTTCGTATTCGACTTTCTACATTCCCTTTTCAATTTGCGTATATTGCACTTCGTTTCCATACTCCACTTTGTCTTTTCTACTTTTCAGAAGTTATTCTATTCTTTCTTCACACTGAAAAGCTCAGAAATCAAACAGTATCGGTACTGTCGCTCAGTCGCTGACAATTATAGTTCAGTGTGGTTACTATGCGGACCGGGTGAAGCTATCGTGATTTGGCAGGCTATTTTGAATTGTGTGGATTGGTAATGTGGAGTTGGATTTGGAATTCATCGTGAATTGTAACGTGAAAATATATACAGGGTTATATATTATAATATATTACGGTAATATACACGGTAATATATTCGTAATATATTGGTAATATCTTCTATATATATAAAAGCTAAATGGCACTCACTGACTGACTGACTGACTCACTCACTCGCAGAACTAAAAATCTACCGGACCAAAAACGTTCAAATTTGGTAGGTATGTTCGGGTTGGCCCTTTAGAGGCGCACTAAGAAATCTTTTGGCAATATTTTAACTCTATTATTACTATTACTGGGTGTTCTGCCCTAGGGCAGGTCTAAACATGATTCCTCCTTCTCCATTCCTCTCTGTCCTGTGCAATTCTCTTCATCTTGGAGTACTTTCCCTCCTCCCTGATATCATCCACCAACTTCACTCTTTTTCGTCCCAGCACCCTCCCTCCTTGCACAGTCCCTTCCATTGTCTCCACAAGTAGTCCGCCATGCCTCAGCAAGTGTCCCAGCCAGTTCCGCTTTCGTCTCCTTATCACTGCCATAATATTCCTTTCCTCTCGTACTCTACGCAGTACCTCCTCATTCCTCACTTTATCCATCCAGCTGATCCTCTCCATCTCCCTCCACACCCACATCTCAAAGGCCTCCAATCTCTTCTCTTCCTGCTTTCTGAGAGTCCAGGTTTTCGCTCCATAGAGAGCCACGCTCCACACAAAACACTTGGCCACAATTTTATCTCTAAGGGTGGTTTTTAAGGGTTTAAAGTTCGTCTTTTAGCATGTATATTCTCCTTATTCTCTTAATTCTAATTGAAAAATGTCCATAGAATAATAATAATAATAATAATAATAATAATAATAATAATAATAATAATAATAATAATAATATAATAATAATAATAATAATAATAATAATAATAATAATAATACCTTCAGATGAGAATGCTCAGAAGACCAGAGGCGAGAAAATCAGAAAATACCAAGAGCTGTCATTTGAGCTGAAGGAAATGTATGGGCTGAATACAGTGAGAGTACTTCCAATTGTAATAACAGTCAATGGCCTGATACTCAAGTCGGTTGTGGAATATGTCGAAGTATTGACTTGGTAGACGAGGTGCTGAAGAGAATGCAAAAATCTGTCCTCCTTGACACTGCACGTATTGGCGCAAGTTCATAAAATAGTAAAACAGTGTTATAAAGATGAAAGGAAGGTTGCATTAAAGTGCCCCTTCTTTGAAAATATTTCCGCAAGAGCGTGCTTATAAAAGGGATAATAATAATAATAATGATAATAGCTTTATTTACATTCTTGAAAGAACAAAAGCCTCTCTTATGGGGTATATATGTGGTTGGCAACAAAAACAATTTCACATTAATTTAAATTATAAAATTTTCACTTTTCAATTCAGAGTCTGTCAATAATTTTTGCCCATCTCCTCCTGTCTCTAGCTTCGGTCAGCCACAAATCTCCAACTCGTTGTGAAAGTTCATCCCTCCACCGGAGTGCTGGTCGTCCCCTTCCTCTGGTCCTGTCCCGTGGTATCCATTCCGTGCATGTCTTCGCCCATCTGTCAGCTTCCATCCTTGCCACGTGACCGGCCCATCTCCACTTGATTATATGAGCTTCCCCTTGCAGATACTTCACATTGATCATTTTCAAAATTTCCGTGTTTCTAACTCTCTGTTGTAGTCTAAGCCCGAGTATACTTCTTGACATTTTTGTGTGAGTTGTCTCTAATCTTTTGTCAAGTTCAGCTGTCAGTGTCCAAATTTGAGCCACATACAACAGTGATGGATACTGGATAGACACATTTTCTGAGGGCTTTCGCTTTTAATTCATTCGAGAAGTCTCCTTTGAATATTTTCCTTAGGATCCAATACTTCTTCCATCCCTTCTTTATTCTCTGCTCTATATCCTTTCCTGTCCGATTCTCAAAAGATAGAAGTTGACCCAGGTACTCATATTCATCCACATAGCCTATCGACCCAGCAGTGACCTCAATCCTCTTCTTGCTAGAGTTGATCATAACTCTTGTCTTATTTGCATTCAGATTCAAACCCATTCGTTCACTTGCATCTATGAGTTCGTTGAACATTTCTCTCATCTCTTCAGCATTTTTTTCAAATCAACATAACGTCATCAGCGAATCTCAGGTTTGACAGCTGATATCCATTCACGCATAATCCTCTGTTTTCCCAACTCAGTCTTCTAAAAACATATTCCAAGCAGCAATTAAAAATAATTGGTGAGAGTGGGCACCCCTGTTTTAAACCTCTTTCCACCTTGATGATCCTTCCTTTTCGCTCAAGCTCGATATAGACCTCATTATTTGTGTACAAACTTCTCAATATAGCCAGTCTCTATGCCCGATTCTCTCAATGCTTTCCACATTTGACCGTGGTTGATACTATCAAATGCTTTATGAAAGTCCACAAATCCAAGGTATAAGGGAATCTTAAACTCTATGCTTTTTTCGATGAGTTGATTGGCGGCTTGTAATTGGTCAGCTGTCGAGTATCCAGGTCTAAATCCAGCCTGTTCTGTGGGGTGATTTTCGTAGATCTTGCTTATTACTCGGTTTTTTATTACTGATGCGAATATTTTGTAGATGGTTGATGTCAAAGTAATAGGCCTGTAGTTGCTTATATCTGTACGAGAACCTTTTTTGAACAGAATTATAATTTTACTTCTCCTCCAATCTGTAGGCACTGTCCCCTCCACCATAATTTTATTGAAGAGTTGTTTCAATGGTCGAAGTAGCACATCGATTGCGGAAATTATAACTTCATTAATTGTAATACCGTCATCTCCTGGAGCTTTGTTCTTTTTCAAGCGTTTAATAGCATGTCTTATTTCTTCTTGTAATATATTTGGTACTTGATGATCTGCTATATGCTCTGTGACGTTTGTTTCCTCCTCTTGTCCTTCGTCATTTCTCTCTTCATATAGCTCCTCATAGAATGCTGATACCTGTTCTACTATTCCCCATCTATCCGATATTGCTCCTTCTTCTGTTTCTAGTTTTGGGATCCACCTCTTCTTTACGGTACTTATGAGCTTCTGAACACTTTTAGTCGATTCTGTAGAATTCATTATTGTGCTTATGATACGTTCCTCATAATTCTTGATTTCGTCTCTTATTCGTTTTCTTACTTCCTTCCTAAGCTGTTGATGTTCATCTTTTTGTTCTACTGTCTTGTTAATGATTCTATTCAGCCGCTCTCTTTCTTCTATCATTCGTTTTGTTTCTTCTGATAGTTTACTACTTATTCGTCTTTGTCCTGCGCCCTGTTGGTTCACTCTGTTTGTTTTCCTTGCTGCCTCTCCAATGGATTTAACAATTCCTTCGTAGATCTCTTCGATTGAGTTGCTATCCAAAATTCTCCTATTGTTCAACTCCTGTTCCAGATTCCCGACAAACTCTTTTTCATTTAGTGTATTCGTATTTATTTGTTTTTTCTTTATATAGAACCTTCTCTTTGGGAGAAGTATTTTTGCCATAAGGAGTCTATGATCAGAATCAAACTTCAGCCCACTGAGCACTTTCAACTCTCTTACAAAATTATTGGAGTTCTCTACTATGAAAAAATCGATTTCATGTACATTTCCAATGGGTGACTGCCATGTCCATTTGTCTACCAGTTGACCCTCGAAGAAGGTATTCATTATTTTCAAATTATTGCATGAAGCAAACTCCAGGAGCTTATCTCCTCTCTCGTTTCTGACTCCAACTCCGTAAGACCCGAGTGCTCTACTCTCACCCTCGCTTCTCCTTCCTATTCTGGCGTTGAAATCACCAATTACGATGAGTTTCTCTCCCACTCTCTTCAGTTGCATCAGTCCCACGAGTGTGTCATAGAAAAGATCCAAATCCTCCTCTGTGCTGTCCGATGTTGGAGCATGAACTTGTATTATAAGAAGTTTCACATTGCCTTTTCCCAGTCTTAGAAGAGCCAGTCTATCATTTACACCACGGAATTCTGTGACCTCATTTTTAATTCGATGGTTGATAATAAAGCCCGTTCCTCTATGTCCATGAGTGGCCGCTGAATGACATAAAAGATGACCGCTATTTCTTTCTTCTATGATCTCGTAGCTTCTTCGTACTCCTGCCAATCCTAAATTGTCCCACTCATGCTCTGCTAAGGCTTCTTCGAGCTCTTTCATTCTACCCTCACCGCAAACGGATCTCACATTCAAAGCTCCCATATAAATTTTTTTCATACATTTTTTCTTATTCCGATTAAATTTTTCCGAGAATTCCGACCTGTCTCCTGCCCTTGGCTGCTATGGCTCCTCTCCAATCCTCTCTTCTTGTAGTTCTTCAATTCTTTCTTCTTGAAGCTCTCCTCTTCTCTCTTCCTCTGCAGATGCACTTTGCTTCCCTCGCTGTACACTGCGATGGTCTGTTCCAGTAGTCTTTTGCACTCCTTTTGTTACAAATCTATCTAAACTATCTTGTCCTGCTGCTCTCTTTCCCTTTTTTATCGGTTGTTTGCTTTGGATGTTGTTATCTTCCTGGTTCCTTGGGGATGTCTCTTCACTCCTGCATCTCTTTGAACTAGTTTCTCCTCGATTATCAAGCTCTTCCAGAGATAAGAGTTGACTGTCAACTTTCAATTTATTGCCCATCATAATTACCTTTTTCCCTTCTTTTTTCAGCCTTTTAAGATGTGGAAACAGCTGTTTTCTTGTTTCTCGAACCTCTATGGTTAGATCCTCTTTTCTTCTTATGTGTTCGAATTGTGAGCTTTCTTGTAGGGCACGTTTCTTCCTCAAGATGAGATTTCGAATGACTAGTGAGTTCATTTTTGCAACAACTGGTGATTTATCCTTCTTCTTACTTGTCTTCCATATGTCTCTGATATAGCTCTCATCGGTTTTTGGTACAAGGTATTTCAATATTCTCATTATCTCCTCATCCATCGCGAAAAACGTTTTTGCCTGAACTCCGAAAAATAATAGGTTATATCTCATCTCTTTTTCAGTATTATACCTATCAGTTGTCAAACAATTCTGTTTAATAGCTTGTATTTCCGTTTTTATGCTTTCTATTTCCTTCCCGAGAGCTCCATTTATAGCATCCACCTTGTTTTCAAGAATGTCACGCTTCCCTAGCTTTTTCAGAATTTCCTCTAGCTTTTCATCTACTGTACCCATTTCGATTTCGAGCTGTAGATTGCCTATTGATTCATGAAAAATGTCCATACCATATGTTAATATAGAACTATAATCTAGAGAGAGTACCTCTTCGAAACAGTTGTTAACTGGTAACTAAATTAATAATTTTGTCAGGTTGGCATTAGGTTAAGTTGACTTTGTTAGGTTGGCACCAAGTTGAAGATTGAAATGAATTTGTCGCGGAAAAATTGATTGGGCACTGCTACCTCAATTAGAGCTAGCCATCAGGCTCGCTTCGCTCGCCATATCCGTTTAGCCAGACGTTTAGTCTGGACCCCCGACTGGATCGTCTTAACATATGATAAAAATGCTCAAATGAAGAATGCAGACGAGCGAAGCGAGCCTACTGATCTTATTCTTGGACGATCCAGTCAGGGGTTCAGGGGGCTCCGCCAAGGGGCGAGCGAAGCGAGCCTGACGGCTAGTATATTTATATTGGTAATGTGGAGTTGGATTTGGAATTCATCGTGAATTGTAACGTGAAAATATATAACGTGAAATATATTGTACACTGTGAAAATAGATATTACACGTTTATCGATATACAAATATTCTCTCACAGGTATACCTACGAATAGACTGGTATACAGTATACTGGTACTTATATTCGATTTTCAATTGTTGTGCTCACGACAGGATTATATAAGTCTATCAATCAATATTTTTAATAAATTTATGAGGAGGGGGTGAAAAGGTGTTTTTGATATGACGCCTGACACTTGTGGGTATCATAAAATGTGAAGGGTGATGAGGGTGGGAGGTACGTCTGGCTGTGAGGGTGGGGACCAAGAGGGGGACAACCCTCTGTATTGGAACCCCAATTGAGAGAATCCATGATACGCTAGTTAGTGCTTAAAACATACAAATTTGAATAGTTTCATTCATAACGAAGTGATAGCAACGCGACAAGCGAGAGAGTAGCTCCAGTTACCGTTGCGTCACTATCATTCAGTTAGGGCCAAGCCACATGAAGCGCTTTTTCAGGCGTTTTTGCACTGGCGGCGGATGAGTCAGCGGGGCAGGAAGCTCTCCGAGTGGCTGATTGTTAGCTTCTGATTCCCGAACGCCCTGCTAACTCGTCCACCGCCAGTACAAAAACGCTTCTTGTGGCTTGGTTCTTACAATCTGTTTGTTAGCAGCTAAAGAAAACAGAATATAAGAAATATAATGAACGTATTTATGGTAATTCCCCACTTCATGTGGACAATATTTTACACTAATGTACCACATTTTCCTATTTCTCTTTAGAGGTTTACCCTAACCAAAAAAGTGAAAGAGAGTAAGGGGACAGAGGAGCTCTATTACCTTTCCTTTCAATACAGTGATATATGGAAATAGGATACATTGAGTGTACATTGATTTATGTACATCAGACAATGTTCTGTTAATGGGTTGAAAAAGTGTGTTGATAGAATAATATGTATGGTAAACCTTCCCTGAGCTAGTTTTCAACAGACGGTTTTTCAAGCTGATAACCTGCAACCTAATCTAAGTGATATTGGTTAAGTCTGTAAAGTGAAGCCTGCTTTTCTCACACACTCCCCCCCCCTCCCATCTGCCCTCCCACGCACTTGAACACTCGTGTAACATCAATAAGAATGTTCGACGTAAAAAATCTCTTCGTGGACTCTTTCAACTCTTCACCTGCCCCATTCCTTAATTATCATAATTATAGGCTCCTCTGAAAATAGAAGAGTCCTCCCAGGCAATCATCTGAAGAAATCTCTCTTTCACTATCAATTTATAGGCTTTCTTGTTTGTGTATTAATTTACCTCGTAAAAGGTTCATAATTACAGCTTGGTTGGTGTAAGCTCAGTGGAATTTAGTGACTGAAACTTAAAAACTCTCAACTCAGAGAACTTGATTCAGGCTTACCTTAGCTCATTATTGGATTATCATTGACATGATCTGTTTAAGTAGGCCTACTATAGCGAAGTTTTGCAGTTCAGATGTTCGATTAAAGCTATTATGAAGTCATAAATTACAATAGAACGCAGTTATCTGATCTGAAAACTTGGGAATCTGGATTTCCGTCACTAATAAATATGTTATTATTGTGGATAACTACAACCTATCAATGCTATAAAAGGGCATGTTAGCCATTATTTTGATGAAAAATGGTTATCGCAATGTGTATCAACTTTTTACTTTAATTCGATCGATTATAGCTGGTAGATTTAAATTGAATTTATGCTTATGAGATTGAAATGGAACGTATTTGAGTATCCTCGAGCACACCTACAGCCGGTTAAGCTGATTGGAATTCTGAGGATTTTCATTGACTTTCATAAAATTATTAAGTGAATAATAATATAATATACGTATTGAATTTTCTTAACACGTCATATTTTGAAGTCTAGTGTTGACAAATGATTATTGAACAAATGCTATTAATACATATAATTTTCAATTTTTTTAAAGCTTTATATTCCACTTGAAACTTTAGAAACAAAATAACAGAAGAGCCAATAGATTCTACTGCAATAAAAACTACTACATAAATAGATGTTAATAATACGGTCCTGTAAAATTTCAACCATATAAAAGTATTGCATCATTGATTACAATCAGAGTATGATCTCCCTTCGTATCTCATCTCATTTTAGGCATGAAAAAAAGTTTTCCACTCTGAACAAAAAAGTGTGCATGTGAAAATATATTCAACTACTACTTAAATCCTTATTCTGATTTATTCAATACCTAATTTTAGAGTAGAATTCTTGTACAATAAATCAATCAATGAAATCAAAACACAATATTTGAGAGAAGGTAGAATAAGCAATATTTTGATTGTAATATTTCATTATAAATATAAATTTTCATTATTGATTAATTTCTGAAGCAGACCTTTTTAACCGTTTTAGATTCTATTCGGCCTCGAACGATTTCCTGATCTTGGATGTAGGTCGAATAAGACCAAGTCGGCTGACAAAGCAAAGAGGTGAAGCGCAATTTTTCTTAATTTTTGTCTGAACTCTACAGAATTATTCACATGCCACTTCAAATATCTTCAAATTGCATTGGATTAGAACTCATATTCGGATATGGATTCGAACTGAAATTAGCTTTAGTCTAAATAGAAAAGCAAACATGCTACAAGCAACCAAGCTCATTATAGTCTAAATAGAAAAACAACCAAGCTACGAGCAACCAAACTTGTATAAGCTCTGTATTCACAAACATAGGCCTACATGGGCCTATCCATAAACCGATAAATGAGTTTATTGGATATTCTTTGTACAATAAATGACGAATAATCATATTTATGAGTACTTACAACCATTTGATAGCGATGACATTTGACATAAGGCCGAAAATTACGATGAGCAAGATATACACTTTCATCGTGAGTCTATTGCCATTGCGAACTATCCAATAAATAAATAATAATAATTATTATTAGACGCAATTAGATAAAACTATACTATCACAAAAATATAAACAACTTTCAAAAACTTTAAGCATATTTGAAGATGAATAAACATTAATTTCTCTATAATACTGACTGGAAAATTGAATAAGCAAACCCCTTTCCAAGAAGGACTCTCAACAAATAATAGATAAAATTATAAAACAAACTCTAAGTAATATCATGATAATCCTTTATGCGCTTGAAAAATAGATAATTTATTACAAAATCGAAGACTAGATCCTAAACTATTTTTGGAGCCTGTGTATGGGATTGAAAATAATTTTGCTAGTTTTTCATCAACCTTAGACTACCAAAGTTTGATAATCAATCTGAATGGATTCTATAAATTTGAATGAACTTTAAATTGTTTTTGTTATAAATTCAATGGAATCTGAACCTAGCTATTTGTCATCACAGCTAATTTTCATCCGACTTTGTTAGAATTTTCTCAACTGATGATTTCACTGACACACCACATATTCAAGCACTTGTTCATCAACACAAAACACAAGAATTTCAATAACTTGAATGACGTTTCCAGTGCTACATGGATGTTTCAATATAGATGCTAGAAGTGACAATAATGGTTATAATTTTTGAAACTGCGAACACTTCACGACGGTCAAAACAACTTGTACAAGTCGGGGAAAACAGTGACTTGTACAAGTCGAAGATATGGACCTACAACCGCGCGCGATCACTGGTAACAGCGGAGATCCAATGAAAGTAGTGGCTCTGAGACTATTCTACTCTGAGCAACAGGTTCTCTTTTTTCGTACGTCTTCTCATCATCACCGTGGTCGGTGCCTCTAATTCTTGCGTTTTGCTTTTTGTTTTTTGCCCATCATCACATCAGTTTGTTGTTTATTAGGGGTTTGGTCTGCTTCTACCACCGTTTCGACTTTGATTGAGTCACGCAGACCATCAATTTGTAGGGTGCCAACACCAAAAAAACATTTTTCCCACTCGAGAGGGGATCAAGCGATATTCAGAACATTGTTTTTGTAACTCTGTTGTAGTTATTATTTTTGTTTTCTCTGATAGGATCCAATCTATTTGTAAAGTATTTTCTATGAAACAAATGTATTGAAATATCGATCTGTGAGAAATTATCGGTGAAATTAATATCAATGAGGTTCATGAATACCCTCTAAAGAGGGTAGAGATTTTTAAATAATTGAAAATATTATTTTCTCGTTCGCTCGTTCCAGACATCTTTATTTATTTATCTGATCAAACTACATTTATTTATTTATTCATTTATTGATTTATTTATTACTAGCAGGAAACCCGTGCTAGAGTCTAGGGACAAGGGTCTATTTTCAAACTTGACTTAATGAAATCTTGTAGAATTGAAAATAGGCCTTTAACCATCCTCGGTTAATTAAGAATCTATAATGCAACAGTTCAGGTTAATCAGTCCAGTAGTTCAGACGTGATGATGCGTCAAACATAAGTTTCCTATCCCGCACGTATGAATAAGCACTACCTCCGTAAACAGTTTACGGTTTACAGTTTACGGTTTACAGTTTACGGAGGTAGTGGTATAAGCCAGCTCTTTCCTTTATTATAGTACTAGGTTATCCTGGGTCGCACGAATGTGCGACTTTATTAAACTCTTTTTTCTCTTCTTTTTCTTCTTCTTTTCCTTCATCATCATCTTCTTTTTCTTCTTCTTCATCTTCTTTTTCTCCTTCCGCACCTTTTTCCTCTTCTTCTTCTTTTTCTTTTTCCACTTCTTCTTCATCTTCTTTTTCTTCTTTCACTTCTTCATTTTCTCTCTTGTCCCCTTTTTCAGCTTTCTTCTTCTTATTTTTCTTCTGCCAATTCTTCTTTTCCTTATTATATCTTGATCAGTCTACGCATGATCTTAGAAAAAATATAAGTTTTAATGAATGTCTTCAAACTTACTCATCATCCCCTTTCATTTGACTTATTAAACTTGAAGATTGGTTCAGTGGTTACTGAGATCTCAGGGTTGAACTGTGTATTAAATATTCTATTCGTTCCTTATCTATAATGTCAAAAACCATGGTATTTGACATGGTATTTTTACATATAATTATATTAATTTCTGCGTCACTTATATCATTAATTATATTGGAGAAATTACTTACTTATATATAATTTCTCCATTTTGTAATATTACATTTTTTCTCGATTAAAATCGAATCTTCAATTCGAGATCTATAAAACTTGATAGTAAATATCAGAGTAATCGATATGCGGACAACTTTTTAACTGAGAATTTATCGTAAATAATTGTGTTGCACATTACATGGTATCACCGAAACTGAGTTGACAGAATTAACAGATAAATAGATCATTATAAATATAGAGGATATATAAATTTAAAATAACAGTTTCGAAATAAAGTTTTATTGAGAACAAATGTAAAATGTAAATTCTAAACTTGTAATTTATAATTTAATATTGGTGACGTGTTCACGACGTCGACACTGGTTTTGAGGTGGGGCTTTACTCTGTACTTGTTAGGTCTTCTCTCTAAAAAAATGGTGGCTGGCTATGTGTTCTAATTTTGTGTTCTCTGAATATTTTTCTGTTTAATTGAATTTTTTATGTTTTAAATTGAGTTTTGAACAGTTTTATGGTGTTCTAATTTTGTATAAAATTGTTTTGTGTGTCTACAAGCCTTTAGCCATTGTTTTTCAACTATATAAATGGATAAGTATTTAGCTTGTAATGATGTTAGATGCTTAAGTGTGTAAGGTGTTGTTTTGTGGATTTGTGTTGTATATTGCCAAAATTCTTCTGAAGATTATAAGTTGGTTTGCTCTGAAAACTGGATTTCTCATTCATAAGCAATAGATCCATTCATAGTTTATCAAAAATCTTCCATTTTGGAGCCGATAACTTCCTTTAGGTTAATAGGTGTGAAATGCTATCCAACCTATTTAGGAGAAATTGGTAGCACGGCAATTTCAAAGAGGTACCCAATCAATATTGAAAGATGAGTATATTATTACAGCAAACGATATAAAATATCACATAAATTATTAAATCAGGAACGCATTGTTCCCCAAGATATAAAAAATGTGTAAGCAAAAAAAAACATTTACAATGCGACTTTTAAACCACTAGCTTCACAAGGGGTATGGATGTAGAATTTTGATATGTCCTCCTCCTAAATATTCCCAACAAATCTGCAAAGTCAAACTTGTGTTCAAAACATTCCTTTGTTGACTGGTCTATTGTTGCAAAACTGAAAATTTGAACCACAACACTAATCTGATGCAACAGGGAAATGCGTAAAATAATTGTGATATTATGATAAATCAAATTTAAGAGAATTTATCGCTCTTTATAGATCATTATCAGCATGGATTTCTCCCATCGATTTTCAAAAAGTTATACCGAAAATAGGAAAACGTGTTTTTCTTTCAAAAATGTCACACTTTCAAGAGCAGGTATCTCGAAAACTATAGAAGATATAGAAAAGTTGAGAGATTGTAGTAAATTATGTAAGCATCATTTACAATAGTCATGTCCATGAGATGCATAATTTTTTTTCGAGTTGACATGACAAGTTGAGAAACCAAAAAATGGCCCATTTGTTCCACCCCACCCCTCAACAATAGTGGGTAGGGGTCGGAACTTTTTATATGTTTACCTCCTTACTAGCCTTGCAAACATTGTCTTCTAAACTTTTCCCTTCATAGCCTTTTTTGATCATTCATAAAAAGCATAGGTCCTTTGCTGATCATTGCCTGGACTATTTGACAGTTTTGCACATCTCTCATAGATTCTGAGATATCTGAGCATTTGAGGCTAGTTTTAAATAATTTTTCTAACAACACATTTTTGAAAGAAGAGTTTTTGCTCTTCTTCGCCTTATGATAGTCCTTTTTATGAACTTTTGAGTCCTCTTTGTCCGTATGAAAAAAACTCGGGCTGATTATGATGAACTTATAGCCAATGTCTTCTGATGGATAATAATTTTAATTTGATGTTTCAATTCAAGTAATCTATATAATAAGGGAGAGTAGGGTTGTGTTTGTTCGTGTGTTCGTTTGTTCGCATCAAAACATGTCAACTTGTGGATTGCATACCGGAAAAACGGGAATGATTCTCCTAATTTTGAACATAATTTTGAACATCTCGTGCACCTGGAAGCCCAAATTTCATTTTTTATTATATTAAAGAACTGAATTATACACGTATACAGGTGTAAAGTAGTATGGGAAAATTATGTTTGACACATTTAATCAATTATGTTTTAATTGAAAGGTGGTCATATGATACATGATTCCTATACAGGATTTCCAGAGAAAAGATATGGTGAAAACCGCACATCAATATCTCAAACCTTTCAAAATTTATTCTCATTCATTTCCTTTGTTATAGTATAGAAGATAATAGATAAATGGATGATATTATCCATCTATCTTTCTTTCCATCTTCTATTCTATAATAGTGGAAAGGACTGGCTTAAACACATATACACATATACATATAGGATAGGGGAATTATGTTTGACGCATCATCACGTCTGAACTACTGAACTGAACTGAATGCTGCTTATAAATTCTTAATCAACCGAGGATTCTTATAGGCCTATTTTCAATTCTTCTGGATTTCATTACGCCAAGTTTTAAAATTGACCCTTGCGAAGCACGGGTACCTGCTAGTATAGTAATAATATAGTAGTAGTAATAGAGTAATAATAAGAATAATAAGAATAAGAATAAGAATAAGAATAAGAATAATAGATATTGGAGAGTTGTGATAAAATAAAAAGTTTAATTTTAATAAAAAAGTATACCATCATATTCTGTAATTAAGTATATATAATTAATTCTATTAATTCATATTCTAAAGTAGTCATATTCTGTTCTCATGACAACAGACCATGTCAGGATGCAAGAGAGAGATGCGCTTATGCGCTTGTGGTGGGGTGGGTTTTGCTTTGTCAACTATATATATATATATTTTGTGATGAAACTAATTTTTGTGACTAAACTAATTTTGTGATGAGAGAGAAAGAGGAAAAAGAACGGAAGCAGCAAGGAAGCAAGGCAAACAACAAGGCAGTCAGCCGGGGGGGGGGGTTCTGTGACACCTGTGAACCCGAAAAGCTGTCTGACAAGAGAGCATTCCGTACCAGGGAGACATAAGTGATGAAAGGTGCACGCCCTCACTACTCAGAAGATCGAGCCATCTTGTTGCACATTGCAACGCAATCGATGATACAGAATATCTTTTGTATCATATTTTCTCTCCTGTCATGGACTCGTTGGCAGGCACTTTCGGACGGGTTATGTCAGCCTGGTAGATCGACCGTCGAATTAGTAGCATCTACGGTCGGCGACGGTTACGCCTGTGGACTCTGCAATGCTATTTGATCGTCAGCGAGTCGCAACTGAGGGCGTTTTGGTTCCTCGCGGTAAACGCGTCGTCCGATTCTGTGATCGGCGATCAGTGAAGCAAGCGTTTCGGCAACTTCGCGCCTCAGTCAGAGCCCCTCTCGCCATGGCTACCTTCTCATTCCGTCTCTCTCTCTCATCGGCTCCAACAGAATTGTTGAACTCAAGAGCGGCCTCCTTGGCTGTTCTGCTGCCCTGTTATTGAAACGCCATAGTTGCTCTACAAGATGAGTCCAAAAAAAGGGTTGTGTCTTCGGTTCACCTCTTTCGTTGCGTGTCTGTCTTGTCTGTCGTCTCTTTGGGAATCTACGAATTGCGCTCCACTGGCAAGACTGCTTATTATGTACGTAAAAGTGAACGTGATGCACGAGTGACGTCATCACTCGCTTGTATCACCGTTCTCACTCAGCATATACATACATAATAACCAGTCATATATATCTATCTCTGTTCTCATGACAACAGACCATGTCAGGATGCAAGAGACAAGATGCGCTTATTATTGGAAAGTTTATGATGTTGTTTGTGGTGGGGTTTTGCTTTGGCAATCTATAGAAATATATCCCGTTGTTAACCGGGTCAAAGCCAAGGCTGAATTCCACGTATCCATGATTTCAAAATTCATCAAAAGCCGAGACAATGGAGGAACACAATCTATTCTGTTATTATTTTCTTCAAATTATTTGAATGACATAAGCTTGTTTCTTTGGTTAGGAAACAAACATTGACTCATGTAGAGGCATGGCCATCTTTGTCATATGACAAAAAATTTGTAATAGCAAATTTGTCAACATTTATATAAACTGCTATCACAAATTCACAAGTAGACGTGAATGGAATCGAGTTCATATTGAATTTTTAAATTAAATGTGTTGTGTAAAATATTTCATTCAGCTCGTTCAATTAATTAAAATTACATTTTTCATTTACATCCAAATTGTCAGGTACGTTACGTTTTTTTTTCAAGTACCCACCCCCTGCTAAAAGTAGATTTTATTTTATTTAATGACTCTGCAACCGGCGAGAGCCAATATTGTACCACCTTGATACCAGGGACGCATGACTGGTTAGAAGCTGCACTGAATACTCACTGAACTTGAGAAAGGTTCTTAGCTACTTTTTGTCTTTAAATTTATTTATTTCCAAATTTATCTATTTATTTTTTTCCAAAAGCTGCGCTTTTCTGCGTTTTATCAGCTTTTTTGAGTCTTAAAATCTTTAGGCCTATTATTGACTCCATTTTTGAAGGAAGGTAGCAAGTTCAGATAATGGAAAATGCAGGTAAGCGAAGTAAGCCTACTTTCTTGTTCTCCTCATTTCTGGTTCTGGCCGATTTAACTTAACTGAGGATCCAGGACACAGTATACATACAGTATGGAAACTTGGCTAGTACCCTGGCACAAAACTCCGCCACCTTGTTAGGAAGTTCAATTCAATTCAAAAGTTGTTTATTTCATAAGTTATACAAGCGATTACCGTGGTACAGCATAAAAATAAGAATACACTTTCGTCACCGTCAGGCGCCGTCCGGCACCGACCGTCACCGTTGCGTACCGGCAACATTGCTTTGCATCGTTTTAAACGAACGGCAACCCACTATACCCGTCCGTCACCGGCCACGACCGTGTCCGTCAGTCACCGTCGGCCACCATTGCTGTTTGGGACAATCTTGCCGGATAGCCGGTCGGTCCGTTTTTTTATCATTTTTCCAGTCGACATTCAACTACAGTGCGGTCCACGTTATAATGTCAGTATTTGATCAACATTGGACTTGCTATCCTTGTCCATCATTTGACAAAGCAGATAGCGCTATACTTTTCTAGCTCCGCAAAGCTACCAGATCGTTATTTAACAATGTAGAAATATAATCTGGCAAGGCAGAGAATCAGCAACGCTGTTCTCCTATCCTTTTCCACTACCATTATAACGTGGACTTCACTATATCAGTGAAGTCACATCGCCAGTAATTTGTTGTAGTGCGCCTTTGTTCTGTGAGCAATGAGTACGGACGAAATGTTGATAGAGGCTATTAGGGAGTATCCCTTCCTGTATAATACTAGTGATAATAGTTATCACGACAACAGGAAGAAAGATAATGCTTGGCAGGAAATCTCAGAAAAGTTTGATACCATGTCAGGTAAGTTATTTACAAATATTATTCTGTAAGCGAAATTATGAAATCAAAGTTTTGGCCGTTTGACAAATCACACGATGATGGGAAAGGGCTCAAATTAAAGGTCTTGATCCTAGGGACTCGGGAAAAGTTAGCAGTTGTCTTAAAAGTCAGCACATGCTGCGGCTATTACTAGCAATTCCTCGTCTGATGAACTTTCCATCGCAACTGATGCATTTCTTCTGGTTAGCTCCGGTTTCTGACGGAGCTAACCAGACGGGCAAGTGGGTTATCGCCGGAAAAATGACGGTGAAGGCGGCGACTGACGGTGACGGTCGGTGCCGGACGGCGCCTGACGGTGACGGCATAGTGGGTTCCATGGTAGGAATAGGCATAAACAGGGTGGGTGAAAAGTCCGAGAACGGCTTAATAGCTCATACACAAAGGTAGTTTGATGGTGGATGTGATCGAGGATCCTACTCAAATTGAAAATACTACTTTACTATGACTTCAAAAATATGGCCCACCATCTTGGTTCAGCCATATTGAATGCAACTTCATCTTTTTTAATAGGAAGGTGGTCATGCGATACATGATTTTGACACAAAATTTCAAGAAAAAATTAATGGCAAAAACCGCATATCGATATCTCAAACCGTTCAGAAGATATGCACATTATTAATCAATACCACTTGAATATGTATTTCATTTCTGATATGTATGAGATTGATTAATTGTATGAATATCTTCTGAACGGTTTGAGATATCGATGTGCGGTTTTCACCAATCATTTTCACTTGAAATTTCGTATCGAAATCATGCATCGTATGACCACCTTCCTATTTAAAAAATAAAGTTGAATTCAATATGGCGGATCCAAGATGGCGGACCAGATTTTTGAAGTCATAGTAAAGTAGTATTTTCAGTTTGAGTAGGATCCCCAATCACACTCATTATCAAATTACCTTTGTGTAGATATTAAGCCGTTCTCGGACTTTTCACCCACTCTGTATATATTTTGCAGTACTTGAATAGATCGATTAAGCTTGTTTACATTTTTAATAATAATGACACTACATCCCCCCCCCACTTTAAAAGGACCTACATTTCTCCCCCCTATCCCTATGCCACCCCCTAGATCCAAGAAACCCCTTCCCGCCACCCGATAAGTGACGTACCCTCCCCCCAACCCATGCAAACCCAACAAACAGAAGAAGAAACGGATCACCCACAAAGGCGTGAAAACGCAAACACCCGCATTGTAATCAGAGAGTATAGAATGTAATAGAGCCGCCTTCCCGTAGAGTGGAGCGTGCTCGACCCACCAACTCTCTGGTTGGGTACCTCACCATCAATGATAGTGTGTAGTGTATATACCATTCTTGCCTCACCATAACCGTCTTAAGGCGTTATATGGCAAGCGTTATGGAAAACGTCCATATCTTTAGTTCTAATAAGAATATCGCAAAATTAATTTCCATGTATTCCTTACATAATCCCAGTGGCGTAACGTTTCCAAACCGGGCCCCCCCGCAAAAAAAATTTCCGGGCCCCTCTTCTAAAATCGTACCACCTTTCTCCAGCCCCCTTCTCCCTTAATCCCAAGCATTGAACTCTAATGTGAACGTACATCTTTCATGGGTTAATTACATAGCTTAGTTGAAAAAAAAACTTGTTCACGATTGAATTCTACAATTCAAGTCAAGAATTATGTTTCAAGCTACAAATATAGAATCCAACCTTTAGAGCTAGAACTAGAGTTAGTAAGTAGTATCTAGTCTTAAGATTCATGAATAATTATTAAAATAATAAAGATAATAATTTATAAAGACCTTTGATTTGATGTCTCCTACAAGCCTCCAAGTTCTGCAATCATTGCTTTCTATAAACCAGACTGATAACATTGCTCTATTGCATATTTCTTCTTAAGGGCCCCATACATTAGGGAACTTGGATCGGCAAACTTGGTTCTTGCGAACCAAGTTCCCCAGTGTATGTGGAAAATTGGCGCCGCAAACCAAATTCGTGACGAATTGGTTCGGGGAACCAAGTTCGTGTAGGATTTGCCCCATACACTCTAGCGGGGAGAGCGAACAATCATTCCGTTCGTTACTTCAGTGTCTTTCGGGGTCTAGAGATGAGCGTTTCAAAGTTTGCAGCTGCTGTGGGAAGAACATATATTGAATATAATATATATATATAATTTCAGTTCAGTTGGAGCAGTCGAAGTAACAGGTTGTGTTTTTGTAGCTCCCTTATCTCAGTTCTTATCTTTCATTCATAACCGAAAGTAAAATGATTTGCAGTGAATGTAAATGTGAAGTGCCTGATCGCGATGTGTTATTGTGCTCTCGTTGTAGGATTGAGCATCATTTCGTGTGTCAAAATATAAAAGATTCAAATTTTCGAAAAATGTCGGCCGAAACAAAATCGAAATGGTGTTGTTTAAAGTGTAAATTAGTCAACACCGGTACATGCTCATCAACGGTGGCTGGCTTATCAACCACTGATAAGCAATCTCAGTTGGATTCGGACGGTAAGAGTAGCAGTGCTTCACTTTCGCTATCACTGACTAAAGCTGACCTTGAAGCTATTGGTCGAATTGTCAGAGAAATGATTCAAGCGGAGCTATCGCCAATCAAGCAAGAGTTCAGTGCAATAAAGGAATCAATTGAATTCATTTCTAACGAGTTTGATAATTTTAAGAGTGAACTTTCTACTTTTAAAAATAAGGTTGAGGAACTCAAAAAGGAAAATACTACATTGAAATGTGACAATAATAAATTAAAATCACAATTGGACTCAATTCATGAATATACACGTAGGGACAATTTGATTATTACTGGAATTCTAGAAACAGCTAATGAGTCGGTTTACGAAATTTTCAACAGTGTATCAACTGCAATTAGTAGCCCACTATCATCAAAAGACTTAAGTACGGCACACAGACTTCCTACTAGAATTAAAGGCAAGAATAGCATCAAACCGATAGTTGTGAAATTTGTACGAAGGCAGGACAAAGAGACTTGGTTAGCTGAATTCAGAAAAATGTCATCCATGGACAAAACTAGTTACGGTATAGCGACAAAATCTATAAATAAGTCCCTCCCTGATGGCAATGTATTGGCTCACCAACACTTGCCTCCTCAAATCCTTGAACAACTCAAACAGGTACGAGAGGTCGCCTCTGAAAAGGGGTACAAGTTCGTGTGGTCGAGAGAGGGGAAGATATTTGTTCGCAAAGATACTAACCAGGCGGCAATTGTGATACATCGCAAGGAGGACTTAAACTCTCTGTAGACTCAGGATCAGGACCCAATTAATTTCTTTTGTATATTTTTATGCCGTTTGAGAACTTTGAAATTCAAATTGTTTATGATAATTATGAAATATTAGTTGTAGAAGATTTTTTAAATTATAAAATTGCTAACTCTTATGATGTAAATGTCATTCACATGAATATTAGGTCCATCAAGAAAAATTTCGATGAATTCATTTATTACATAAGCCATTGTAAAACTAATTTGAAATTATAATATTATCTGAAACATGGATTAGTAATGACTCAGAATTTGTTTTTAATATAGAGGGGGGGTACTCTGTTGTAAATAGAAATAATAGGTTCACGAGGAGTGATGGATTATGTATATTTGTAAGCAAGGATATTGATTTTCAAGAAGTTAATATAAAAATAGATAACGTAAATTCAATTATAATTAAATTTAAATTAAAAAATTCATCATATGAGATGATCGCACTTTACAGGTCTCCTTCTTTAGAAGTAAATGCCTTCTTGCTAAGTTTGGATTCCTATTTGCAAAGTATTGGAAATGAGGTATCTGTCATTGTAACGGGTGATATAAATATTTATTTATTTATTAGATAGAGCGAATAATACAAAAGTCGGAAAAGAAAAAACAGGCTATAGCCCAAAACTTCTTCAATTTCCTGATTTTGTCACAAATCGTCGAAATATTATGTAGGTTCACTTCAATTTCAACACCAAATCTTCAATCTGAAACTATGAACCAGAATAAAACAAAGAATTTCAAATTTAGATAAATTGATAATGAAACTTCCGTTACAACAAAAACCAAACTTCAAATATTCACAAAATATAGAATAAAATCACTTAAATTTTGAGCTCGAAAATATCACTTTCAGCATAGCGTAAAATTCATAAATATCATATGAAAATATCAGTCATTCGTAAAAGAGATAGGATGCATATCAAATTAGGCAAGCAGCCCTTCAATGCAAGCCTTAAACAAGACTACATAAATTATAGAAATGTATTGAACTCTTTAATAAGAAAATCAAAGAATGATTACTACAACAATAAATTTATTGAATATAGAAACAATTCCAAGAAAAAATGGGAGTGCATTTCTGAATTGTTGGGAAAGGAGAAAGAATATCACGAACCTAAAATTGATCCTGGAATTTTGAATAAATATTTTGTAAATGTGGGAATTGAGCATGCTAAGAAATTGCTGGATTCTGTAAAGCATATTGAAATACCTCAATCATTAAATGCACCCCCAACAGATAGCATGTTCCTAACCCAACTAGTATTAATGAAATTTTAGAAGTAATTGGTCAATTGAAGAATAACGCTTCTCCAGGTGTAGATAATATCAGGACACATTGTGTTAAATTAATGAGTAAATATATTGTTTGTCCACTGGAACATATCATAAATAGATGTTTTTCAGAGGGTTATTTTCCAAGGGCGTTCAAGTCTGCAAAAATAATTGCATTACACAAGTCAGGGGATAAATCGCAACCAGAAAATTATCGTCCCATTAGTATTTTAAATAGCTTCTCTAAAATTATCGAGAAGATTATTAAAAAAAGAGTTTTAAACTTCCTAAATAGTAATAATTTTTTTGAAAAAAATCAATTTGGTTTTCAACATGGGAAGTCTACAACTGATGCGATCATCCTCCTGACTAAATTGATAGATGAAAATTTCAATTCTAAACAAAAAACATTGGCTGTCTTTTTAGATTTGACAAAGGCATTCGATACAATCCCTCACAGCATTTTATTGGAAAAATTAGAGAAATGTGGGATTAGGGGTATATGTAATGATCTTCTAGCTAGCTATCTTCAAGATAGAAGACAAACATTAAAATTGTGTGGAATATCAGTAACAGATCATTTATCTAGTTTTGGTTTACCACAGGGTACAGTACTGTCCCCAGTATTATTTTTGATCTATTTGAACGATGCTCTAAAATTGCCTATACCAAATTGTACCCAGTTTTCTTTTGCTGATGATACAGCATTAGTATTTTCGGGTGAATCATGGCCACAGGTGTATCAAAGTGCTAATGATGGCCTAAAAATTATGAAAAATTGGATGGATGACCATATTTTAACAGTCAACTTAAAAAAGACAAAATATATTACTTTTTCTCCAACATTAGCGGGTCAACCTGATGATTCATTAAAATTAAAAATGCATACTGATTCACTCTGTTCAAATATCAGGATAAATTGTTCATGCCAACAAGTTGAGAAAGTCATGTCTATAATATACTTGGGAATAATGGTGGATAGACATTTGAAATGGGATTCTCATATTAATTATTTGTGTTCTAAACTTAAATTTCTTATATACAACTTTTACAAAATTAATCAATTAAAAGACCTTGACATAAAGAGATCAATTTATTTCGCTTATGCCCACTCATTGTTTCAATATGCAATTGAGGCATGGGGTGGTGCATTTGATACTCATTTTAATAAAGTCTTCACATTGCAAAAGCATCTTATAAGGGCAGCACTGGGTAAAGCAAGGCGATACCCGAGTAGGAAAATTTTTGAAGAGCTAAGGGTACCACACTTAGGCAGTTATATGTGATAAAGATTGTTTCGCATTTAAATAAAAATATAAGTAATTTAGAAATAAGGCATACACCATACCAAACACGACCAGCAGTATCAAACATTTTTAATATAAATATATCTATATATATATATATATATATGTATAGAATATATCGCCCTGGCGGACGAACCGAACAAAGACCACTTTGTCTTCAATCTGGATTAAAAACTTTGTTCGGTTCGTCCGCCAGGGCGATATATTCTATCTATATTTATATTCAATATATTTTCTTCCCACAGCAGCTGCAAACTTTGAAACGCTCATCTCTAGACCCCGAAAGACACTGAAGTAACGAACGGAACGGTTGTTCGCTCTCCCCGCTACAGTGTGTGGGGCAAATCCTACACGAACTTGGTTCCCCGGATTAAGTTTGCCTATCCAAGTTCCCTAATGTATGGGACCCTTTACACAATGAATGAAACCTGTCATTTTCCACAATAAAACTTCTGCTTTTCTATCAAAAGTTAATTCCATGGTTATTTAATTTTTCTTTTTTAAGTATGCAATATAAAATATCATTTCGGGCCCTAACCCGGGCCCCCTAGACCGAGTAATCTAATTTTTTCAGAAAACCTATATTAGCCTACATATTATTGGGGCCCTAGCCCGGGCCCCCCGCGCCGCGGGAGCAGCGGGGCTGTACGTTACGCCACTGCATAATCCCTAACAGTCCCATTCCATTTCCATGTCTTCCCCTATAATACATTTTTATTTTAGCTGCAACTGTTTTGTAGTTAACAGAGTGTAAGCTAAAATGGTTCGATATTCAACGTTTGCATAGATTTCCATTCTCTTCAATAGGCTATCATGCAAACTTCAAGCATCAAAATGTTACTAATAAAACTTCTTGAATACAGGAATACCTTCAAATTGATATGTAATCAATTACGTACTTAATGATCACAGAACAACAGATTATGCGTTCAAACGAAACTAATAGTCAGTGATGGATCACTGTGACTGCTCTACACTTCACCAATATTGCAATATTATAGGACAGAACCATGAGAATATAATGTAAGCTTAGTTACCTTTCATATTCCAGTTGCATTCTGTTCCCGAAATATGATGTATTCTGGCCAGGTCACACTCATTTTGATGATTTTCTCTTAACAGGCTTTATTTACATGTAAATTATTACATTAATTTTATACTTTACGCATCATTGAAACTTCACAATAAAACACATAGCTCTATAGGTATATAGATTCTGCATACAGTTGAATAAATAGTCTGGCAATATTTTTATTGTCCTTTAAAATGAATAAGTCTTATCAGTTTCTGCCTGATTTTCTGTTCTTGGATCTGTTGATTTTTGTCACGTATATATTTCTTAATACTTATTGAAGAATATATTTCCCTATGGACTCAATGAGCCAATTTTTATGATTATCCTCTTGCTCTCCTTCTATTGAGAGATGAGATGATTCTTCAAACAAACTGATATTTAAACAACGTATTAGAAGTTTATTGGTGTAGGTACTTCATATTGGAAAGAACATATTATGTATGCAGTACATATAAATCTTGAATAATAGAGGTAAAAGTGTCTGTGAATGAATATGCCAACTCATCAAATCCATTGTACTATTGATAGTATAGTTTCAAGTAATGATGATTTTATCATTTCTGCTCTTCAAAGCATAGGTATATTGTTGTTCTGTGACCACCAAGTACGTATTATTATATGTTAATGGAAAGGTCTTTTCATACACTACAAATTCTATCCATAAAATTTTTTAGTTGAACGCTTGCATAATTGTTCATAGAATAAAATGGAAGTATGTGCAATAATTGCACAATTATTGTTAAATATTATAGTATTTCGGTTTGTACACGGTTAACATGCAAACATATATGACTTAATTTTAGGTAATGATGATAAAATATGAGAAAGCCATCGAGATAAATTTATGTTTCAATACTGTATTCCCATTAGAACTAGATATATGGACAACTCGTGTAATGCTTGCAATATAAAGACTTAAGACGGTTTAGGCGAGGTATCCAACCGGAGAGTTGGGGGGGTCGAGCAGGCTCCCGCTGTAGCATAAAATTATTCCAGTAGGCGTGATATAAGGGTAGGTTCCCGTTACGGATTCGCCTCAACCGGTGGTTTGCATTGCTATGCAAATTCAGCTATGAGCAAGGCAGCTCTATCCTCACTGAAATAGTATTTAATGAGAGGTTCGGATCACTTTACTGATCCGGATCAATTGATCTAGTTCACTGCCGCGAGCCAATCAGAAAACCAGGATTGGAACTTTCGATAGTGAGATCCACGGCATAATAATGGCAGTGTAGGATTGACAATACTTTTGCTGTCCTTTTCTATCATACAACAAAACAGATAGCACAATCTCTCTCTCGCTTTGCGATGTTGTCTGTTTTCCAGAATATTTTATTTTTACTTTTGACAGTGACTGTACAATAGTAGACAAACAATTATCAGCCGCCATTTTTTTTCTTCATTCTATCAAAATACTTGAGTAAACAAGTCGTATAATTGATTTAAAATGTATTTTTGGAACAATTAAAAATTTTTTAGACATTACCGTAAGAGAAACACAAATTAAAATACCTGAAATGATATTTTAAAAGTAAATAACTAACCATCCTAATCCTAGACTTCATCCATGCTTCAGTCAGCCTACACCTATAGGTTAGACCTACTCGTACCGGTATAAATAATATTGAAAGGTTATTTCAGAACTATTTCCATTGAAATTACTTATTTTTAATAGGATTCATATCTTTCTCTTATTTTTAAAAGAAATTGGAATAGAATATCTACCAAATAACTTATAATAATCTCTGTTGTTTTGAAATTCAGATTGGTGTATCACAGCTTTTTAAAATAGCCCCCATTTCAGGTTTGTATAAACATAAAATATGATTTCAGTTATGGAAGCAAATTTTTTAATCAAATTATGAAAACATATATATTCTTGATTGGTTTGACATTAAATTGATTATTTTATGGAGGGAACTATGATTATTATTAGATCAAGTTTAATGGGATGAATTGAGTAACAGCTGTGTACACTCAATGGCAAAATGGAGAGACTTGGCAACGTTTTTCTCCTATCTTTCTTCTCTGCCATTATAACATGGACCTCACGTATTTGTGCCATGTAAAAAGAGCATTGGTTGGATAGGCGTTTGATTGACAGTTTCCATTCTGTATCTATTCTGTGTCCAGGGGTCCAGTCCCCTGGCTATAGTGAGGTCCACTCACTGTATAATGGCAGTGAAGAAAGATAGGAGAAAAACGTTGCCAAGTCTCTCCATTTTGCCACTGAGTGTACACAGCTGTTACTCAATTCATCCCATTAAATTTGATCTAATAATAATCATCATTTTCTTGATAAAATAATCAATTTTTTCAATGTCAAATTAATCAAGAAAATATATTTTTCTACAACTGCGCGTAAAGAAAGAATTTACATACTCAATTCTCCTCATAAAACAGCTTATTTCTGAGGAGATTCTACTTTTTCGCTCGCTAACCATCTGTGCATGCGCTAGATTTTCTTTACGCTCACAAATCATTTGCGCATGCGCAAAGAGCTTCTTTACACTCGCTAATCAGCTGATGATAAGCAGCTCACCAAAGACAAACCACTCTCGGTCAGATCTTAACCTAAAAAGTCGGTAATTGTACCGATTCTACAGCCATGATGGATGGATATCAGTGTAGACGAATTATTATGAACTTTGTCAGATATAAGTGATTTAACAGGTTTGTGCATTTGTAGAAAAAATTTTGTATGTAATTTGCGTGTAATGGATGCTTCTTTATCGCTCTTGCAAAATTATCACGCGACGCGATTGCATGAGCGATAAAGTCGCACATTACGCTATTAATACATAAATAGCTATTTTCATAATTTGATTCAAAAATTTGCTTTCATAACTGAGATCAGATTATTTTCATACAAACCTGAAATGGCGGCTAATTTAAAAAGCTGTGATACACCAATACCAATCTGAATTTCAAAACAACAGAAATTAAGTTATTTGGTAGTTGTTATTCTATTCCATTTCTTTAAAAATAATAGAAATTATTTTTAAAATAAGTAATTTCAATGGAAATAATTCTAAAATAACCTTTCAGTATTATTCATACCGGTAGGAGTAGGTCTAACCTTTACGTGTAGACTAAATAAAGCATAATAAAAAGAAAATAAAAATCTCAGTACCCTTTTTTTGAAATATGATCACTTGAAAATGGCATAAATGTCTGAAACATGTAGTGATAAAATATTTCAAAAAAAGGGTACTGAGATTTTTATTTTCTTTTCCTACAGTTACGTTGAAAAGTGGCCATTGCTGCACTGATTACAGAACGCAAAGAATCACTTTTCCGCTCTAGTGCGGGAAAAATTTTTCTGCACTCCAGATTTGCAACATGGCAAAGCAAAATACTTAGTAGGTTATATGGAGCTACAGTGCAGCAAAATCAAAATGAAGTTGGTAACAGTGACTGCTGTGGCTGCTATAGTGAGCAACGAAGCACAAAGCGCAAATTATTAGTATTAGATATTATAACCAATGACAACATTTTTATTCAATTTGACAATAAATTAAGGTTTTATCAATAATAAAATTACACAGAAAAACATTTGATGCATTTCAGGCAATTTTACCCATAATTACCCACTTTTCATATTCAATGGTAACTGTAGGAAAAACTTAATGTGAAATATGTGCGCAAAGTTCCTCTGCTGAACTCAAGAAACCATTCCGCCCTCACCTACGGCTCAGGCATAAACGTTTCTTTCGGTGCAGCAAACTGTCACTTTGCGCACTAGTTGCACAAATAACTATTTTATTATATTACAAGTAGCCCTATACAGAAAAGAGATAAATAAAGCATGTATGAAGTCTAGGATGTTAGTAACTTTTAAAATGTCATTTCAGGTATATATTTGTGTTTCTCATATGGTAATGACTAAAAATTATTTAATTGTTCCAAATATACATTTTTAATCAACTACTTGTGTACTCAATTATTTTGATAGAATGAAGAAAAAAAATGGTGGCTGAGAATTGTGCGTTTACTTTTGTACAGTCACTGTCAAAAGTAAAAATAAAATATTCTGTAAAACTGTAAATATTCTGTGGCTTCTCTCCATGAGTTTACTTTGAAAGTAAAGTAGCCCTGCCCCGATGTTCATTTTATAAGCAGTCTACTTATTATTGATTTATCTGTTTTGTTGTATGATAGAAAAGGACAGCAAATTTTTCAAATTTCGCTTTAAGTAGGGCCTATTTTGCTTTAGGTAAAAAAGAGCCCTTTCCAGTTTTTGTTCAATGAAACCCGGTTTTGCTTTTAATAAATAAAATAAATTGAAGCGCAATAAATAACAGCATAAATAGTAAATTTGTAAAGTTCATATATATAAATTTGATTGTGACCTCGATGTTGAATTAATCTAGAATTCTGGGGCAGAAGATAGAATTTTAGGTCTGTTCGACCTTTAAAAGATTACATGATTTGAGTTCAAACCGGCGTGAGCCTAGTAGTAAAATAAATTAATTGAAGAAGCAGCCAGCCGCCCTTCCTTACTCACCCACCACATGCAATGGCCATGGCCGCAAGATTATGCGGATCATTGAAAAGAATCGCAGAAAGTTATAGCAGGTTGACTTTGTAGACGAAATTTTCTAATAAAGTTAGAGTTTGAGCAAGATACGTAACCAAGCAAACAATTTATTGTTGCGTATCATTGTGGGTATCCTGATATTACCTGAAATAGTGAGTAGTGAAAAGTCGACACATGTCAAAAGTACTGCACCACAGTATACAAAACAGTACGGAAACTTAGCTAGTACCCTGACGCTAATATCCGCCATCTTGTTAGGAATCGCCGCATTGTTATAGTATTGATGGTAGGTTCGGATCACTTTAATGATCCGGATCAATTGATCTCATTCACTGCCACGAGCCAATCAGAAGACCAGGATTAGAACTTCCCAAGGTCACGTGACGTGTCTAGTATTGGCGTCATGTAAAAAGCATTGGTTAGATAGGCGATTGATTACAAGTTTCTATTCTGTCTTATTCTGTGACTGCACGACGAGAAGAGCCCTGGCTGCTGTTTGAAAAAATCGGGTGTGTACAAGGCTGTGTTGTTCAAGGGGAGAGCTGAGATTTTTTTAATCTAATCCTGCAGCTTTCTCGTCATGTGCTATCTTTTACTACTTTGTAGAATTTCCATAACTTTTTCGAGGTTATGTTAATGTTTATGTTGATTTTTTGTTCAATACTTGAATTTCAATAAGTTTAAAATGGTTTTTTGTTTCTATTTTTAAGTCTTTGGTCATAAAAAAGTTTAGGAAATATTCATGTCTCAAAAGAATTTGGTAATTTAATATTTTGATTTTGTAAATATTTTAATAATTAAATTTTATGAGTTGTTCTCTATATGTAGGCCTAAGCCATCTATCTGTCTTTCTCCTTTTTTTTTTACTTATCGTAGAGATGAACAAAATGATAACTATATGGACGGTCTCAGGCCTCAGCGTAAAAGGAAATAGGCCTAAGTCAAATTCTAGCATTTTTCAGAAAAAAAATTATTTCTTTCATCCCATGGAATATTTTTTGTTTTTTCGTGGATTAATTACTTTGTGTTGTATATTATCACACACACATATACAATCTTTGAATTAGTTTCAAAGTTTGAAATTAAATCAAACTTTGAATTAGTTTCTCTTTGCAGATGACGCTGCTGTTCTGGTTAGGGGGCCTGACTGGGAATCCGTACTGAATAGGGCAAAGAGAGACTTGGCGTCATTAAAAACATGGTTTGACCATAATTTATTGACACTCAATGTCAGTAAGACAAAGTTCATGCCGGTCTCCCTGAGAGATGCTAGCGACACCTCAGTTGAAGGGGTCAAACTGCATACATGTGGTAGAATTAACAATACCTCTTGTAACTGTGAGTCAATTGCAAGGGTAGACTCTTATAAATATCTAGGTGTGATTATTGATAATAGATTCAACTGGTCTGCACACGTTGCTTATCAGAACAGCAGACTAAGAAAAATGATTTATGTTTTTAGGAAACTTAGAGAATATTTGAACAAGAACGAAATCCTAACAATTTATTACGCATTTGTTCAATCAATTATTGAAGGAGGGATCCTAGCTTATGGAGGAGGATTCAGATCTATTTTGAATCCTCTATTCATTACACAAAAACTGATTCTAAAGGCTGCACTTGGGAGGCGTTGGGACTACTCGACTGAGGCGGTTTTCGCGGAGATGGAGGTGCTTGATGTCAGGCAATTATACATTAGAACTTTGGCAACATACATATTCAAAAGCTATTCTGACATATTCAATACTATCACTCATAATTATACAACAAGGAGAGTAAATTCATAACAATATCCAAATGCCAAGGGTAAATAAAACCATCTTCACTACTAATTCATACTACATAGCCCATGTTCTGTTAAAAAACTTACCTATAGCTGCAACAGACTTCATTAACTATAAAACATCTGCATTCAAAATAGCAATTAAAAGGTGGATTCGGGGTATCGGTAGAGGCGAGAGTTGTGAAAGATTGATTACTTCAGAGTTTAGATTCTAGGACTGGATTCAAATGAGCTAAAAAACTAATAAAATCATAAGTCTTTACACATTCTATCACCGGTCACTATTACGAATTTTAATCATTATACTGGCTATTTTTCTGAATCTCCTGATTCTCTCTTTTTGAGGTGTGTGTGTGTGTGTGTGTGTGTATGTGTGGGTGTTGGCGTTTTCACGCCTTTGTGGGTGATCTGTTTCTTCGTCTGTTTGTTGGGTTTGGATGGGGGGAACGTCACTTATGGGGGCGGGAAGGGGTTTCTTGGGTTTCTAGGGGGTGGCATAGGGATAGGGGGGAGAAATTTACATTTACATTTAATGTAGTTTCATTCTCAGGGGGGGGGTTTAGTGTCACTATTATTGAAATGTCAACAAGCTTAACCGATCTGTCAAGTACTGCGAAATATTTATATTATGCCTATTCCTACCTTAGACTCATTCTCGCACACAGGCAGTAATGCCTCTGCGAGAGTAAATATTTCTTAATATTTATTTGTATATCGCTGTTATTTCTGTGGTGCTTACATTGTCTTATTTTTATTGTAAAGTGTATTCTTATTTTATGATGTAGGCTACCACTGTGATTGCTTGTAAGACTTGTGAAATAAATAACTTTTTGAATTGAATTGAATTGAGTTGTTTCCAATTAGTTTAGTGACTTGTTCCCTTTTACACTCCACATAACTTTTCCATGACTTGATAGCTTGTTGACTTCTTACTTTTCAACAGCAACTCCTGAGGTATCAAAATGAATAATTACATAAAAAATTTAGAACCTTAATTCATGCAATCTTTGTAAAACAGGATGTAGGCCTACTTAGGTACTTGAAACTGCTTTAGCATTGAATAAAATTATTTATTAGTGTACCGTACTGAATATAACAATGTCTGGCATTTTTCAAATGCTATAAACGTCAGGAACATTATGGATTTTAGAGTTACCGGTATTGATCTTTCATGAATGTGTCATTAAAAATTTATATTCAAGTTTGCCATTAAAGTTTTTTTTTCATTTTATCGTTTTATAATTATTGTTCTTTCATGAATTTGGGTTACTAAAAGTTTATATTCAAGTTGGCCATTACTGTAATGATATCTCTCATTAAACTTAATTTTCCAATCATTCGAACAATGTAATTTCCTCATAGCTTAGTATAAACACTTCTCATATTTTTTATGTAATTTTCAACTATTCTTTACTTTCCCCTATGCCTTCACTCTGCTCTTTTTCTTCCCTTCCTCACTCACTTTTTCTTTTCCCTATTCCTTAATAATATCCCATTATTATTTTCTTGTACTGTTAAGCATTGAACACTCGGCCTCTGCGCTCAGGTTCTTCGAACCTTGCAGGGACTTTCCGTTTTTAATATACGATAACCCTATTAATGGTATTTTTATTTTTCATTTCATATTGTACGGTACTTTACTTTTTTCATTTATAACCATTTTTGTCATTGTAATTATGTTTTTGGGACAAATAAAGACTTGATTTGAATCAACTCATATTGAACTTGATAAATATAAAGATACACTAACACACACACACTTCACTTTTTTTGAAGTCCTAACCATCATCTTCTGAGTCAATAATAGGGTCCGCAATACGACCACTTGGAATGCCTGAATAAAAGTTGTGGAAAACTGGTGGTATGTATGGGAAAAGTGACAGAATGTCTTTTTTTCTTCTCACTAATGGGAAGTAAGTTTTTATAGCATGAATCAGGTTTTAGAGATGGATTGGCTCAACCACGCCGGGATACATCGATTATAATATAGAAGGGATCTCCTTGTTGAAGTGAAGTCTTGTAGAAAAATGGTGTGTTTTTATTCTGGCCTGGACATGAGTCACTGTACAGTATCACGTGCTCAATATCGTTATTTGAATCTTGCAAAAAATTGTAAACGCAAGATGAGATTTCATAAGAAGCATGAGACCTTAATATCGTCTTTCATATGTTATGAACAGTTGGGTCTTATAATTTCATAAATAAATTCAAAACATCTGGTGTGGCGCACTCACACAACTTTCCTTGCCGTATGAAAATTGATCAGCTAGTGTTCACGCGCATCTCAAGTCTACTACTATTCGAAGATCTGAGCCAGCTGGTGGCAGGACTATAACGCTGGAAGCACACGAGGTCTGCTAACTCTTCATAGTGGATGATTTAATAAAATCAACAGTTTCCAATTGAAATAATCACATTTTCTCGAATTTCGAGCTTATTTTCAATTTTAGGTGAAAATGTTACTGAACATTAATTGTAGAGATTTTCATGCTCAATCTTTCCCACTTGAAATATTCCGTTTAAATTGTATCTGAAGCCTGATAATTGGGAATCCAAAATCAAACTTTTCATAGATGGGGCGGAGATCCTGAAATTTTTAGATATGGGACTTGTGGCAGTTGATAGAGCTCATCAATGACTATTTCAGGTATGAATTTGATCAAAATCGTTGGAGCCGTTTTTGAGAAAATCGCGAAAAACCCTGTTTTTGACATCATTTTCGCCATTTTAGCAGCCATCTTGAATTGCATTTGATCGAAATTGTTCGTGTCGAATCCTTTAAAGTGTAAGGACATACAAGCACACATACATACACACACACAAAAACCACTTTTTTGGGCTCAGGGGACCTTGAAACGTATAGAAATTTACAAATTGGGGTACCTTAATTTTTTTCGGAAAGCAATACTTTCCTTACCTATGGTAGTAGGGCAAGGAATGTAAAAATTAATGACAATTCCCATAACATCCAATTCAATAACAACTATCATAAATTCAATTCAATGATAATTCCCATAATATCGAATTGGAGGATAAATCCAGTTGGATTTCTCGGGATGGAAATTGTTTATTTGTGCTTATAAATAAGTTTATTGGACATGTCTCCCAACTTTGGACAATTCATTTGACGATATTTTGGGTATTGAGAAGTTTTGTGCTGGTGCCTGTTTCTACTTACGTTACCTTAACATCATAGCTTAATAGTTCTTGATGCAATAAAAAAATGAGCATTCAAGTAACAACTATAATGCATAACTCCAATGTGGCGGTGAACTATTCTAAACAGTTCACATTTTAGTAGTTGAATGTTTATTCAACTGCATTCAGTATGTGAATTTTTATTATCAACTATATACAACATTTCTTGATAAATTATATAATTTTCTCACTCAATTGCCACTGCAAAATGGTTGCATTTCATTGTTGTTCAGGAGCTTTGTCAACCTCATTGCGTTTTCAACAGTTTTCTACTTGAATCAGTAACTTGAGGCCAGGACACACCTGACAAGCAGCGTTCCGATCCAATCACGGATGACAACGGCCTAGAATAATGCATGACACATATGTTCTGTTCTACCACTATCCTTCAACACCACAGAAAAATCGGACATGAGTCGGATCGGAATGTTGCATAACAAGTGTGTCACGGCCTTAATGCTAGCAGTTTAGTTTTTGTAGCAACTGTAGGCTAACGAAGCTTCTCACTTTGCAAATTTTTATCAAAAAGTGAGTGAATTTTAATAATTATCAAAATACACTTGCTTCTTCAGTAGAGTTTCGTTCACCAATTAACGCCAATTAACAACAGTGTTACAAGAAAATAAATAAATAATTTTTTGTTAAATAAGTGGCGTGGCTAGAAAAATAAATCTTGTGCTCTAGCCACGAGTTCAAACATTCCTCACTATATTTAACATACTTTTAGAATTAATGCAGCTCTTTATAATATAATCAAGGCCAGTACAATATGGTTCAGTTAAGTGTTTCGTCACAGAAAACAATAGCATTGCTCTTTTATTAGATCAAGACGAATGTTTGTTGAAAACAGCACTAGAAATATTCAATATAGATGTAAATAGAATATTTTAATATACATAATGTAATAAGTAATGACATTTTTAACAGTTCATGAAGGAATAGACGAGTTTCATATATTGATTTGTACAGTGTTGCTGGTTGGACGCCCAGTGAGATCGGACTCTTCAATCAGTTTTAGCCCAATCCAGATCCAGGATAGGTTTCTAAATCCAGTTGGGGATGGATCCCAGGTTGGAACTGCTGGATCAGGTATTTTTGTCTAATTTCTAGAGATGTGTGCGTTTTGATTTCATGCTCGTAATATTTCCATTCAATAACTTTGGCTAGTGTTTCCTAATGAATTAAAAGTAATATTCATATTCAAACGCAATATTCCAAAAAGTTTTTAATGGAAAAAATGAAAAATATGAATTTTGATTGTAAATCTTCTCATAACAACGTTCAACTTTAATAACCTATTTTGTTCTTTGTTTACTCTTTCCTTCATTATCTACTTTTTATGAAAAGTTTCCACAGCATGTAGATAATTATGTGCTGTAGAATTAAGTGAATTAATTAATTAAGCTGTGCTTTTTGAATTAAGTTTGTTTTCCGGTAATTCTTCAAAACTATATTTTTAATATGTGAATATTTCCTATTTTAGTTATAATAGTGTGAAATATTTCTTCTTTTATCTTTGAAGCATCCAAATTTGAAAATCTACTTTGTGAAAGAAAATTTCACTACTTGAGGACTGAAAATTTTGTGAATAATTTCTTCAAGTATTGAAGAACTACAAGGATTGAACTACTTCGGACTATGTGTTATCTAAATTTGGGAGAGGAATAGCACAAGGTTACCTCATTCCTCTCCCTATCATTTTGATAATGTACTTATTGTATAAATGAATAAAGAATATAAGATAGGTTTCTACCTTTCCAATTTGCAGTTGTTTTTGTTGATGATTCGTATTCTTCTATATTTCATTGCCTACGGAGGAGGCAATAGAATAACTTCATGTTACTTCACAGTAATAAGTCATTACTTTTAAGCCCTGCTGATAAGCACTGCTATTTTTTACTTTCCTTGCCCTATAATTACCATAGGTAAGGAAAGTATTGCTTTCCGAAAAAAATTAAGGTACCCCAATTTCTATACGTTTCAAGGTCCCCTGAGTCCAAAAAAGTGGTTTTTGGGTATTGGTCTGTATGTGTGTGTGTGTGTGTGTGGTGTGTGTGTGTGTGTGTGGTGTGTGTGTGTGTGTGTGGGTGTGTGTGTGTGTGTGGTGTGGTGTGTGTGTGGTGTGTGTGTGTGGGTGTGTGTGTGTGTGTGGTGTGTTGTGTGTGTGTGTGTGTGTGTGTGTGTGTGTGGTGTGTGTGTGTGTGTGTGGTGTGTGTGGTGTGTGTGTGTGTGTGTGTGTGTGTGTGTGTGTGTGTGTGTGGTGTGTGTGTGTGTGTGTGTGTGTGTGTGTGTGTGTGTGTGTGGTGTGTGGTGTGTGTGTGTGTGTGTGGTGTGTGTGTGTGGTGTGTGTGTGTGTGTGTGTGTGGTGTGTGTGTGTGTGTGTGTGTGTGTGTGTGTGTTGTGTGTGTGGTGTGTGGTGTGTGTGTGTGGGTGTGTGTGTGTGTGTGTGTGGTGTGTGTGTGTGTGTGTGTGTGTGTGTGTGTGTGTGTATGAGTTTATGTGCGTCTGTGTACACGATATCTCATCTCCCAATCAATGGAATGACTTGAAATTTGAAACTTAAGGACATTACACTATAAGGATCCGACACGAACAATTTCGATCAAATGCAATTCAAGATGGCTGCTAAAATGGCAAAAATGTTGTCAAAAACAGGGTTTTTCGCGATTTTCTCGAAAACGGCTCCAACGATTTCCATCAAATTCATACCTGGAAAAGGCATTTATAAGCTCTATCGACTGCCACAAGTCCCATATCTGTAAAAATTTCAGGAGTACCGCCCCATCTATGCAAAGTTTGATTTTAGAACCCCAATTATCAGGCTTCAGATACAATTCAAACAAAAAAAATTAAGTGGAAAAGATTCAGCATCAAAATCTCTACAATTTATGTTCAGTAACATTTTCACCTAAAATTGAAAATAAGCTCGAAATGCGAGAAAATAAAATTATTCAATTATTGCAAACTGTTGATTCTATTAAATCATTCACTATGAAGAGAGAGCAGACTTCGTGTGTCTGCAGCGCTTTTGTACTGTTACCAGCTATCTCAGATCTTGGAATAGTAGATTTGATATGCCAGGGAACACTAGCGTCAGTTGATCAATTTTCATAACGGCAAGGAAAGTTGTGTGAGTGCGCCACACCAGATTTTTTGGTAAAGTGATTCCTGCTCTCAATCTCCATATGGCTCCAGATTTTCATTTTTTTATGATAATACAACCAATTATTCATTCTCAAGGCTTTTTATAGAGCTCATTTTATCGTTCTAGAGTATGTATTCAATGATTGTGCTATCATTGAACTGGTGGATGTGCACTAAGTTTATAAAAAAACTTGCTTTATCACCCAGCAAAAGTTGTATAAACTCTGCTAAGAGAGCATGAACATTTAAATGAAGTGAAAATCACACAGTACCTTTTTACATCCTATTGATGAAAAAGTGAATAAATATTATCATAGAGAAAGGATAAGCGTAAGTTTACACTACTACTTTTACTACATTACTAGTACTTTACGCTACTCTTTTCACTACTTTTACTTTGCCTACTTGTTTGTCTCTGATAATATTATCATATACATTGTAGCCTATAAAATATTTAGCAAAATATGCAATAATTATTGGAATTTTTTTTCAATGATCTACAAAATAAGCTACACTTCTGAAGGTCTACGAGATGACAATAGATCTCCTATTGGGTACTAGATCCCTGTTTTTTCCACTTAATTGAAAATAATTGGTAGATGTAGGTTCAAGTTTTCATCTTGAATTTCAATGATTGATTGAACTAAAAAGTGTCCGGTTTCTTGAATAATTTTCCATTCGATAATATACTCACCTATGTAAACCATCAAATTCTTATCTTGTAATAATTTACTTAGATTGTAAAATCTGATTCAGGATGAAGAAAAGCAAAAGTACCTATTAATTGGCACATGTAGTTTTATTGATTTTCAGATTAAAAAATATACTTTCAGATTTTCACAAATTTTAACTATATAAATTTAGTCTCTTCTTTGTTGTAAAATTAACATTTCTTCAAACAATAAGGCATAAACTTATTCTACAATATTTCTTTACTTTTACCATGCAGGAAACTTCAAGGCCATTCATGATTGGAAAAATATCCTATAATATAATTATAATCAGATCACTCTCCGCAGATTAAAAAATATACTTTCAGATTTTCACAAATTTTAACTATATAAATTTAGTCTCTTCTTTGTTGTAAAATTAACATTTCTTCAAACAATAAGGCATAAACTTATTCTACAATATTTCTTTACTTTTACCATGCAGGAAACTTCAAGGCCATTCATGATTGGAAAAATATCCTATAATATAATTATAATCAGATCACTCTCCGGTTTAAGCATTGAAGATCTATTATTGTATGGCAATTGATCAAGTTATTTTAAACATGCTTTCTCATGATTCTTGTGCACATCAACTCATGTTTTGAATATCGGAAAATTCTTTAATCTACTAATTTACAAAGTCTATAAAAATTACTCATCATAGAGGTAGAAATAATATTTACAAGAGGCATAATTTATTTACATATCTAAATTACATTAATTATTGTTTAAATTTGTTCCCAAATACAATTTCGAAACATCAATTTTGTGTAAAGTGATTCAAGATAAAGAGAGGATATTCATCAATAATTAATTAAGATTGAATATTGTTCTGTCACAGTCCGTAATAAGTTCAGGATCAAGATTAATCGATGTCAAAATTAGGTGGAATTAATTCGTAAAGATAAAAAATTCAGAAATTTTAGATTTTGAAATACAGAACGGGGATAGTTTCATAAACTATAATTATAATCATAAACTATAAATTATAATCAATCATACTGGAGATGGAACAGTGGAGATGAAAATAATAATTCCTGCTATTATAACTTGAACACCAAACAATATCAAGATATAATTGAAGTTGAAAAGTTCACTAATCTTATAAATTACTACTAAATCTACTGTTAAAAATAATAGAAATTGGATAGTCCATATTCATTTAGAGAAGCTTCACATTCTACTCCTCATATTCATCTTCATACATAATTATTCGAAGAAAGTTTTAAAGCTGAGAATTTAAAAAGTAATCATTATTTTCGTGAATCTTCTTTGATGGAAAAAACATTTTTTTACAGGAGTCAAGAAGAACTTCACAAACCAGAGAATGTTTTGAAACAAAATTAAGACTAATGCTGTCATGGTAAGATGATATAATTATATTATTTTTATTTACGGATTATATAATTGAAAATCATAGTTGATAATAATTACTGTTGTTTTCCATCAATTGAAGGGTCATTCATGAATTTTGAATATAGATTTCTGAACTTAACAATAAATCATAGAGATGAAGAGGTATTACTTGCTTACAGGTGCTCACTGTATTGTAACAAATTGATTTTGAATATAAAAAAGCGGTTTGGCTCAAAATCAATGTTCACTCATAATAATAAGTATTCAATGTAATAAAGTTCACAAAAAACCGAAAAATGTAGAATCAATAACCAGCAATGATTTTCAATTATAAAAATACGTTTCACCGATGGAAATAAATTGGAAATTGCATTTGTTCAAATGCTAATCAATGAATAATTATTATTAAACGAAAATCCCAAGAGTTGGAGAGTTTTACAGCATCTAATTGGGATTCTCGTTTAATAATAATTATACTTTTTATCATTGAAAATAATTTTTCGTCAAAAATTATAGCTGGGAAAGTCCAATTCAAACTTAAATACCTACCTATTGGCTTTGAACGCTTTAGAACAAGCTGCAATTTAGTTGCCAGAACGTAGTAAACCACTGTAGTCTATATTGTTCTACGAGTGCATCCTGTGGTAAGAAAATAAAGGTCCTTCTTTGCGAGCCTCATAAGTTATTTATTACATAACATGGGAATAAGTAGAACGTAGGCTACTCATAACCTACTCTATAAGATATTAAATTTTTTAATTGAAGAGTTATTATAATCATAATGAAATAACTGCAAATTCATAAAAAAAATGTTCTGATTTTTTTATGTGTATTCTTGGGGATGAACAGTTACAGAAAAATATGATTCACTATAATTAAAATAAGTGGGTAGGATAGAATAAAATGTTATGTATTTGCTAGACTAAACGATTTTGTTCATATAGTTTTTTGGATAAATGACATTATGCAATGAAATGACAAACTAGAACTGAAGAAGGCAAGTTGTCATGGACAGTTTTAAAGTACAGTTGTAAAAGTTAGTAAAGGAGAAAAAACAAGTTTTAAAGTATAGTTGTAAGAGTTTGTAAGAAAACAAAAAACAAATGGTGGGGAATAAAGCAAAAAATGTTTAAGACACTTCAGAAGTCTTCAACAAACATCTAATTCAAATAAAGAGAAAATCGAAAGGAATAGAATCAGTCCAAATGTTTACAAGTTTGATGAGAAGGGAATTTGTGTAGGAGGCTGTTGTTGGAGAATACTACAGTCAGCGGGTTCATCAATTCTGTTTGACATAGTAAGTGTATTTACTGGCGGTCTGCTCGCTCATGGCCTTTTTCGGGTAGACACTGGTCGGCTTCTTCTCTGACTCTGAATGCTCAGTCTGGTACTGTCCCTTTGTGTAGACGGCCTTCTTCTTCTGGCTCGGATAGTTTGCTTGCTTCTGGATTTTCTGAGACGAGAAATCCTCGTAGATTTTCTGTTGGTCGGCTGCCGAAGGGGTTTGGGTGGAGACGTTACTTGCTGGCGCATGTCTTTGAACCTGCGATGATTTGTTCTGCACTGGGTACTGTTGAGTTGGGGCCACCTGTTGGGGAGTCTGCTGGTTGTATTGTTGGGGAGTTTGTTGGTTGTATTGTTGGGGAGTTTGTTGGTTGTATTGTTGGGGAGTTTGTTGGTATTGTTGGGGAGTCTGCTGATTGTATTGTTGATAAGTTTGTTGGTATTGTTGGGGAGTCTGTTGGTTATACTGTTGGTAAGTTTGTTGGGGAGTCTGCTGGTATTGGTTGTATTGCTGAGAAGTTTGTTGCTGTTGGTAAACCTGGTTGGATGGTTGCTGGTTGTGCCAGTAGTGGGAAGTCTCCAGTGGTGCCACTACGATGGGCTTCCTCTTTAGTGAGGCGTAGTCGAACTCCTTGATTGGCACGTTGAAGTTGACCGGCTTCTGGTGGAAGTTGAAGCCACCCTTGTAAGTCACGTAGTCCGACTGAGGTGTTTCTGGGTAGTATGACGAGAAGCCGTTGGGGTGCTGCTGATAGGCGTTGCGTATCCGCAGAGGTACCTGCAACATTGCAAAAGTAGATTTATTATTATTTGAGAAAAACGAGGATTGTCACTTGAAAAATTAAGTTTTTAAACAAATATTAAGATGTTTTAAGATGTCAATGAATTAAGGTAAAATAAAAGAAATATTGTCAGTTCCACATCATTTACAGTATATTACATTGAAAATAAAAAACTGGATAATCCAAGAATATTATCTTGATATCAAAATAATATAGCTTCCACTTTGAAAGTCTCTTGCAAAATATTTTTTTCACATATTGTTGTAGGATCCGTATGTTTAGAATTACGTATGTTTAGAAATCCTCGAGTGCAGCATTTATTTTATTTTTATTCTTCATTCATTTTTTTCCTCTCTTAGTATTGGGGCGCTACTCCTACTGGCGGACAATAAGTTCTCACTTATGCCAGTAGATTTCCACCAAGCAAGCGTATGCTATTTGAAGTGTTAAATAATAATGTAATGATAATCCTCAATCCATTCAGTTTTATTGTGCATTATAACTCTTACTAGTTAGGAATAGAAGTATTAATGCTATTATTGTTCAATTTATTATTTTTTAGTTAGGAATGTTATTTATATGAATTGCATTTGTGTTTTATAGTTAAATGTTTGTGCCTACTTTGTGGAAATAAATTTGAATTTGAATTTAATTGAGCAACTGACATCAATTCTTCTATTTCACTTTAATATGGAATTAATATGAAGAGATTCCACAAAATCTCTTCATAGTGTAAATTTTTCAATGAATTAATTATTGTGCTGCATTTTTAAAAGAAAATGAGTAGGAAAAAGAAATAGTAGGCTAGTAACTGAAGTGTGTTCAGTTTAATAGTGTAGTGTAGAATAGAATAGAAAGTTTGTTACAAGAAAAC
Organism: Nilaparvata lugens; assembly: GCF_014356525.2. Classification (NCBI taxonomy): domain Eukaryota; kingdom Metazoa; phylum Arthropoda; class Insecta; order Hemiptera; family Delphacidae; genus Nilaparvata; species Nilaparvata lugens. Next base: position 20,254,402 of record NC_052514.1, on the reverse strand, counting down.
ATACAAATACAGAAAAATATAATGTGAAAGATTAAAAAAATGTAGTATGTCGTGGTAGTGTAGTGTAGAAACAACTCACTGCAGTTAATCATTATTATTATTGGTTCATTTTTTATAGTGGTTAATCGAAAACTCGATTCTAGTTCGGTAACAATCCAACAATAGTCATGGTTCAAATGTGTATTCTCTCATTCCTAATGGCTGGCATTGTAATCTAAGTCAATCCTCATTTTAAATTTGATCAGCCGAAATTGCATGATGTAATCGCCGTTTCGCTAATGGCTTGCAAACAGAAATTATTTTCGATAAAATGACCGGCAGCTGTAATTTCATACGCAAGGTTAGGCAGCCCACTTAAAAATCTGGTTTCGAATAGTATTAGCAGAGCCAATCGATGCGCTTCACTTATAATAAGCATACAGTCAAACAGTCTTCCTCTTCTGGCAAGGTCGACTGTGCCTGTGCCCTGTGCGGCTCGGAACTGATCCTCTTATTTTGAAATTTGCGCGGGAAAAAGTACATTTGAAAGACATACAATAAGGTTATAGTGAGACTCACGTTATAGAGTCGATGGAAATAATAGGAAGTAATAGTTGCCAATTCTGTTTTCCCACCGCCTTCTATAGGCTACTGTAGATAGCTGTGATTCAAATCATCATCGTATATTTCATATAATATAAAATGTTGATTCTAGTTAATAATGATCAACTCTATCTTAAATAGATTTTATTTGTCATTAAGTTATATTCTTCATGATTTAATACTGTGATGCATTTTTATACTTGAAATGGAATAGTTTGATAGTTCATCATTTCTACAAGGGAAATATGAAAAAATTGGCAACGGTGCAGTACTAGTAAAGGAAAAAGCTATCTGCTTTCTTTAGTTACAGACTAGAATAGTGGATGACAAGTAGTAACAGGCAAGGATAACAGAGTGACTTTATGACGTGAATCATACTATAGTTATAGCATTCTATTGAATTAGCATTCTTCGTTTCTGGTATGAAGGAAGATCATATGTCTAGAAAATTATTTTGCATATCTATAGAAGTTCAATAAATTATGCTTCTACTAAAAGTGGAGGTTATCATTATTCAACCAAATAATAAATAATAACTGTTGCCAAGTATCAGCTTAAATTGGAACTATATGCACATCAACTATTCACTTGATAAACTCCTTAGATTTATTTGATATTGTTATTTTTGATTATCCTTAATGCTTATCGTTAAACTTTTCATTACTCTCATCTCGTTCTCGTTGTACAATGAACATCTTCGTACAATACATTCTCGTACAATGAACATCTCCAATGTGAAATAATAACAAGTCTACTACAAATAAAATAGAATGAAATTTACACTGTCTACAGAAATGTTGTGGAACTTCTCCCTGATTAGGTGAAAAAGTGACTACACAAATATTGTCAAAAATGTTTGTGCATTTGACAATATTAATTTGTGTAATCACTTTTTCACCTCAGAATAGAATGACTTCTCTATTTTTATTTGTTGTTGTGACGAAGATTGGACAGTAATGTCTACTCTACCACTTGACCACGTCAAATATTAAAGATTTAACCCATAAGAACTGTCAATAAAATTCTACTCCAATTATCAGATAAATCTGGAGACAGATGTTATGTATTTGATAATATTGTATGTATGTATTTGTATTTAATCGGGATTTTCGTTTAATAATAACTATTTGATGGTCTTGCATTATTCTTAATGTATACACATCCACATGCTCTGTATAAACAAAGAGCTGACGATCGCCTCTGTAATGACATGACAAGAGCAAACCGAGAGCAGCTTCAATGTCACCTTGAAGAGTGTTGCCAAGGCCAAGTTGAATGGCGTTCATCATCTTGTTCTCTTATTGTAACTCTTCCACTGCCATTCAATGCTTATTAAATATTCAAACAGATGAATCTGATGGAGTCAAATCTGATGCAATAATAATAATAATAATGTATGGATCTGTAATAATATCTTATAGTTGGGAATTTCATTGGCTGTGACGAAGTGTGAGTAGTATATCAATGATGGGTTATTATAGTGAGATCCACTTTAAAATGTCAGAATTTCTTATCAATAACATCAATGCTTTCCATTCATCCAATACTGCCAGTTTCAAGTGCAGAATCCAGAAGTAGGTACTAATAAAAACTTGATTGTGTTATGAACACATGAATAAATTAATATTGGAGTAATTAAATTTTATTGATGGGTGTTTCTTATTCATTATCCTTAGGGATAAATTCTTTTTTTTAATTTTCTCAAGTTAGGTACCAAAATCTGGGTTACTTATAATGAAGTTATCTCATATAGATAGCTTTATTTGATTTTTGATGTAATGATTCAGGAATTATTTGAGAATGTACGGTATCTTCTAGAGCCACTCTCAAAATTTGTTTAGCTATCCAGTGTAAAGGTTTTTAACTATCCTTAATGTCCCTTATTACTTATATTCTTATTGAAACGAGATGTTCCGGCTATAATACCGTTATCGAGTGTTTATTATTCAAGAAATTTTAAATCGGTACCTAAGTTCAAAAAAATGTGTTGTTGGATCAGAAAATATTCTAAAAAAATACATAGAGCAGGATTTAGTTCTAGCCAATTTATACCACTATACACTTCTGAAGAATTTCGAGCCATTTTCTAGTTATAACATCAAAATACAAGCCTAGGGCCCGGTTGCACAAAAGCCGGTAGAATCATGATTGAATTCCACGAGAACCAATCAATGAAAGTTTTTTCAAGAAAAAGGCTCATCTGATTGGTTCTCGTGGCATTTAATCGGGATTAAAAGTTAACAGACTTTTGTTCAACTGGGTGTAGAAGTGTAAAAACTACTTTTATGCCCTCAAAATAAAATGTTGTTAAAGTGTGAAAGCCACTTATTAAAGTCAGTCACAACACTTCAATTTTCTTATTTCTTGGGACTATTGTTTTTAATCTTGATTGATTTATTCGTCATCATTAATTAGCATACATCATATCAATCACTAGAAATTCTCCCATTTGATTGGTAATTTGTCCAGACTATAAAATACAAATTTAAAATACGATCAATCAAATATCTGCCACCGAGTACTGTGGTAAGCTTTCTCAATCATCGTTGATGTTCGTTCCTGGAAAAGTAGTTCGAAATGTTGGTAAGTTCATCCACATTCACACAAACATCCATGAACAAATTAATTTCATTTCTGCGAACTGTGATCATGTGTGTATATATCTTGTGATTCCAGAAACAGTAATCAATCAGTCATTTATTTAAAAAATAGAACTCACAAAATGGTCCCGCTAGGCTAAGCCCAATACTATTATTGTAAAAACTTCAGCAACTTAATTAGTTTTGAATTTAAAAAATCAATGTCCATTAGATTCTTCCCGGCTGAAATATGACAGTCCAAAGGCCGAGACCAAAGGCCATTGACGGCTCAAATGATTTATTTAGGCCAGGTGGTTCCTTCCCGCAAGGGGCTCCCCGTCCCCACCAACAATAAGCCATACGAATTTAGTGTATATATTACGGAAAAATACGTTCATTAGAGAAAAAACACCAAGAATTACGTCGAAATTAACTTATAAATTGAGTTATTTATCTAAATTTCAAATCGCAATTATCAATCCATGATTAGGCCTACACTTCTAAATAATGTAGAGGTGAAATCGAATCCATTTATTTCTTGCAAATAATTATAGGAGCATATAGCTGGAAGGTGTAATTTAAAATCAATGTGTACTCTTATCAATGGAGTTTGGTCGAAGCAATCATCCATACTAATTAGATCTGTATAGGTGATCTGCAAACTCATTCGATTCAATTATCGAAGAAAACTGTGTTCAGAAAGCGCTTTGTTAGTTTGATATATGTCGGAGTCGGAGATGGGCCGTCTTTCAATTTAACAATGCATATCAGGTTATTAAACTTCACTGTAGATTGATGGTTATTTTATGCTGGAAGGAAAGTATCCCATATCAGTGACTAGCTTCAAATTTATAATAAAAAATCAATATAATGAATGTAAAAACTTGAATGATCTCAACTACAGTATGAAACAATAATAGCATCAATAAAATTATAAAGTACTACTCTTAAAGTAAATTAATTGGAAAACTCATTAAAAAAAAAAAAAACGTCTACATATTATTCTACATTAATGCTAATGTAGCTTTTACAAAGAGTAGAGCTTCTTATTTGGAAGCAAACTTCTTCTGTGTTGAATATTGTTGAAATATTATACGTCTATTTGAAAAACTAATATTTGAATGAATCTTGGACAATAATTAGTCTGGTATGTGTTAGGCTATTGAAGGAATGAAAAATGTAATGATTGATATTGATTTCAGTCAAATTGTTTTCAAAGTGGATTGTGAAAACATGTTGAACGACTGTGATGATGAAGAAACCATTAGCGATTTCCAGAAGCACTGGATGATTGAGAGCATTCTGTATTCACCTCCGAACAATTTTATGTCTGCAGATGTTCGATTATACTAATAGCGACATGAATCGAAGAGCGATTTGCGGTAGTGTTACAACATTCACTGCCAAGAGGCGAAAGATTCATTCATGGAGCGGCCAGATGAGTCTTGAAATTATTGCTAGTCAGCCATTAAACCAGTTCGTAAAGCGGGTTCAAGTGATGGTGAGAACCATTTTCCAATCAGAAAACTGATGAACAAACACCGAGACCTTTCAGGTAGATGGTGACATACGTGAGTTACGCGAAATTCATCGTCTATTTGGAAATTCCGAGAGTATGCATGATGGTTTATTTTCATATAGGAATTGAAGCTGTTCCAAACTCATAAACGATACCAATGTATCACTAAACTTAGTAGGCCTACAAACACCATCGACAGAAACTCCAGTCATCATTGAAAATGAAAATTATCATTTACATAACCTCTAGACTGTGTATTCCAAATTAAGGTTTTAAGCAGTTTTGAGCGAATGCCTGTTGTTTTTACCTGCATTGTATATATTGTCCATGAATAAATGAAATGAAATGAAAATACACTCTCGATTATTGAAATTAGTTTGTAGGCGGGAATCGGGGAATCTGTTGGTTCATAAAAAAGTATTTAATTAAGGATATAAAGCTGTCGTTGTTGTGTGTAATATTGGTGTCATGTTTTATTGGTACAGCATCGTACCATTCAGGTAACATAAAACTAGAATTTTAGACGAAAGTTCTAATAATTCTAATTTAACTGCTTTCATTTCATGGTTAATTAGTGAAGAGCTTGAGTCTCGTTTTTGTTTGTCAATCAGGAAATGAATGGAATGGGGAGAATTGTGGCATTCACTTTTATTCCCTTCATAACATTTTCAAAAATCTCAAAGTTTTGGCTTTACCAGCTTTAAATTTGAAATTCATCCAATTACTTTATTCACATTGCTTCTTGATCCTCAATAAGTACGATCACACAGCAATCATTAGCAGCATGTCTCAGCCTCAGGAGAATGGCAACGTCTCTTAGGTAGGTTCATTCTCATTCAGATGATCTCCCGCATTAACGATTAGCAGAAACTTACAATAATAGGTCAACATTACTATTGAGAAGGATATTTTTATGGATAATTTTGAAGGCTGTAGTACATTATGCCTCTCATGTAGTTATGCTATATTTCTTTGCTCACAATAATTTAGGTAATATTATTGAAGGTCGTATGTTCAAATAACTACTTCTTATTATTTTGTATAATATCCAATGTGCTCAGAACAATAAACTAGGTTAGATTGAATACTGGAGGAATCACAGGTTGCTACTAAATAAACGCGCATAGTATCATAAATTTTAAGAAGTATAATCATAAATTTTAAGAAGTATAATCTTAGCTTTTTAGATTCCATATTCCACTTTTCTAACCTTTCTTAGAGGCTTATTATAAATGAAATTTAAATTGATAATTATCAAATTCAAATAAATCTATTAACTGAATGTCAGTTCACCACTGATTAGCTCAGTAAGTTTCTTGTCAATTTCTGGAGATAGTAGTAAAAAGTTACAATAAATGCAAAGAAGGTTGTACAATGAAGGCTATCATATATTTCTCACAATGTTGGCAAATTGATCTCTTAAATAAAAAACCGAGAAAATAGAGTAGGAAACTGTTTTAAAATACTTTGGATTTTATGTGAAAACTCGAACTCAAGTGAAATAAAGCATGAAAAGGTTACCAAGAGTTGTAAACAGGCATTTTTTTCAATTTCAACATATATTACGGGTTGGTCAGTTGGTTATATTCTGCAACATTTAACTCATATGTTACCGAGTCAAGACGATGGTAGGGAGGAGAGGTTGGGGAAGAGGCTGAAGAGGCTCAGGACTTTTAATATAGCTGATGTGGAGGAGGAGGAGATGCAGGACTTGAATATTTTCTAAATGTCAAGTTGCCAAAATTACCAAGTACTTCAATTCTCGGTCATGTCACTTACGACAGGTTAATTCATTCGTGAAATGTTTTATGATTAAACATCATCTTGTTTGACGTGGTTGCATGTATGTAAATTATAACTCAATCCAGTTCCTCAATGATCTTATTAAATGTTCAACATTTTCTGTCTTTTTTGAATGATCCACACCATTTAAAGAAGTTGTATAACTAGGACAAGCTAGATGCACAGTTTTGGCAGATGTGGATAATAATCAATTTAGTTGCATAACAATCTGGAGCAAATCGTTTTTCCGCTTTATTGGGTTTACTCATTCTCATCGAAAACGTAATTCTGAACAACCATCATGCCCAGCGAAGATCTGTGATAATCTTCTGCAGCAGTAATCGAACGATCTCCTCTTCTTCGTGAATCAAAAGCTGGATCTGATAAGTGGAAGGTTGAAGCAGTAATTGCTGCCAGGCTTGGATTTTATTCAATCAGTTCAACTAGATTGTTATCAAATAATCTTGCCTTGAATCGTAAAAGTTTATTTCAAATATTATTTTTTAGATGAAAAAGTATTAAGAATGAGATTAACTAGTGACCCCCTGGTTTGGAGAACTTGCTCATAAATTGTTGTATTGTAATCTTTGAAACCCGCAACTTTTAATTATACAGAGTTGGTGAAAATTATGGAAACATCTTAATATTTATTTCTTTTACATGAATAATTTGACAGTAGGTTTCATTGGGGATCCTATTTGAAATGAGAAATTACTCTGTTGCTTCAACATCTTTGACCCTAATATATGAATCCAAATAAATTTTTCTAAATGAGAAGGTCGTTCCCTGGTTATGTGACACATGATTTCAATACAGAGTCCTAAGAGAAAATGAATGACGAAAACCGCACATTGGTATCAGTTCGTTGATGTAAAAGTTGTAAATTATGTTGTATATTAACCAGCTGAAATTATGTGTAAGCGCTTGAAGGACTGTCTGTGTGATAGATCCCAAATAGCCTCAGCTGATGTTATGAATGAATGGAAGAACTGTAGTAACTGTATTCAATGAATTTTTCAGCGGATTGAATCACAACAATTTTTTCTCATGCACTTTCAATGTTATTTATTATATCATGAAGGACGAAGGACGAAGGAGTGAGTCAATTTTGTTGCCCAAAGAACTTGACCTGTGAAAAGGTTCAAAGAATACGTGTACAAAAATTGAAGCTGATTGATCAATTCTTTCTGAAGTTATTGTAGAACATACAAACAGACGGACAACGACTTTGGCTTTCAGTAAGTCAAAAGTGAGAACTCGCTAACGCTGGTTTAGTTAGAATTAGAGGATGATATTGGATGTTTGTAGATTGAGTATGTGACTAACTCAAATTCCAATTCCTATGTGTTCAATATAATTCTACTCTTTTCAATTCCACCTATATGAAGTACATATTGGTTAATAGAAGAAAACAGAAAACTTTTAAAAAGTGCTGCATTTGAATAATTACACTACAATTACATTGAATTATCTTCATCTCATGCTATTTCAGCTTTAAACGTCTCATTTATATATTTTTTTCTCATAAACGTTTTCGTAGTTTCAATTCCTGGTTTCAAGAGACTCAGGATTACTACTGTTTATTCATTTGCTTTCTAGAACCTGTTTTTTTATAGTCAGAAGCTTCTAAAAAATTTATATTTTATTGAGCTTGCTTTCTAATACTGACCACTAGATATTACTTATCCAGTACCTATTATACAATCCACAATAATAAAGTAGGATTAAAGTCTTGTATTATAAGGCAAGCAAGTATAACAAACTGGAAGCAAGAGGAATTGAAAACTTGACAAACTGAAAACTCGAAGAACTAAAAATAGGCCTATGACCATCCTCGGTGAATTGAGAATCTGTATGCAAAATTTCAAGTTAATCAAATCAGTTCATTAGGCCTAGTTCATTCGTATATTTTCTATCATGTACATGATTGTATTAGCCAATTCCTTTCTTTATTATATTATAGACTTCAACGTTGTGATTGTAACACAAATACGTGAGTTTATTACCTTATATTGTTAACGTGAACAGATAATCCAATAAAAGACTGTTTAAATTATGAATATTAGGAATCCATGTTATGTAGTCCTATATTGGAGTCATTTGTTAGGCAAATGCTTATCGAATTTTTCAATCAGTTTCAAATACGCTCAAAGCAATGGTATGGTGTGAAGGATTATGATTACTCTCCTAATGACTTATTTATTGCAAACGCAAGACATGTAAGGCGAAAAATGGGTTAGTGACCGGTTAACAGCCATACAAACACATAATCATGTGATTAGACCAGAATAGTGATCACAATTTACTCCGTGCAACCCATAATCAAGTCCAATTCGTGGTAGAAATATATTTGGAGCTGAGATCTGGATTAGATAAGGATGGATCTTGAGAGTTGGCTATATTCACCAATATTCAGCAATATTGGTTGCTTCAAGAAAAATAGGAAATTGGTTTGTTTTCTATCATGCTTAAATTTTCCTTCTTTCCTAATTGAAATTTTCTTCGGAATTCAATAAAAATAAGGGAAAAGAAGGGATTGGTTTTATTAGTTCTTCGCGTGTTTTTCATGAATGTAATAAGAAAAAATAATATAAACTTTGTGTTTCTTTGATGTGCTCGGATTTGAAATGTTTGTATTTATTCTAGCTTGTATCCAATATTTATTAGTTTTCGTTCTATAAAGTTTGAATTCCAAATTGCAGAGAATGTGAATAAAATCATAATGGAAGTCTATTTCAAGTTGCTTACTATCCCTTCAATAATTACAATACAAGATAATAATATTTCAAGGTTTTTGCAATCAGGAGGATGCATAAAGTGAATCTTTATCCTGAGGGTACCGTACTGTAGTTCATTGTTGCAGCAATAAACTGGTGCAGTAGATTTATTATTGAACTCAGTACTGAATAGTGGTTTTAATGAGCATCATTAAATATAAATAATATTTGAGTCGCCTTTGCTTCCCTCTATTATTAGATACAGCAATCAGCAAATTCAAAGAAATATGTTATCAAACATAGATATATAGAAAATGCTGGTAAAGAAGTTCCAAATAGTGCAATAATGGGCTGTACACAGATATCTATAGTTCATTGTTCTGTCTGTGCTGTGGTCATGTTTGAATATTTTCAAGAGTAACTCCTTTCAATGGACAATTTCAATTATCGTGTTCAGTGTAGTTTTCACTTATTGTGTTAGAAAGTAAAGTTTTGTATTGTTTTCGAAAGTAAGGTAAGAATAAACTAATGGAAACCTTGAATTATGAGGGACATGTACTCTATGGAACTTATGTCGATTTGTGCAACGAGAAATCATTATTTGGTCACAAGGTTCTTGTTATTAAACAAATTGAACTTTGAAGATGGAAGATTTATTAGAAATTGCAGTTAACCACTGCTGGAATATTATTGTTGTATAATGTTTTTTTTTTCAAATATCAAAATGAAAGCTATATAAATCGAACTGAGGACTTCTGCTGCTGCAAATATTGACCGAAGTACTAAATAGCAGAAGGAAATTTGAATAATGAAACTTTCCAAAAACTTGGCCTTGAACTTTTTCCAAAGTCAATACTTATTAGGAACTGACTAGTCCCGTATTATATTCAATAGTTCGCTCACTCAGATTCAATAACGAATGACCAGTATTCCCGTTGAACATTCAACCATTGACCATTGATCAGCACTACATACATCACGTGCTACAAAATCATTTTTTGATAACACAGTAAATAACCTATCCTCTTTGAAAAGAAAGATCTTTTGGACTTGAGCTTGTCTATGTCACCATTGTAAGTAAAGCTTACCACTCAAATGAATAAATTAATAATTATTTTTGAATGATAAAATAATTCTCAGGCCCATGATGACGACCACATGTTGATCTATGTGAAAACATCTCAGATGGAATCTAATCCCGCTATCAGAGTCATCAATCATGAACTCTCATTTCTTTGAATGTTTCATCAGACAGCCAATCTTCTGCTAATGATTCGTCTAATTATAATTCGCAACAAGCGAATTGGATTGTGGCTTACTATGTTTTCTACGATGTCTCTGTTTATCTCCACTCCTGTATTTTTTGTCTCTCTCTGTTCGCCGCCCAAAAATTGGTTTTGCAATTGGATAGAATACAGGGTGGCGTCGAAAAGGTGTGGTCCTCCAATTGACAACAAAAGACGAATGCTAAGTGGTGCAAGTGGTCCTGTCAAAATACAGTCAATCGCCCACCATTGTCACAGCAGCCGGCTGCAAGTGCACGATATCAGTTACATATCACATTACATAAAAAGTGTATGTTATTGAACCAGCCAGTTGAGGAGGTTCAATAATGTAGCACACTAATGATATGTCCAAAACTGAATGACGACTGATACTGAGCGCCTTCCGTCTTCTTTCGTCCTTTTTTATTCTTCTTATTTTTCTCTCTTTCTTCTTCTTCTTCTTTTTCTGTCCTTCTTCTCCTTCTCCTTCTCCTCCTCCTCCTACTCCTCCTCTTCCTGCTCCTCACCCCCTGTTGTTCAAGCTCCTTTTATTCCTCCTTCTCATTCTATATACTATCCTGTTTCCCTGTACTCTTTTTCCACCCTTCCTTCTTCCTCTTCAATCATTCTCTCTTTCACTCTTCACCCTACTCCTCCTCTCCTCTTCCTTTTTCTTCTCTTCTTCGTTCCTCCTTATACTTCTATTTTCCTGCTGCTCCTCCTCCTCTCTCTCAACCTCAACCTTCTCCTCTTCCTTATTATCCCTTATTATACTTGTCATTTTTTGCTCCTCGTCCTTCTCCTCCTCCTCAACCTTCCTCTTCAACTCTTCCTCCTCCCGTTCCTCCTTTTCCTTCCTTACTCGTCCTCTCTATTCTTCTTTTCTGATTGATCTCAATTTTCGTCTAGTTTACTTGATTATTCATCAATTTTCTCTTCTTTCACTTTCTACGGTTTTCCAGTTGTTTCTTTTTTCTCGTTTCCCCCTTTCTTCTCATTCTTCTACTTCGTTTTAATCTTCTCTTTCTCCGCAACTGAATCTCTCTACTGCTTTCTACTCCTCCTCCTGTCAATTATCATAATTTTTCACTTGTCATTAGTCTCCATCTTCTACTCCTTCACATTCGCCTCCTTAATCTCAAATTCATCCTTCTCTTATTCTTTTTTATTTCCTATTTGGTTTTCTTTCTTTTTTGACCTCTCGTCTGTCCGAAAATAAATCGAAGGCTGTTGGCGCAATCTTTTGTCGCAAATGAGTCTGGACAGTATGAAGTCGGTGTGATTGAATTGGTTGTCCAGTTGAACAATAAAAGCAAATCGTAACCAGTCGCTTATCTCCATACGAATTTGGAGAGATCAACTGATCCAACAATATTATAATTTGCAATGGAATTGGAAACCAAGATTGAAATAAATTATGTTTGTTTACATCTGTGTTGAAAATCAATTGTGTCTGTTCATATGAACAGCCAAAACGCTTGGCCATTAATGATGTATGTGCATGTCAATTCCCAATTAAATCTGTATTCATTGTTGTGTGGTTGAGCTTATCACAAATAAGTTATGATTAAATTTGCAATACTTGATCAAAATAAATGATGGAAACATTATTTCCATCAAAAAGAAACAAAGTTCCTTTCGATTCGATCAATAAAAACCTGTTAATTAGATTAGGCCTATTAGAAACACACAATCAGCTGTTTGTTTTATGATGATTATGAAAATTTTAAATCTTGGAATTGCTACTTTCCTTTCAGACAATTGTCTGGGAAGTTCAAACGAAAATATACACATTAATAGTTGTGAGAATTGATGATTACAGTTTTCATGTGTTTCAAAACATTTCAAAGTGATTTTGAAGCTCTGTTCTCAGTCTTCTCCTTCCTTAGGACCTCAGAACTGAGAGTACTGCAACTATCAAAGCAGAGTGCAGAGCTATCTCAGTTCTATCTTGATACGATTCTATTATTGCAGTATACATTCTTCAAACACAATTCTTTCCAAACAATTTATCGTGAATTCGTTTCTCCAACTCAGCATTTCAACCAAAAGGAAGCCGGTACATAGGGACAATGTTAACTTCCACTAGCTGTCGCGGGAACACGGAATTGGAAATGTCCAGAACTGAAAAGTACTTGACATTTACAATTCCGTGTTCCCGCAATAGCTAATGGATTCTTGGTGGAAGCTATTGTATCTTGTCAGCGTTTTTATTCCTTGAGAAACCAACAGTTTTCTAGTCTGTCCTTCATGAATTTTGTGATGCATATTAGTTATTACAAATCAAATGAGACCAATTCAAATTCGATTGTTGGTATGAAAAAGGCGCAGTAAATCATATAATGTCTTGAATTGCAGAAATGAATAATCAACCTCAGTAAGGGCCCGCACATGAATGAGCAGAGGTAGCCACATCTGTGCAGGTGACTGGACCGCCTCGAGTGGCGTCTGGACCGGCTGCTCAGAAGAGTTCATTTAGGGCCATGAAGGCGCGACGTCCTACAACCTCATCCTCCCTATGGATAACCACATCATCACACCAGAAGACCCAACATTAGCAGCCTTAAGGCACATCCTCTATGAAGCACGTGAATGTACACATATGATATGGGAGGTGTGACAAGGAAGCCAAATGAATCATGAACTTTTCCAATTAATTATAATAATTGAGAATTATTTGATTGTATTTTAAAATGTTACTTAATTCCACTCTCAGAACTGCACAAATCTCTGGAATTATTTGATTAGACTAGGCCCTTAGGACTGAGGCCCATATTAGACAGACTATGTGTATAGAGCTCCAGAGCTGAGTTTTAAATCTTTAAAAGAACGGCCGGTAACTACAGTGTAATTCAATTCAAACTGTAGGCATTTCTTTCATGCTACCCATTCAACCAATGCTGGCAGTATGAAGAGGATCTCACTATAGAAATCTTAGCTGTAGGGCGAAAACACTGGCAACTGCCGAAAAATATAGTTAATTGAAAATCCAGTTTTCCAGTGATTTCACTCATTTCTGAGAAACTGTTATTTACTTTTTATAGTAGATTAAGTTTGTCGAATCAGCGTTCATAATCTCAGGATTTTGTTTGATAAAATATAATATTGTAATTCGGATATTGTTGGTAATATTTTAGGGCGTGAACATTCTGAGAACCCAAGTACCAATTGCCGAAATCGATTCTTGATACGGTACTCAAGTTAATTGACAAGAGAGAAGGAAGATCTATGATCGAAACCGCACCCTTTTCCTATCAACGCCCGAATTAAATGATATTTGTCAACTTATGAATATTCATCAATCGAATCCAAATTAATACTATTGACATTTCCGAACAGGGAGCGACCATTTGGAATTGAATCAAGCCAAACTAAATGTTGAATCATACAAGAAGGTCGTAAACTTTCATCGATTTGAATACTTGGAACATAAATTTTTATTATTGCGAAGATGTTCGGTTTGAATTATTGACCTGATTCTTGAACGAAATTAATTTTATTGCACAATCGGTCATGATGTATGGGTATTTGGTCCATGATGTTTTGCGGTTATTCAAATACGACTCAACATTCCTCCCGCATTCACGATTCCGTGAGGCCGACGTTTTTTCTCTAATTTGAATTGAAACTTTATGCAACGTGGATAATATACGATCTGTTAAATAACACTGCCTGACATTTCGAGTCAATGGCGAAAACTCTTCTCCAGCTATGCTCTCCCACTAACCGACTTGTTTGTATTTCTCTTAACATCATTTGAAAGATGAGCGACAATTTCTCATATCCAAGAGTAAACATGAGAATTTATGTAAGTAGAACTGTGGGCGAGCTACTTGATCAGACAGAATTGAACATGCACTTTGATTCGTTCACATCTGAATAAAATTGTGTGTGAATAAATTAGTGGATGAGTATGACATGTTATGTTATGTCCAACACCTAAATAAAATAGTGTAGGAATATTATGATGGAATGGACAAAAACTTATTATTGTTGGACCATTGAAATCAGTGGCAACATAAACATCGAATAAGTAAGTAGTGGGTGTCAAGCATACTCCAATAAAAATAACAACGAATAATTGAGTTAAGCCAGTTAAATACACACATCGATTATTGGACGTTCGATTTTTTGCAGTCCTTATGAATTCTATCAGATTAAACGGAACTTGACGAACATAATCTGTTTTTGACACCATCTGTTCAATTTAATAGAATTTATAGGACGGCAAAAATGACCAAAAATCGATATGTGTGTAATTAGACTTCAATCATAGAGAAAATTTTCCCCTTTTTGTGTAGTTGAGAAGTTGATATTGTGGTAATTATTCATATTGAATGAAAAAAACTAAGAAATTGTCAAAAAACCACAGATTTATTGATACTTAGAAAGACCGGTTTCGGTTATTACACCATTGTCAATCTCTGATAAACTCTTATCAGAGTCTTAATCAGTTTATATCATAAACATTTAATCATATTGAATGAAAAAAACTAAGAAATTGTCAAAAAACCACAGATTTATTGATACTTAGAAAGACCGGTTTCGGTTATTACACCATTGTCAATCTCTGATAAACTCTTATCAGAGTCTTAATCAGTTTATATCATAAACATTCAATCATATTGAATGAAAAAAACTAAGAAATTGTCAAAAAACCACAGATTTATTGATACTTAGAAAGACCGGTTTCGGTTATTACACCATTGTCAATATCTGATAAACTCTTATCAGAGTCTTAATCAGTTTATCAGAGATTGACAATGGTGTAATAACCGAAACCGGTCTTTCTAAGTATCAATAAATCTGTGGTTTTTTGACAATTTCTTAGTCTTTTTCATTCAATAGAGAAAATTAATTATAGGTAGGGCCTACCTACTATTCACTTGGCCCGTACTATATTTTAGTCTATTCTTATTCTACGGTTCAATAATGTAGTATTTTCAAGTATAGCTGAATTTCGATGATGATTTCCGGAAATGATTCACGTTTGACAACTGAAATAGTGGTAGATAGACATTTTTAATGCCATACATTTGAAAATCTAACTAGGCTACTTGAGTGATTATAGCTTCAACGATTGTATCTCACTAGTATTTTCTAATTTCACATCCAATGTATCTAGTTTGAAGAGTATAGAGTGGATAAACTCCAAGAGTTTATATTTTTCTATGCATTAGGTTTATAACAAGAGAAGTTGGTAGATTCCTTAGTATACATGGCCATAATGTAGTATGGAGTATGGACATATTATAATATAGACGAACGTACAATTAGTACAAGGACATACTGCGTTTGGGTGTCCCTTCAGCATAAAAATTCAATCCTACAAAAACGTTATACAATCAAATTACATGTTGTTGGATATAACAATAAGGAATGTCCAAAAACAGTTATCATTGAAGATTAATCAACTCCATTCAACTCTAATTTTCAAGATCTCAAGGCTACAGTGTGTCTTAAATATTGAACTTATTGTTCAAATATGTTATCAAATCCCACAGACCTGATAGACTATGACCTTTGGCTTTACCACTATAATCTAGCTCCAGCAGATCGCATGTTTAATGATCTACCATGTTGACATGTTGTATGAACTCATAAACAGTTGTCAAATGACTAGACTTCACAATGTTCAATAGATGTATCCTTTTCCTACTCTTGATGTTTTCCACATTTGGTTTAGGCTACTTATTCTACGGTTCAATAATGTAGTATTTTCAAGTATAGCTGAATTTCGATGATGATTTCCGGAAATGATTCACGTTTGACAACTGAAATAGTGGTAGATAGACATTTTTAATGCCATACATTTGAAAATCTAACTAGGCTACTCGAGTGATTATAGCTTCAACGATTGTATCTCACTAGTATTTTCTAATTTTACATCCAATGAATCTAGTTTGAAGAGTATAGAGTGGATAAACTCCAAGAGTTTATATTTTTCTATGCATTAGGTTTATAACAAGAGAAGTTGGTAGATTCCTTAGTATACATGGCCATAATGTAGTATGGAGTAAGGATTTATTATGATATAGACGAACGAACAATTAGTACAAGGACATTGTGCGTTTGGGTGTCCCTTCAGCATAAAAATTCAATCCTACAAAAACGTTATACAATCAAATTACATGTTGTTGGATCTAACAATTATGAATGTCCAAAAACAGTTATCATTGAAGATTAATCAACTCCATTCAACTCTAATTTTCAAGATCTCAAGGCTACAGTGTGTCTTAAATATTGAACTTATTGTTCAAATATGTTATCAAATCCCACAGACCTGATAGACTATGACCTTTGGCTTTACCACTATAATCTAGCTCCAGCAGATCGCATGTTTAATGATCTACCATGTTGACATGTTGTATGAACTCATAAACAGTTGTCAAATGACTAGACTTCACAATGTTCAATAGATGTATCCTTTTCCTACTCTTGATGTTTTCCACATTTGGTTTAGGCTACTTGTTCGACTGGCAGCGATCTTGACGTTAGGCAGTTATTTGCAATCAATCGCTATTCTTTGCTCGTCTTTAAAAGGCATTGACTGATCTCAGCGACCTTTTTCCATGTATGCGAAGTCTCTCATTCTCTACCTTCACGTTCTTCTCCTTTCTGCATCTTTCGCCATCTGTCAAGTCAGATCTCAGATCCAGTAAGGAATGTGACGTTTCTTCGTGCCTCACACTTTTTCATCTCGGGAATATTTATTTATGCATCATGATCTTGCACTTATGCACCTATGGCTCCCTTACTGAGTCACTAATCAGCATTATTCCACAAAGGGCCCACACTAGGCTCATTATGACTCATTGCCCGCGTCTTCATTAAAGAGGATGTCGACCTTGAGGCAGAGTGCGGATTCCATACGTCTGCCAATGATGTCAATCCTCAATTTATTAGCATTATATCATACACTAGATAAATTTTTATGACTTCATCAGACCATAGTTGTGAGAGAGATATTATAAGGTCCTCAAGATGTAGGCAGAAAATGGTGTGACTACTAGATCATTCTAAATCAGATTATGAGATTTTATACGAAAATGACATAAAACTTGGCTCGTCAGTCTTGTTATTTACTTCCTACTAAGAACTTATCCAGATGTGGTAGGCAATAGCAGTAAAAATATTGGACTCGAGTTTATTGCTTCTTATTTAGCTGACAACCAAGTTTAATCCGAGTAAACAGCTACTTGTAGTGGAATGCTTGAATTTGAAATGAATACAAAATTATTTAATATCGAGTAGAATTTGACAAATTTTCAATTATCATTGTGTGCAGTTATGTACACACTGTTTATCATTTCCCATGAGTGAAATTTATTAATAGTAGAATTTAAATGAGTAGAATAATGTGTTTTCATAATTGTTTGATGTGCATATGTTCAATCAGATGGCAAAACTGTTCAAGAGTCACAAACTTAATTTTTATGCACATCAAAATCAAACTCCTCCACTGCTACATTTTCTCAATACTCTTCTATGGGATGGAGTCATGGACATTGACCAAGTCAACTGAAGAAAGATTCGAGGCTTTTGAGATGTGGTTGTATAGAAGAGTGTTGAGAATTTCATGGATGGACAGAGTGACCAACAAAGCTACATTGGAGCGAATGGATAAGGATTTGGAAGTGATGAACATCATCAATAGCAGGAAGCTTGCATATTTTGGCCATATCATGCGCAATGAAGAAAAATACGGCCTGCTGAAATCCGTTCTCCAAGGAAAGATCTATGGCAGAAGAGGACCAGGAAGAAGGAGAATATCATGGCTGAAAAACCTGCGTACCTGGCTCTCCAAGACTACAACAGAACTTTTCAGGATGGCTGTAAATAAGATATCCATAGTCAGGCTGATCGCCAATATTCGGAACGAATAGGCACTAGCAGAAGAAGAATAATTGTTTAAAATTATGAGTAATTTAAGTGAGAAAATAAATCAGTAGAATTTATTAATATCTTGGTATATTAATTTATAAATGGTGAATTGATATATCGTGTGCTGCTTCTATTTACTTCTGCAGAACATAAGACAATGAAATGTTGATTGGTGTTTCCCAATAACTATTGCATTCTGTAATTCTACGAATATTGGAAGTCTCTCCTGGATGTGTTTCTTTGGATCTTTTGATATTTTATAATACACATTATCCACTTTCATTTCCAATATGTAAATAAGTAAGTATGTAAATCAGTTTCTTGAGATAGAAAAGAAAATTCATTTGAATGACGGAATAATGATTGAATTTGATGGAATAAAATGATCAAGAACAATGAAGATTTAATCAAGATTACTTTGAATCAGAGTACATTGAATGATACCAGAAGAAGAGAACCCATAACCATGTTAGCTACCTCCACTGAAGAGTAGAAGAGATTCAACAAATACCTTCTACCCACTTTCTCACCCACTAGTAATGACAAATAAGTAAATGAAGCAAATTCGAGGTAAAAGTTATGTGGTCTGGATGATAAAGGATGCTCTTGTGAAAGTTTCTGAGCAAGCTTGGATTGGATAGATACAACCCATCACATGTTTTAATAGAGAAATTTGGAGACTGGATTCGGTGAAATTGCATCATAATAAATAATTGCCGTGTACATAATCTGGATCTTGTTAGATGGCGAAAATGATTGATCATTAAGAAAGGCTTGATGTCTCCATTGAAATACTGGCAACAGACGCAGGGAGGAAATGATCGTTGAACGGCGATAGGAAATGTTCAATGGTCAAATAACAAGCTTGATGTAAAGAGGCCATAATCACCTGACAATGTCATTCATTATACTTGGTGATTGGCTAGCTTTAAAATGCAAACGAGCCATTCGGAGAGTCTGGAGAGAGGAAGAGAATAGGATAGAAAGGAAGAGAGATAGAGATGGAGAATGATTGAGAGGGTCATAGTGATAGGGAGAGAGAGTGAGAGAGTAAAAAAGGTTTGTTCCGCTAACGTAATGGGTCAGTGCTAACTTGAGCAAATTAATTTCGGCATAGTAGCTCGTTCTCTAAATTCAATAGCTGGAGTAACCTCTCCCTCCGATCGAAAGTGACATTTATTAGCGAGCAGCAAAGTGATTATAGCTTCAACGATTGTATCTCACTAGTATTTTCTAATTTCACATCCAATGAATCTAGTTTGAAGAGTATAGAGTGGATAAACTCCAAGAGTTTATATTTTTCTATGCATTAGGTTTATAACAAGAGAAGTTGGTAGATTCCTTAGTATACATGGCCATAATGTAGTATGGAGTATGGACATATTATAATATAGACGAACGTACAATTAGTACAAGGACATACTGCGTTTGGGTGTCCCTTCAGCATAAAAATTCAATCCTACAAAAACGTTATACAATCAAATTACATGTTGTTGGATATAACAATAAGGAATGTCCAAAAACAGTTATCATTGAAGATTAATCAACTCCATTCAACTCTAATTTTCAAGATCTCAAGGCTACAGTGTGTCTTGAATATTGAACTTATTGTTCAAATATGTTATCAAATCCCACAGACCTGATAGACTATGACCTTTGGCTTTACCACTATAATCTAGCTCTAGCAGATCGCATGTTTAATGATCTACCATGTTGACATGTTGTATGAACTCATAAACAGTTGTCAAATGACTAGACTTCACAATGTTCAATAGATGTATCCTTTTCCTACTCTTGATGTTTTCCACATTTGGTTTAGGCTACTTGTTCGACTGGCAGCGATCTTGACGTTAGGCAGTTATTTGCAATCAATCGCTATTCTTTGCTCGTCTTTAAAAGGCATTGACTGATCTCAGCGACCTTTTTCCATGTATGCGAAGTCTCTCATTCTCTACCTTCACGTTCTTCTCCTTTCTGCATCTTTCGCCATCTGTCAAGTCAGATCTCAGATCCAGTAAGGAATGTGACGTTTCTTCGTGCCTCACACTTTTTCATCTCGGGAATATTTATTTATGCATCATGATCTTGCACTTATGCACCTATGGCTCCCTTACTGAGTCACTAATCAGCATTATTTCACAAAGGGCCCACACTAGGCTCATTATGACTCATTGCCCGCGTCTTCATTAAAGAGGATGTCGACCTTGAGGCAGAGTGCGGATTCCATACGTCTGCCAATGATGTCAATCCTCAATTTATTAGCATTATATCATACACTAGATCACTTTTTATGACTTCATCAGACCATAGTTGTGAGAGAGATATTATAAGGTCCTCAAGATGTAGGCAGAAAATGGTGTGACTACTGGATCATTCTAAATCAGATTATGAGATTTTATACGAAAATGACATAAAACTTGGCTCGTCAGTCTTGTTATTTACTTCCTACTAAGAACTTATCCAGATGTTGTAGGCAATAGTAGTAAAAATATTGGACTCGAGTTTATTGCTTCTTATTTAGCTGACAACCAAGTTTAATCCGAGTAAACAGCTACTTGTAGTGGAATGCTTGAATTTGAAATGAATACAAAATTATTTAATATCGAGTGAAATGTGAAAAATTTTCAATTATCATTGTGTGCAGTTATGTACACACTGTTTATCATTTCTCATGAGTAAAATTTATTAATAGTAGAATTTAAATGAGTAGAAAAATGTGTTTTTATAATTGTTTGATGTGCATATGTTCAATCAGATGGCAAAACTGTTCAAGAGTCACAACCTTAATATGCACATCAAAATCAAACTCCTCCACTGCTACATTTTCTCAATACTCTTCTATGGGATGGAGTCATGGACATTGACCAAGTCAACTGATAAAAGACTCGAGGCTTTTGAAATGTGGCTATATAGAAGAGTGTTGAGAATTTCATTGATGGACAGAGTGACCAACAAAGCTGTATTGGAGCGAATGAATAAGGATTTGGAAGTGATGAACATCATCAAGAGCAGGAAGCTTGCATAGTTTGGCCATATCATGCGCAATGAAGAAAAATACGGCCTGCTGAAATCCGTTCTCCAAGGAAAGATCTATGGCAGAAGAGGACCAGGAAGAAGGAGAATATCATGGCTGAAAAACCTGCGTACCCGGTTATCCATGACTACAACAGAACTTTTCAGGATGGCTGTAAATAAGATATCCATAGTCAGGCTGATCGCCAATATTCAGAACGAATAGGCACTAGCAGAAGAAGAAGAATAATTGTTTGAAATTATGAGTAATTTAAATGAGAAAATAAATATTAGTAAAATTTATTAATAAAGAATTGATATATCGTGTGCTGCTTCTATTTACTTCTGCAGAACATAAGACAATGAAATGTTGATTGGTGTTTTCCCAATAACTATTGCATTCTGTAATTCTACAAAAAATGGAAGTCTCTCCTGAATGCGCTTCCTTGGATCTCTTGATGTTGATAATACACATTATCCACTTTCATTTCCAATATGTAAATAAGTAAGTATGTAAATCAGTTTCTTGAGAGAAAAAAGAAAATTCATTTGAATGACGGAATAATGATTGAATTTGATGGAATAAAATGATCAAGAACAATGAAGATTTAATCAAGATTACTTTGAATGAGAGTACATTGAATGATACCAGAAGAAGAGAACCCATAACGATGTTAGCTACCTCCACTGAAGAGTAGAAGAGATTCAACAAATAACTTCTACCCACTTTCTCACCCACTAGTAGTGATAAATAAATAAATGAAGCAAATTCAGGGTAAAAGTTATGTGGTCTGGATGATAAAGGATGTTATTGAGAAAGTTTCAGAGCAAGCTTGGATTGGATAGATACAAGCCATCACATGTTTTAATAGAGAAATTTGGAGACTGGGTTCGGTGAAATTGCATCATAATAAATAATTGCCGTGTACATAATCTGGATCTTGTTAGATGGCGAAAATGATTGATCATTAAGAAAGGCTTGATGTCTCCATTGAGATACTGGCAATAGACGCAGGGAGGAAATGATCGTTGAACGGCGATAGGAAATGTTCAATGGTCAAATAACAAGCTTGATGTAAAGAGGCCATAATCACCCGACAATGTCATTCATTATACTTGGTGATTGGCTAGCTTTAAAATGCAAACGAGCCATTCGGAGAGTCTGGAGAGAGGAAGAGAATAGGATAGAAAGGAAGAGAGATAGAGATGGAGAATGATTGAGAGGGTCATAGTGATAGGGAGAGAGAGTGAGAGAGTAAAAAAGGTTTGTTCCGCTAACGTAATGGGTCAGTGCTAACTTGAGCAAATTAATTTCGGCATAGGAGCTCGTTCTCTAAATTCAATAGCTGGAGTAACCTCTCCCTCCGATCGAAAGTGACATTTATTAGCGAGCAGCAAAGTGATAGCACGCCTATTTATTATGATAACCCTCACTTACACAACTTACAGGTTCAACTTACAACCATGTAACGCGATTTAACTGCACTCCTAAACCTAATCCTTTTATTTTACTGCTTAGTATGGTGAGAAATTGTAGCAAGCATACATTGTGGCCACGTAATGAGATGTATCCAGTATAATCATATTTGATGAACTTTAATATCATGTTTTATTGCAATAGTAACATCTAAAAGCCAGCCGTTCGGTAATAAAACCAAGTGCTAGATGGCATCTAAGACATGACCGTGTAACTAGAGCGACTGTGTCTTAAACTGCAATAATAATGCTCTTATTATGTGTAACTATTATTCAAGTTTCATGAGTTGCCTCCTTAATTATTTTTGCAGATTGTTGACTTGACCTTTATCGACAATGTTCTGTTGTAAATCAAAATTAGGATGGAAGACTGAAGATTTATTAGGAATGAACTGAAGAAATATGACGATTCAAGGAATTTGTAATCTTGAGATGCAGTCTTGAAACAATTAGAGGGGTTATAGTTCAACTACTTGACTGATTACCTTCTTACTGTAATGATTATCTTCTATAAAAATGAAACTTTAATTTTCTTGAATTGTGTGCTTATAAAGAGAATTTAAGATTTGACTGTGAGTCAAATCTATTGACTCATATAATCCCTCCTATTGAGGGACCTTCCGTATATATTAATACTATTTTACTTTTAACTCATTTTGTTAATTATCAATTGTATTTATATAATTATAGACATGTATGCACATTGTTTTGAAGGAAAAAAACTTTTGTTTGATTAAGTCTTGAAAGAAAGGAGGAGAAAGCTAAGTTAGCAAAATCCTGAACGTTGTATGACAGATTAATAGAATATGATTTTCCATAATGTCTAAGGTGGTATGTTTTATATAGGTTGCAATCATTGTTGGCACAAGACATCAAAATATTTGGGAAATAGAGAAAGGCTTTCAAGAATTTGATCTCCATAGAATATCATGCTTGCTGGATACAAGTTCTTTTAAGTTATTTGTTGTAGTCAGATATTGTAGGTTGAAACCAAATACAAATAGACCCCATTACCTTATCCTATGTGTAAATAAATTACCTAGTATCTAGTACCCCATATTAATCATTCTCATCAAATATTAGTACTCATACTAATATTTATTCTTATTACAAAAATCATTCTCATTATCAAATTTATAATTTCTTAATATAGTAAAAATATCATTGTTATTGCTGGTTCAGCTTTGGAATTAAGTGTGACATCCTAATTATTTAGAGCTTTTCAGATTCTCTCGGCTGTTTATTACCCATGTTGGCAGCTATCGTCCTCTATGTTTTGGGACGTTTTTGTCTTGAATTAATTCCCCCTTGGAAGATACGCATACATTATTACGCAACAAGGCAAACGCCTATTAATTCAGTTTGAGTAGAAGAAGCAGACCCGATTGGGAGATGTTACCTTATCATCGTTATGGGATGTGGCAGCATGTTAGAAGAAAAACAAGAGCAAGAGAAGAAGAAGGAAAAGAATAAGAAGAAGGAGAAAAAGGAGGCTTGATGTGATGGCTAATCTTGGTGACCTACAGAGCGGTTTAAATGTCAGCTCACAGATTTCAACGGGCAGAAGAGCTCTACAGCTGTACTGCTTCGATCAAGAGCTGCTTCGCAAATGTAGAGCAATCCACGTTATGGAGAAGTGGAATAGATATAAATTCAGATATACAGTAAAAAATGTGCTCTACTGTTTCATAGATGCATACTATAATAATAAACATTGATGTACAACAAGTTGATGAGTATCTAGTACGATTTAAAAATAAAGAGCGAACATGTTCACCGTGTACATGTAAGATGATATACATATCTATGAAGTTTTTTTCAAAACTATAATAACAACTTGCAGATATGATTCATTTCATAAATAAAAACTATCTACTCACTGACTGTGGCATGCTTTCAAATCTCTCGGAATTCATTTCAATACTTATAGATATACTGCATTTATAGTTTAAAAATAGTGATGATAACGGCGAGACATGAATATACTCGTATTGGTACCTTAGTCTATAAAACTGTAGAAGAGTACAGACCCTTGGGCTATGTAGCAGAAGGCGGGCCATTCTGGAGGAAATGATATCAACACATCAGAATGATTGCATGCGATAACTGGCACAGTATCTTCATTCCTATTCGTTACCAGAATCGTAAAATATAATGAACGAGAATGATGAAAGCTGTGTTGTGGGCTACAAGGCCTTATTAAAAGACGAGACTAGAGACTTTTGAATTTTTCCAGTGATGATTCGAACATTCAATCATTATTATTGAAAAAATATTGCATTATAGAAAAAAATATTTATTTTAAAATTTTTATGTGGAATTGACATTGCCCGATAGAGTCCAGGGAGAACTATTGTACCAGGATAGATTACATTTGATGGAATGTTTCCCTCCTTTACTTCCGGGAGGTCAAAGGAAGTATAAGCACAACTTAAGTGAGATAACAAAGCAAGAAATAAATAATAAAAAAGTGCTTTATGAGAGATGGTTGAATACAAAAAAAGTTGAGGACTTGCAGAAGTATAAAGAGAAAAATAGAGAGGTTAAAAGGTTGATAGTGCAAGAAATGAACAATGAATGGGAAAAACGATGTTCACAAATAGATCAGTATATTGGAGGTGCAAGAAGCTCAGAATCCTGGAGAGTATTGAAAACCCTTCGAACCAATAGGAGAGAAAAAATCACTGTTACCAAAATCAAGCCTACAGAGTGGGAGAGATATTACAAAAATTTGCTCACAGAATCAAGGAGAGAGTTTCTTGGTGATAGGGTGATTCCTGAAGATCGAGAACAGCGAGAGACTCTAGTATTGCAGGAGGAAGTGGAGAAGGCTATACAAACTTTAAAAAACAATAAATCTGCAGGACCAGGTGGCATCAGTCCGGAACTGATCAAGTGTGGATCTAAAAAGTTGTTCAGAATCTTGACAGTGCTTTTCCAGAGAGTCATTGATGGGGAGGAGGCGCCAGGAGAATGGAAAACGGCGCATATGACTTCCATATTCAAGAAAGGCGACAGGAATAGGTGTGAAAACTACAGAGGTATCGCCGTTCTTTCAGCTATGGCCAGAGTGTATGGGAAAATTCTGAAAATAAAGCTAGAGAAGGAAATAGAAGGGAAGATTGGGTGTGAGCAGGCAGGATTTTCGGCGGGTAAATCATGCATAGACCATATATATACTCTGCAGCAGATCATTCAGAAGAAGTATGCAAAAAACAGGTCAGTGCATCTTGCTTTTGTGGACCTTAGGAAAGCCTATGATACTGTGCCGCGAAAAAGACTTTGGAAAGCGATGGAAAACCTTGAAATACCTCGATATCTCATCAATGCCACAGTGAAACTATATGACGGGAACAGGATTAGTATTAGGATTGGTAAAAGCTTGACACATCCATTTGAAACATCAAAAGGTTTGTTGCAGGGTTGCAGCTCATCTCCAACTCTGTTCAAGATCTTCTTAGAAGATACCTTGCGGACATGGAAGAGAAAGTGCCAAGGAATGGGAATACCCATCAGAGGAGAGAACCTTTTCACCCTTTGTTTCGCAGATAACCAGGTTGTGATTGCTCAGGATGAGGAAGACCTAAGCTTTATGATGAGGAAACTCAAGGAAGAGTATGAAAAGGCTGGTCTGGAAATAAATATAGACAAGACGAAAGAGTTTTGAAAAAGGGTACCGTACTATGAAATTATTTCATTAGTAATTCACAATTCAAGAGGCCTATTGAAATACTTTATTAGAAACAGATCCACTTCATTATTTTCATTATTCCACGTTTCAACAAATTGAAAAGCCTTGTTCACTCCCGTGATTTTTCCCTATCGAACACAATAATTTTTTACTAAGCTAACCTTTTTTTACTAGTTAATCGCTTCCATCAAGTATGTATCATAAAAAAAATTACTAAAATAAAGGCTTATTGATAGAGTTCAATTCGAAAAACTTATAAGTATTTATCTTCCTTATCAGTCACCCCCTCACCACTGTCCTAGCCCTATTTTTTAAATAATTACACCAAATAGTGCAGACCTATTTCTCATTAATAAGTATTGAAAGATTATATTAATATTACAGTATAATTATCAAATCATGACTTATATTATTTGCTATTGCTCTCACAAATAGAATCAATGAATTAGAAAGATTAAGAAATTGAAACAGAAAATGTTAGTTTGAAGTTCATTCGAATAGGAAAATTCAACTCTTTTATATCGAGAATTGAATTGATGAATAAAATGTTGTCAATGAAACTTACCGCTGCTAGGACGATCACAAGAGAAGACCACACCGATTTTTGTGACATAACCGCCGTAAGCCTCTGGTGAACTTGACAAGTCTCCATTATTCTGTCTTTTCTTAGTTCGTCTGCAATTAACACAAACACAAACTGTCGTTAGGATCTTCACAAGTTTCACTACAATAATATAATGTTCACTAGGTACATTCAAATTCAGTCAAATTTCAAAGTCACTAATGAGAGGAATCAAAGAACTATGCTAAAATTCAATCCAATCTAGATTTCAAAATCTTCAAATGTTTTCAGGATTTAGATTCAAAGTCGGAGCACAAAACACAATTTATGTGTTCCAAGTTTTGTTAAGCTCTTGAATGAAATGCTCGGTTCAAAAGTTTAAACTTGTTGCGGGAGAAGCGCGAGGAGGCGATTGGCCCTAGCGACGAGTTGAAATGCGTCTGAACATCATTTCTGTACATAGGTAGCGCGCACCGCACACTGGCAGGCACAGGCTAGCAGTGCAGGCGTCCCAACAAAATACAACAACGACGGAGCAGAGCAGAGCAGAGGATGACCGCTGTGTCAGACCTTGCTGTATGCTTCCCCGTGATCTAGCACTCCACTGCCACATTCACTTCAAACCGTCAGCAATGGTACAGTGTGAAGCATTGGAGTTGTTTCATAAGGTAATCTGACAGCTTGTGAGCATTTTGACAGAGGTAAGATTCACTTCATACTGGCAGGGTAGTTTGAATGGGAGGTATTGAAGCTGCTCTACAAGGAATGCTGACAACTTGCGGGCATTCGGACAGGAGCGAGATTCACGTGAGTCTGTCAGCGCTGTTTGAATGGGGAGCAGTCATGAGAAACGCTGAATTGAATCAGCAGCATGGTTGTAGCCGGCGACCTTGACTGTGTCTGGATGTGCCCACTGCCCACTCTTCGTCATCACTAATGTCGCTTCTTCTTTTTCTATAATACTTGTTTTGCGCGCGCTGCTCTCGTTTTTCATTGTTGCTTGCTTTGATTTGTTTTCAAATTCTGCGCCAGATCTTTTCAAGCTGGTGGTTTTGATGTTGTTATTCTTGCTTGCTTTGATCAATTTCTGCATTAGCCAGGGGTGCCCACAGGGAGTGCTTGGACGCAGATTGCGTTCAAGGGCATAGGAGGGATGGGCACCCCTGCATTAGCATATATTTTGAGTCCATTTCGAGTTGGGCTATTTTGAACCGCCAATAAAGTATCTTTTCAAATTCCAGCAACTCAAAACGATGGCTCATAGCCTGGCTCTTAAATCTTAGATTTTGGTTCAATATGTATTGTTGTTAGGCCTACTTTTTGCACGCAGTCCCACCTGGTCAGAGAGGAGTTGACCTGTTGATTCAGTACTCCGTAGACAGACAGATTTGTCTATCTGTCTACTAACTTTGCTCCGTAGCTATATCTGTTGATATCCATCTCTATAAAAGCATTTTTTTTGAAGATAAAAACTATTTTCATTATTAACGCTTTGTAGATACTATGTTGAACTAAATACACACATTCTCATATTGTTTCTGGAGATTGCAACTTTAATCTAGGGTCTACGTCTACCTATACTTGAGTGAAGTCAATAACTTCAAACTATACTTTGAAGTTGTATTCATTCACAGACAATGTATAAGAGAAATGTATACATACAATGTATGATCAAAACTGTCTTCTCGCTGGCTGACAGTTGCATAGAGAAATTCAAAATAGAAAGTTTTGAAACAAAAAAGTTCTTGTAAAGTAGAAAGGCTGAATAAAAAAAGAATATAGCCCAAAGTAAAATTATAGGCCTACAAATTTATCGTTTTTATTTTAAAGGGTTATGATTTTCCTTCACAGACTAAGCTTAAATTACATTTTATGAAATTCATAATCTTTGTCACTAATAAAAACTCCCTTTCATTAAAGTTTGATACTATCAGTGAAAGTTGATACACTGTAATGAACATCATTGTATCAAAAAAGAAGCCACGCAAGGCCATGCATGAATCAATCATATTCTCTCAGCACTTCTAGATAATTGAATTAAGATAGGTCGTATGAAAGAATGATAAGTCGCATCATGTATCATGCTGGTCCAACCAATTGCATCATCAGTTCTATATCTGAAATCTATCATTCTAATCACGCTCAGCGGATCTAGTGAAAGGGAGAGTCATTTATTTAATATAAATATCATCGAAGGTCATCCAAACTTGGCTGCAATTGTAGGTTTCAAAGTATTTTGAATTTGAGTTGTTTGTCGCGTTCCAGAAATTACCTATGGTCATGTGATTTATAAGGCAGTTTGCTCAATTTAGGAGACATCATGGAGTGGTCCAATTATATCACTATATCACGATTGACGGATTGACTTTCAATTTGTTATTATTGTTTTTAATTTCACAATCAAATCAATAATTATCACTTTCAATATATTTCATGCTCGAAGCATGAGTCTAATTTATATAATTCTTGAACACAATAATGAATGTATTATTAAAAAAGCTATTCTGTTCGAGAAATAATCCTATAATGGGCTCTTAGATTTCCCTGTAAGCATTCTTTCTGAATCATTTTATTCACAATCGCTCTCCAAAACCTCCTTTACTAAATATCCAATGGAAATTTATTGTGCATTCTATACTTTACTACTACCTCTTTTTCATATCAACTACGGAACTATCATAACAATGAATGAAACTATCCAGTGTTGTGGTATGATATGAAATTTATGTGAACTGAGTCACGACCAGGTGTCATGATAACTACGCATTATTGTTGTGGGATTGTATTGCTGGTTTGTTGTGATTTTTTGTGCTACGGATGTAAATAAACATGACACTGAAGCAGCCTTATCTTGGAAGAGTAAGGAAAAGAAGAAAGAGAACAACATTCTGGATGAAGGTGGATAGTGAAAGAAAGAAACAGCTTCTGGTTCTTATGTATGTCAGGAATTGAACTAGAATACAGCGTGCTGCTGTATGATAGGTCTACTTAGTACAGTACTTTACGGACAGAAACTGTCCATTGTATTCCTTTAAAGTTGTCTTATCCAACCGCATTTTCATTGTGGAGATTTTTTAGAATCTATTATCATTTTACAATGAAGTGTTTATGGGATGAACGTCCATTCAATGGATTTTCTTTCTTGAAGGGTGTGCAATTCAATCTAGCTGGATAACATTTCATGGTAATTTACGTAAACAGAGTAGAATCAATGATTATTCTTATGCATAGCTTGCTAGTTTGAGAGCAGTCTCAAACAGTCTTCACCTTCAAGAAACAATACAGGGGTGCCCACATGGGCGGGGGAGCTTGGACGCAGACTGCGTCCTTGAAATTCTTGCTCAGAATCAAATCTTGGGGGGTCACAAACAAGGTCAGCAGTGTTTAGAATGACTGCTACCAGCAATTATTTTTCAAGGGCGGGGGAATTTTTGGGTTTCTCCAAATTCAAGTCCATGGGTTTGGGGGGTTGCGCATTCCTCAAAATTCAGCAAAATCCAGCTCCAGCCCCCATTGAAATGAATAAACCCACTGTGGGGGACCCCTGATAAGAATAGCAGCTAAATATTCCAACAAAACAGACAAAAAGTATCTTCTGATTTGACAAAAAGGAATTCTGTGATCTCTTTGGTCTGTTTAAGTGATAGAATTGAACTTGGAAATAGACACTTTTAGGATAATTCAACTTTTATCCAAGTCAATCTGAGAAAGTGAAGCTGGAATGCTCTTGAAAGCAAATGGAGACGATTTTTTGGGAACCCATGTTTATCGAAAGAAGATGTCAAATTATAAATCGCAAATACCTTGACTGCACAGGATTATATCCGAACAATGAAATACAATAAGAAGGATATGTTTCCAGAAGAAGATGGGAGAGGAAAATAATAAGAGATTCCTGGGTTAAGAATCATGAGTCTCATCTCTAATCACAGAAACAATATAGTGAATCTATGAAAATGAAAATTTGATCGATTGCAGAAATTCATCATGAAAACGAGTTTATCTATTTCGCACAAAATTCCTTGCAAATCGATTCCTACACCGCTAATGAAGTAATTTTCTATAATTGTGGAAATCTTAAAGACAACTAAAAAGAAAACTTTGAAAGTCTTGTAATATTGCCCATTCGCAATTCGAAATTGTAGGGAAGAATCACTCGCCGAAATAATGAGTGTGATAATTGTCGTATTATAAAGTAAAGGTGGCTAAAAGAAGGGTAAGACACGGAGGTGTGTCTTATACGTATTTGAGTCTGATTCGGAGATGATGACTGCATTGAAAAAATAGTTACAATAAAATGACATGGAATGCGCAACTGGTGGAGCATGTCATAACGCATAATGCACAGTCAAGACACTTCATTACGAGTCAATGCTTTTAAATAAGGGGGATCAAGGTCAAGATTGGTTCTCTCCATTCCATAACTAACTTATGGGCTGGACCTCACTTATATCATCGGCTGAGTTATTAGCTTAGATGGTGCTCTCTGTCAGAAAACAATAAAACTTATAGACAAACTAATTATGTTTGAGTCTGTTGAAAATATTTTAGACAAAGATATATTGTATATTGGCAATAAGTATAGGTATATAATTCCTATATATTAGGCATATATTGATGTATACATAGATATACTAGTTGGGCAATTGGCCAGCTGACCATGATCATAATCTATGAAGCATTTCAGACAAAGAAAAAAACGGCAACAATACAAAGAAGACAACAAGAACAAGAGGCAACTCTTGTCAGTACTATTTATTTATTTATTATGCTACTACCTGTCTTGACCTGTTGAGTTCACTTTGAATTGACAATGCTAAGCACTAGCAAGTCGCTGCTACAATGGGAGACACTGCATAAATATTTTGTCGGTAGCACTGGGCTACTTATTATTTGGAGGCAAAGTCTGAATGCTGTGCAGTGGAAATGACATACATTCAGAAATACTTTGCATAAATATGCGACTGTCAACTTTAGGAGGGGGTGATCGGTGATGTCGTATGTCATTGGTGTGTTGGCTGACGTTATCGTGATATTTGTGGTGGAGTTCATCATTCCTAACTTTTATATCAAGTTCTTGATTTAGTTTATAGTTTCAGTTTGGATTATTGATAAATTTGTTTTTTCATAGCTTTTTTGGAGGGGAAGATGTGTGTCATTGGTGTGACGTGGTTCCATTATATTTATAGTGGAGTCCATCATTCCAATATGACATGAGACAAGTGAATTTAGAGTTTCAAGTTGCTAGTTCTGAATTATTGTGAGTTTCGAACAGGTAATATGAGATTGGATTATTGATTAATATTTTTTTTCATTTTGCTTGCTATTTTCATTTTGCTCTGCAACATCGTTATCAAGTATAGTCTATATTTCCATATTTTTTGCCAAAAGTCAACATGTCCAAAACCTTTTTTTTTAATCATGTGAGTGGTTGGAATGCTTTTTTTATTGATTTCAAGCTCTCGAACTCACATCTTAGTAAGTAAAATTTAGTTCAAATAATTTTAAAAAATTGCAGAATAACTGATGATTCACAAGTTTTTCACGTTCCTGAAAAAAATCAAGACTGGATATTTTGAGTTTTGAAAAAGCTCCTCTAGGAACAAATTTTGATCATAGTTGAGTTTCATTACCAAATTAATCTTTTAATCAATAACAGATAAACTCAAATTAATTTCTAAATGAATTAACATAATAAATAATAAATCAATCATAATAAATTAACATTGTAGGTACATAAACTACGATGAAAATTAAAGGAGTTTATAAAATGCAAATTAGAAATAAAATTTGAAGGAATTTGCTTGAGTTTCATTTGAAGGACGTAGCTTAGCTTGAGCTACTTGGGGTGGAAAAATTTTATACGCTGTGTAGTGTATTGGAACTTATATGTACAAAACATACTTTTACAATATGATGCTTTGCTAGGATATAATACTTGCTAGAATAGATTGGTTCAATACATATTGGAATATCATTCTTTGTCTATCCTACAAATGAAGATATATTACTGTCCGTAACATATCCCTTTTGATGATCATGAGAATTTATCAAAATTAGGAAGTATGTATTCAAATACTTACAAAAATCACCCTTTACAGAAGCGTTCCACTACCCATTGCTGATAAATGGTTGATCTGACAGCAGCGGAATCTGGTAACAACTGAATATTCCCCTGCCAGCTAACCAGTTGACTCAGAGGTAGGCGCATATCACAAGTATCATGTTCTACTTGTGCACGATAAAGTAATTTATTTGTGCGGATAATGTGTTTTTCGATTAATTCGAGTAGCAGTCCCTTTATCTTTATCATTTTATAGCTTGAGATAAGGTACGCTGATCTATGATAAAGCACCCTTTAATTATGGCTTGTCATGGAAGTTGCCCGTTATCTCTTATGTTGTACTTGTAAAATGCTCACCGTATTACTCCTGCAGATACAACAGATTACTAAACAACACGTTCAGTGCAAGTTCATCTATGTGTTGTATCAGCTGCTCTTATAAGTTTTGCTTCGATT
The DNA here is from genome assembly GCF_014356525.2 of Nilaparvata lugens. Lineage (NCBI taxonomy): Eukaryota > Metazoa > Arthropoda > Insecta > Hemiptera > Delphacidae > Nilaparvata > Nilaparvata lugens. Next base: position 20,220,813 of record NC_052514.1, on the reverse strand, counting down.
ATCTGTTGCTCTTATTATTGTTAAATATTAGTTTCCATCATTTGCCATCTAGCAAACTTGATTTAGTTTCTCAAACGAATTGGGGAATCAAACAGACAACCAATTTTCTGTAATGAAATCTAGTGTATTGCTCTTTTTATGAAGTGTGTGTAAGCCTCAAGAATGCTATCGAGAAAGTAGACCAGTTGAATGTCTCAATTCCGATTTTAAATAGCTAGCTTCCAATGCAGACTTCAGAAATTATTTTATCAAGGTTCGAATATGAGCTTGCTGTTTCACTAAAAAACAACTCCAGTACTCGATTATTTCTTCAAATATCATTCTCTAGATTCTCTATTCTATCTTCTTCTCGCGATCTTCATAGTACTGTTATATTGTATCTCTAGCTAGGATAGTTTTTCCAGTTATTTTTACGAAAAATTGTAATTCAATCTCCTCTGATTCTAAACGTTTTTAATCTGAGTTGAATTTAACTAGAAAATAACAATTCCTTTGAACCAAGTTTACATAGGTTGGAAGAATAAGACGTCGATGTTGTCAATACCACTATATTCATTCAAAATCGATTAGTCTAAAATCAAAACCAATATAGTGGTATTGACAACATCAACGTCTTGTTCTTCCAGTTATGGAAAAATACTATAACATCTATCACCATTACAATCAAATTCTACGTAGGTTGTTTTAAACCACTGTCTTCAAAATGTCTTTTGAATTGAAGTCACTAATTTCTTCACATTTTTCTTCATTAAACAAAAGAATGAATATTAAAGGCACTGAAGTTGTCTATGAGTAAACAGGAAGCCCATACTCGAAGCTTATACACTTATTACTCGGAGCAATACTAGAGCTAGCTAGCTTACTGACAACCCTCGAAACAAATTAAGATCTTATCACAATATAAGATGTTTTATTGATGATCTGATCCAATCAATAACTGTGTCAAGAAAATGGGTGGAAATCTATCTAGAGTCTAAAACCCAAAAAATGAAAAAAGAGCTGTTGTACTGCTTAACTGTCTCAGTCGTGAACATTCCATATATTATCTTTGTAGAGCATGTTCACGCTCATGTATTCGATAAAATATATGACCCGTTTAAAGTCAGAATTGGATCTGGTTTAGATTCCAATTTCAATTGCAATGTAAACCATGCGAATTAACGAACAGGTTTAAGCTGTAGCCAGTATTCTCATGTTCACTACAATTACATCTCGACTACTTAGGACAAAAGTAAGAGGGAAGTGCCGTTTCTAGTTTATAAATCTTTGGTGAAAAATAGTGTAGCCTCAATAAGTGAAATGTATGCCTACACCATTGCTTAGTTTATATGTTCAGGTTGCCGGTAGTGAAAGTTACAGACTGTATCTCTCACGTTGTCTTGTGTGATACAATCAAGATACTTGTGTTGCTAGCTTCGTTATCAGGTCGACGAAATTCGTTTGTATCGTCCACGAATTGAGGAAACAGACGCTATGTGAGAATTGCTACTTCGTTAGTGAATGCTGAGACGTACTGTACTAGTTTTACTAGAGGAATTTTTATTGTAGAATACTACAAAATAGCAAAAGCTATTTTTGTCATGTTTTAGAGTGCGAAATTATTGGCTGGGGAGGTTGATAACAAGGCTGCACAACTATTCTTCAAATATGTACAAATAAATAATCCATTTCCAAATATTCTATAACCATTCAAAATACGGATCTATATCATAAGAACTTCCAATAAAAAAATTCCCAATAAGAGGTGATGGTTTTCCTTCTGACCGTTCAAAGTCTCATAGATTTGTTTGGAAAGTTAATTATTATTCATTGGTTTGTTTGAAAAATAAGAGGGAATTTCATTAGAGTGAGCTAGAATGAGAGCGAATCACCTCTCATTGTGTCTCCCAAAATTGGAATAGACCGATTTAGACTTTTTAGAGAAATATTTATCAATGGATCTATCATGAGTTCCAATATACAATTGATGTATGAATGGATTTACTATTAAATGCCTTGAATTACCTACAGATTTCATCAATTTTTATAAGTAGATTTTGGAGAAATGTCAACACTTGTTGCACTTATTATCAGCATTCAACCATAAATTTATTAGTTCAAATAAGATGCAATCAATTCAGAAAAACAAAAGCTGGACGAAAACTGTCAAAAGTATTAAGGACCATTAAATAACAATAAGACTTTGAATCCTCCGATAAAATAAATCAATGGATCTTGAGATTAGTTCAAATCAAAATCACTCCATGCCCATATTCATGTTTGGCATTGGAGCTATTCTAATCTGCTCGGTTAAAAATTAAATTTAAGCATCACCTAACAAAGCTTATCTTTGACGCCGTCTGTCGAGACCTTTACCTTGTCTCAAACGTTACTGTAATTTAATTACCAGACCGCCACATCCTGTATTGTATGCTCGCTAATTGATTACCTGAAATAATTCATTGCGGCTACGTGAGAGCAGCTTAGAATAACAGCTCAGCTTTGAAAAGTCCATTAGAAGATTAACAGATAAGACGACGGACTTTGAAAAAATAGCGCCACGAACACGCTTAACCTGAAGGTTTTTTTAATTGTATGGTGGTGCAATTAATTATATTACAATACATCCCAGTTTAACGAGAATTTACTCGATTATTATTATTCCATACAGTACTTGAAGTTCAATTCACTTCTTAGCGTAAATCTTATTTCTGTGCCTTGCTAAGTACTCTGGATCCATTTGTCATTAACTCTCCTACATTCAAACATTCAACTTGATTTATATCTAATTAATATTTCAATTTATCACGCAAAGTGAGACACGCTTATTGGTTCTTTCCTTGCTCTGTAATCGTAAACACCGCCCATATAGAGACTTTTCAAAAGTGTTATTAGATGTGATAAATTAGAACATTCATCTTATGTGGAGCGTGACTTGATTGGTATGAGTTGGGCGTATTTTTGACGACGTAAAATATCATACAAATTATCACTAATCTCTATTCTATCGTTAATGCTCTACGGGTTTGAAATGTCCATAAAATTTCAGAAGCGACATTTTAGAAGGTGTATTGCTGATCGATCATGTTTATACAAAGTGTATGTAGGGGTAAATGTTGCATAAAGAGCACTTGGGCCTACCCTTTTCGACATAATTATAGATGGCCTTGATCAGTAATGATATTAATTACACAATATACGCTTTTCAATAATCTTTTATCTATATCAATTAATTCTTATATTAACTAGATAAAAATTTTGCAATTCGATCATGAAAAGTTTCATGTGAATAAATCAAACTTAACAAAATATTCATTTATTTGTTCAAAGTGTCTGCAACAAATCATTCAGTCAGCTTCTAGAAAACATAGTATAATATGATATTAAATGATGTTGAAATTGAACAATGATCTAGTTTAAGATTAGAATTGACTGTATCGTGTTCTTAATCAATAGTTCAAGCTCCATCTATTCCTTTCATTCGTTAGAAGTTTAATATTATTTCAAATACCTCTAAACTTCTATCAGTTTTAGGGTATGGATTGGAAGAGATTCTGTTCAATTGAGGAGATTGAGTACACATTGCATTGAGCTCATTCGTTGTTAGTATGAGCTTTGAACCTTCAAGCTTTAACGATCGTTTGAGCTTTGAACAGTTTTGAAGATTTTTCCCGACAAACAAGAATATTGATTAGGATGATTAGGTCATCTGAGATATTCCAAGAAGCTATTATCTGGTATGTAAGGCTAGTACCGTATCTAAGAGACTATTCTGAATTTTGCTAGACTATCCCATGACACTCGAAGATGATGTATTGGCTTCGACTATGAGATACTCGAAGCTACTTTTGAAATCAACCATAAAGAGTGTTTTATGGAAACATAATTCAAAATTGATACGGTTTTTGTTCGGAAAAATGACCAATTAAGTTACAAATAATTATTATCAGCATCGTCAAAACTTAAAAACCCGATTACATCGAATAATATTATCGTCTCAGTTTCCTTGCTGTGAGCAAGGAATTGGTGTAGAGCTGCTCAGGGGCTACTAATAATAAAACATAAAATAGACGATTACATTATTTTTTCATAGTCTTGAAATACAGTAGAAGTTTTGTTAGGCATTGGTTGAATTGTTGATGTATTAAAATAGCCAGAGTCAAATTTATGTGTACACCAGTGGAACAAATTATGTTGGCCATTGAGAAAAAATACAAACAGGTTTGAATATTTGATGGCTCAAGTTACACCCAACTTTTTGTGAACAACTGAATGATGTTGTAAACATTTTTAATGGTTTGAACACTTGATGTTTGTAACCGAAAAGTGCATTAACTTGTTCTGATGCACGATATCACCTGAAAACGAGAAGATATTAAAGCTTTTACACTGCTAACAACCAAGTTATATCAACAATGTGTTGTATTCAATATTTTACTTTTTAAAATCCAAGAGTAATAAAGAACGTGTAATAACTTCTCACAAATACGAGTAACCTTTCACCCAACATACGTTCATGAGTGAAATGAGTAGATGAAGTGGTGAAGCTGGAAGCCATTGCAATTCAATAAGATAGTTTATTTTTCAATGAGGTAAGTTCGATGAAGATTCAAAACTGTGGTAGGAAATTAGAAGACACTATCGAATGCCGCATTATAACCGTGTGAAACTCAAAGGCATTTCCAGTGTGTTATGAAACGAAAAAGGGGAATATAATAATTATTGATACTCGAGTAGTTTAGAGTACAGTGGATCAGATTATGATTTTAAACACCTTAGTAAAGATATAGAGAGATTTCTTATTCTATGATAACACACAGAGAAATTTAATCACGGTAAAATTTATGAATTCAATAAGGGGGCAGAAATATTAGAAAACCATGATGAATGAAAATTGTAGCAAATATTATGAAGCAACCTAATGAGAATAACCACTGGGCAAATTATCGAATATACTGGTATGGGTTTTGCTAAATGTTATTACGTTTTTCCTCTACTCAGGAAGTGAGCAGGAAAGGAAAACCGAATACGGTGGATTTTTATTAGAAAATAATGAATAAAGACCACAAAGAAAATAGTTGTAAACAACTATTTTAGAAGTGACTAAGGGCCAAAGGTTACAATGAGGAAAGGTATGTAATAATATTTTAATTTGTCGTGATTTGTATCCCGAGTACTTCCTTGATAATATCTCATGTAATTGAAACCACATACAGGAAAATGGATAGCTTTGTGGCTTCTATAAATAATTGGTTTATGAACGGTATCTACTTGAATATACATGTGAAAATTACTGGCATGAATATATGAATTGGTGGAGGTTTATGATTTTGATGTGTATCGTATATGCGCGGTCTTTCCATTTCATATGATTTTCATTTTTTTATCTTTCACAGAGAATGTTACGATTTCTTGAGAGACTGGACGGACAAGGTATAACACAATATAAATTCATTGAATATAGTATGGTGAAGGTCCACTATTATTATATTGGATATGAGATAAAGGTTTACTTAAAATAAAAACTACTTCAACCTCCGTATACAGAGGTACAACTGTGGACGAAAATACATTTTTAGAAACCCATTCAATACTATATTTGACGATAGAAATGACAAATATTCAGGAGTTTATAAGAAAAGAGTTGATTGAAAGACAGAATAAGATTGATATTGAAAAATTAGACGAGCTTTCCTCATAATAATTCGAAGCTTGCGGCTTCGTCTCATGAGAACCAACGGCGTGTCTCAGAGAAAATAGAAATTGAAAGAGTCGGAGTCTCGTGCATGATATAGATCACAGACAATAGCGAACACGTTCTTATACTTACCAGGTTACCATCTACTCCTTATGTCACGTGATTTAAACATTAGATGGCTGTTTCTCAACTCAGCCGACGCTAATGAAGACTTATGGCAGTTGGATTACTCAACTGGAAAGAATGACCAACACCTCAAGTGTATGGCAATAAAAAGGACATAAAAATTGCACAGCATTTTTGTAGGCATGCTTGTTCCGTTTATGGCTTAATGAAGAGACGATTATGTTTTATGGAAATGGTTTGATGACATAATTTGTGCCCTCTCACATGTTATTCTGTATTGAATGTGTTAGGTTGTAATACTTAAGGTGTCTCTTTAATTCTTAATACAGTACTTTCAACTTTACTGGGTCGAAAAAATTATTCCATCAATTCAGTATCCTTCTGTATCTGATTATATAGGTTAGAACTACTTTCGACGTTTCGATGCGCTTTTAAAAGGTATCAAGATTTAATAGATAGTTATCGTGAAATAGATAACGCTGTTCAAAGTGTGCTACATATATTTTATTGCAAGGAAAATTGCAAGGATAATCATAATAGTTTATAAGATTCAGTATGAACGTAATGGGAAACGTTCATTATAAATATGAGGTACAGGTTTTGCGCTTGACATTTGAAAAAACTAAGTTTAATGTGAGTTTGGATGGAATAGAAGTAGAGCACATTAAATGAGGATGATTCGAATTACATGTTTGAAAAGGCTAGAACATGAAGGATGTAAAGTACTAGTGTGTAGAGTGAAGAAGGGGAGGTTGAAAGTGAGGAAGGTTCTGATTCTTTTACAACCATGGTTTGAGGGGAGTACAAATTTGAGGTTAGTATTCATTTGAATACTCGAATGTACTGTAAATTGAACAAAATTGTATGCAAAATCTTATAAAATATTGTATTTTCAGAGTATTTGATAAGATACACAGTTTGAATGCATATTCTATCAGTATTTATAATACAGGACTCTATTGATATGACTTTATTGTCTGTATGGAGCATGCACTCTTCATGTGAGCTGATTTAATACTGTTGATGGAAAGTGTCCTGATGAAGACCTACTCCAACATTTATAAAGAATATGCATGTGAGATCAATTTCAAAAGGAGCAATTCATTCAATAATAGTTTGTCAACTCTGGAAGAGTACTCTGAATCGCGAAGTTTCAGTCCTATCTTACAAGCATTAATTGCTATGGAAACTATCAAATCTACGATTACTACTAGTTATGTTACTACTAGAAAAAAATAAAATACTGATTAATTGCTTTGAATTCGAACTTACTAAAACTGTGTATTTCGTAATCTTCAAATCATTACAGTTTTAAACATAGACACTATCATGTAGAAGTCTGACAAACTCAACTCTTGTAAACTAGATTTACAATTCAAAACATACATTTCCATAGTGAAGTATTCTACAAGATTTAGTTCTACACGTTACTGGTTCGAAATGTTGAAGAAACAAACATCAATATCTGGATAACTCAGTACTATTTTCTATCGGAGTAAGAATGGTGGATCCCAAATAATAATTCATAATGAAGTCCTCAATAGGGTCTGTGTATTGAATTCCATAAGAAGGGGCAGCTATAGGCAACATGCAACACACATTTCATCGGCATTGTTGCTTTGTTGGGTGGCATTATTTGACAGGCTCAACTTGACTTGAATAGGCAATCTTCGCAAAGCTCGGGTCGCCTAGAGTTCAATCGAAAATTTGCATTTCAAATAGTCGTACTGGATTGACGATCATCACAGCAATTGGCCGCTAGCAAATTGTCAACGGGTGTGGCTTCCAACATCAACAAAAAGCTTTTCAAATTGTAGCGGGCCGAATGTCAAGGACAGAGATAATCTCGTTTTCCTTCTTTATCTTTCATCCTTCTCATACACCCTTTTTCTCATCCATTTTATTTTCGAAATTGAACCGCATTTCTGAAAAGGCCAGACGGGAATCGATTTACAGATCCACAGTTCAAACTATCAGCCCTCCTTCTACCAACTATAAATCATGTCTAAAAGAAAAATCATACCATATCGATCAAGTGCCTCCAAATCTGCTCCTTGTAATAATAGCCTAATTGTGAACAACATGACATCGCATCTCAAGGTCCTATGATAATTTTCGAAATTCAATTACTTTCTGAGTATTTATTTATTCATTTATTCGGTGCACTTCAATAAATGGGAGTACGAATTTGGTTAGTGGATTAAATGCCGATTTCATGCTCAAGTAGCGCTGGTCAATTTGGGAAGGAAACATTCACAATAGACGATCAATAAATTGAGATTATTTGTGAACAGGTAGTAGTATATTAAACGAGGTTTTCGGGTTTCAACAGATCAAGGAGCATGATCGAAACAAGTTTAATTTATTATCATAATCAGCTTACATTTAAGCAAACTTGGCTAGTACCCTATAATTGAATCTATTTAGCATTAAAAGTCTATTAAGTGGCACTCATTGAACTTGACGTATCCAAAGCATAAAAATTCCTCGATAATTGTGGCTATATTGTGCAGATGTTGCTTTATTAATTTTCCGTAATAAATGTTTCTTTTCTGAATTCCTTACTGGATGAATGATCAATTCGCTTACTTTACATTTATCTGCATTGTTATTCCTTCCCAAAATATTTCTGATTCAGAACAATGAAAAAGTTTATTATCAATCGTAACTACAAATCCATAGTTTCCCTAAAAAGAAAGCAGGCTTCAGTTATTGAGGCCTTAAAATTTCACTTGACTGGAATCATGGAATCTAACCTGATATATAAAACAGATATATATTAATTATAATGAAAACAGTGGGATGTTGTCAAAAATATCACTAATTATTGTTAAATTACAAACATATTTCAACACAAATGGTGTCTGAAGTGATATAAATTATATTGGAATTTGCTAGATCACAAGAAAAACACCGAAACACCGTAAAGAATGTAAATCATCCCAAATTCAGGGAATTTTCCATCGTATTGTTAAATGGGAGGATTTACTTTCAATATTGGGATCTGATCATTCCTTATTAATTTGTCAAAATTCCTACTTATTTGTCTATTTGTCTAGTACTGAATTCCCTTGTATCTAACTGTGAAAATGAATAAAGAATGTATGAAGAGCTGAGATTTTTTCGAATATCGATACAGAGGGAAAAATAAAATTGCTAATACAACTGAATTATGAAAAACGTGTTTCTTATAAGTCAGGAAAGGCACATTCCTGTGTGTATGCTTGTGTAAATTATGGCTTTTGCTCACACCAAAAATAATCTGGAAGCGTGTTTTGATACTTTATGACAAGCCTGGTGCAAATACATGATGTATTCTCTGTCTGTTGAACTGCAATATGCATCTGTATTAGTATGCATCACACAGGGAGTGTCCACAGTCTTGTTTAATGCCAAGTAATACAGATTCCCATTACATATGTTGTCGACAGTAGTGAAGAAAAAACTTCAACTAAAAAGTGACTACCGCTTATTAATGATAAATTTTGGGCGCCGCCAAAACAGTATTATAAAAGATCAAGGATTCAGATGATTAGACAAGGTCGCGTGGACGATATACATATATTAACTGCTCGACTTTTTCAGCATCTCCAATACATCTCTTTTTGTATGCAGACGCACACACCTCAATACAGGTTATATATCATACATTTAGGCAGTTAATCATAAGTTGCGATAGGTCGCAATTACAAGTTTATCTCCGTCGTACCAAAAATGTCTGGCTCGAAAGATATACCGTTTCTTTTTCAGGGCAACTTATCGTTGTCTTCATCGAGAGATCAAACAAAGCCGTTGAAATTTGTTTTCACTGAATTCGTATCAGCAGGAACCTGGAAATCTTTGAGAGTTGGGGGCGTTATTCATATTTATAACATGACATTTTGATTCCGTCCACCCGCGCAAATGTAAAAAACTCAATATTTTTTATCAATGCAATAGCTTTGACAGAATAAACACCACTATATTATACTCGTATATCTAAATTTACACAGGTCATGGCTGAATCAATGATCTAAAATATTTCTTAATGTTTCAAATACGGTAATCTTCCACATGTTCTTGACTTACATGTCTATTTTTTCACTCTTTGATAGTATTCACAGATTAGCTAATGGTACGAGAATCAGAACAATGGGAATATTGAAAATATTCAGTTCTTACTGAAAATCGGACTCAAATTCAAAAGTGAATGAAGCATAACCTACTTTTCGGGCTAGTATATGAATAGAATTTTGGGAAAGGAACAGTTTTGGGCTGTGCCTGTTGGTCCATCCCAATCATTTTATTGAATTGTGTTTTGTGTATCATTGAATAAATGAATATCGTCTCAGTATAATGGAAAGTCAAGAATATTTGAAAATATGATAAATAGAGAAATCCAATAGCATAATATCATCACTCAAAACCAAACTAATTTCAATGAAAAATGACATTCTCAGTCTAAATCATAAGAGCAAACCTATACCACAGCTCTGCTTGAAAATAATTAGACATCTTCGAACGTGAGTTGTTATCAATAACGTTTTCTTACATCACACTACATAACACTTACATTGGGAACCTGATCCCAGAGCTGCTCGTTCAAAACATGTGAAACATCTTCAGGCTCTGAGTGAACTTTGACCTTGTTCAACTTTGGCTTTAGACTTGTGCCTATTGACCTCTGGCCTACTCATCACCAATTCGTATCTCCTCTCTCTTTCAATCACGCGGTAATCACCTACTCTTTCTCTCACTCTCTCTTCATCCCATTTCCTCTCTCACCTCTCACTCTCCGATTTGGAAAAATGCAATTGCATGTTTCTGAAGTTCCTAGCCTTCCGTTTAAACGTGTACAAAGGTTGTCGGAGTTGGATTCCTGCTTCCTACAAAAGGTAGGACAACGTAAGTGCACCCACGCTGCTCTCACGAACATCTCTTATTATGCAATGTTATTAACCTGTAGCATTGAAGCCGGAAGATACTTTGAATTCCTTGCAAATATGTTTTCGAATTTCAATGAATAAACAATCATGGTTATTTTTCAAGTATTGGAATTGAAGCACATTACAAAAAAATACTAAAAATCACAATGTTGTAGTAGAACGCACTCATATATTATATTTATATGAAGTTTAATGTTAATATAATCATTCATCAAACTAGGGAAGAACCTCTAATCAAGATATGTACTGGAGTAGATTGACAGTTCAGTTTGAGTTCATTGAATTTTTGTCAATTGTTAGGTGCTACGATAAATGTTTCATGAATCTATACTCATTAATTCATCATCATTTTCAATTGAAGTTAGAAAGTTTGAGCTGAATATCTTTTGGGATAAGTTCTACTTAAAAGTTGTACTTTTTAAACTTGTTCACTTAGAACTTGAAGAATTTCGATTTTCGATGTGAATTTGAAGAGCACCTCACATTCTGCATCTGCATAGAATAATATTTTTGGTATTGTTGTTTTGCCTAGATACTCTTGGCTTGCCTACATGCATTTTCATCAATTTAAGCTAGTTGATGGAATTACTTCACTAAAAATGTGTCCCACTTGAAATCGATTTTCTAGAAAAAATTAGTTTCAGCCTATAAACCACGAATGAATAATACATAAAAAGGTATATATAGAATGAGACGACTAGGGGATGAAAACATATTATCTTTATTTACCGATAGAGATTGATTTGTATTACTTGAAACGGTTATATTGAAGTCATATAATACTCACTGTTAACGTAACTGAGTACTCACTTTTACAGTATTGTAGTCAAGCCTACTGAATCGGTAAGCTCATTATTATGTATAGAATTGGAGATGTTCCAATTTGAGATACAATTTATAGAATGATACAACTTCTACCACAATTAATAAATTACTAGAATGAAGTCTAGATAAATATCGTTTTCATTATTCTATGATGATTGAACAAGTCATATTAACATTCAAATCACTATTGCCTCAGGTAATAATTCTAAATGTGTTGTGTTAATCGTCCAACTCCAGCACTAATGATGGTAATAGTAATAGTTAACGTCAAACAATTAACATTCCCATCTTGATCTTGTTCTCTGTTTTTGTCTTCTGTTTTATCCTTTCTCATTGTCAGTAATGATTCCACATCGGTGTTGTGAGAATTATGTGAGCCAATTAACTTGAGTATCTAATCTCATCCACTTCTTTTCAACAATTGAGTTTTTAAAGGGTCATTTTTAAGGCAACGTAGGGGTTGAACATAGTTGAATTTCAATTCAACGTATTTGCTCTTCTGTCTTTATGAATATTATGAACATTGAACACATCATAATCATATCAAGTTACGATAGAACTAGAAATCCAAATGGAGCTACAACTCCAAATGGATATTACAGGCAGTATTAATTTTATATATTTTCAACAGTGAGATTCTTTTGAAAAAACGATAACATTACTTCATTCAAGAATGACCGAAAGTTGAAAATGGAGGGGATGTGGGAAAATGGAGAAGATTCTTGTTATCATTCCATATCAACAAGGTAGTTGTTGATTCTTAAATCAGTTTCATATTACGTACACTTTTGAAAAATGGAAAACGTGTTTAATATTAAGTCTAGAAGACTAGATAGACTTCAAAGAAGACAAGACTCTTATGATTATGGTGAAGTCTCCATAGACTATTGATACATCATTCATTCTGCATAAACTTTCAGAAGAAATTGAATACCGATTCATTGAATTATATTTTTAAAAAGCCTTACTTATAATCATTAGCGTGTGCTTTGGATCCGGTAAGCTCTGCAATAAAAATAACAGTTGAAATTATGAAAACAAAGCTATTAAAAGGAGAGGCATCTGATTGCAAAACCAGTGGGCCTATAATTCATACGGTTATGCTTGGCTATGCAGCCACAGGAAAGTCCTCAATGATGGTTAATTGGCTTCCTGTAACCGAGGTCAAGGCTATCCTTGAGAACTGGCACCGGTCATTTATCTAGCGTTTTATCATCGGTTGAAAGCCTCTGTGCTTCACTCGGACGTTTGTTGAACTATGGACTTAACTAGGATCCTTAACTAGGTAAACACGTAAAAACCGTCTACGGTTTTGATCTACGTTGATCTACGCCTTACCTAATTCGCCAATTGCGGATTTACAGAATAGTTGTAAAGTTTGTGATTTATGGTTATTTATTCATGAGCTTCACTTCTTTACTAGTTGATTTAGGCTGGCAATAAAATTTGTTAACCAATGAGGCTACACCAATGTCAAACAGTTTCTGATTGAGTATAACACCTAATGAGACGATTGTCTCAGCAATTTCAGTAAATAGCTTTTCTCTGCTCAATGCTCATGAAAATGCTTCTCTATCAAATGCTTCCCATTATTATTCTATATATATTACATTATTATTTGCTCTGAAACTTCATTACGGTCTATTATTTGCTTCAAATCAGTTACGAGTTATCAATAACTGCACTTCATATTCAAGATCCACTGAATCTTGCTTCATATTAGCTAGTGTGACTGTCAAACTTGTGATGCATTATTTTTATTTTATGTAAATTCAATACTGTTTTGAATGTTATTGCAAATGATAAAGTGAAACAATCAAGATGATTAAAGAACATGATCTGATCTTATTACCAACTACTTTCTAAAAATTCTAAGAATTTGAAATCAAAAGTAATTGAATTTCTCCGTACCTATTATAATTATCCTACTTCTGGGAAAACTCAATCACATCAACCAACTACTAATAGAAGCTTGACATTTCCTCAAGAATGGAAAGGAAACCGTAATTATCATGATTTCAAACCATTACTGTACATAAATGCTGTATTAATTATTGGGTGAATTTTTCAAGTGATATTTTACCAAAAAACTCTATTCTGAATTCTGAGAAATTAATCACATTTCTACTAATATTACTATAAAATCATAAATTTTCCCTATTTTTCAAAGAGATTATAGACTATTTCACGAGAAAAATCGATCTTGCTTATACTGTTATTCAATTCGGCTTATTATATTTTCAAAAGGAAAATAAATAAATAACTGATCCGAGAAAAACAACTTTGCAACCTGCTTTGGAAAACCTAACTGGAAAATCATTTTACCTTATCCGTTGAAGCTACATTCACTTGAGATGAAGAAAATTTACATACATTATTGAGCGCCATTTTACAATAATTACTATTTCCTACCTGTATTGTAAGTACCGTACGTACATACCTCTCTTGCCTCTATTCTCACACCTATGTAACTTATTCATGTATGCAAGAATACGACGACATACATACGAGTTATGAACTGCATATGATGTGATGGTCGTAGGCGACATTCATCTCACTTTCAAATGAGCATGACGTAACTAATTGCATTTTTCATGATGTAAACATGAAAATAGTTTGTTTTCATCTTGATTCAAAAGGAAAAATAGTAGTTGCTCTTGCCACAAGCAGTTCGTCTTGCATTTATCAGAATTGGAGATTGGAAAGATGATCATCAAACTGTACAAAAAAACTGACTGGGAACAGTTCATTCTGCTTTAATTATTAAGTGTTCCATGAAATAATTTTCAGTTGTCTCTAAGGAATCACATTTTCTTTTCCTAGATTAAGTTTGTATCAATCGTTCAAATTCATTGGTTAGTTGATATAAAATGCACAATGAATTCCTTCCTATTCTGGGCTTTCTTGAGCCTTTACTCTGATTATAATCAGCCAAATGAATGAAGTAAATTATCTTTTTAACTCTCTCAAGCAAACCTCATAAAAAATCACTAATACTTCCCTAAAACAATTTGGAATTGCTTTTAAATGGAGCAAATTAATTATCTCACACCAAGTATAAAGACAATAAAAAGAATAGTGCTTTACTAGAATCATCAAAGATAAGAAAAGTCTTTGCTTATACTCGCTCAATTCATGCTGAAATGTACACCTGAAGAATTCAAGAAACTGTGTTTCGAATGCTACTCTTGTTACTCGATTTCATTTATGAACTTGTCTATGACAATTATTTTACTAAGATTATGTGATCAAGGGATGGATTCAAATATGGACTGAACAATCCAGAGAAAGCTGAATGCAGTTCAGTTACAATATCCGGGGTAAAACCCTTTCACATTGCTTGAAAAACATTCTTCTGGATTGAGAGACAAACAAGTTTGAGAGACAATTTATAAAGAAGTGGCCGCTATAGCATTATGGTGTGGTGAATTAACGTTCATAATCTGCACTTGTACGATGTCTTCGTGGTGCACTGATAGGAAACCATTAAATATGTTATAGGTTACACTATCGCCTCCACATGTGTGTGAGGTAGCCTTTACATAAGACACCATTGACATGTTCCATATACATAGGCCTACTTGTCGCAGCAGGTAGTGCCGAGTGCCGGCTAAAATTGATTGAACTATGTTATTGAACTTCATTTGCCTATCGCGCTGCGAATGTCAACTTTCACCGTTCTGTATATCCTGGGACTCCCCTATGATCTGAAGAAAGTGAATCGCTCTCATAGACTAAGTTAACGCCACCTAAAGCCCCAAGCCATTAATTCAAGTTACAGCTTGCGACTAGCTACTACCTTCTTAAAACAACAATATAAACAAAGTAGTGGCGTTGACAAATTTACGATAAAATGTCACTCTGTGTTACTATGTAATTGTACGGAACCGATATACTTGGTGGGTGAACTAGTTCAGTAGCTTAACTAATTGCAGGAATAATAATCTTTATTAACTGGAAAACATGTTACATATTCGCATAGAATGCTTCTCGAAGCAGATCCAAGGAGTTTGAATACATTCCTTATCAGGTACTGCATTGCATCATGGGTTTCCTTGGAAAATGTCAAGTTCCAAAAGAGTGAGCGATATCCATACAATGGAATTCACAGGTAGTGTTTATATAGCAGGTACCACATACCACAGTTGAATGAAGATTAGGGAAACAACATTTCCAACGATATAATATAAAAATAATATTTACTTTGCAAGGCAATAATAGGGAATATAATATTCCCTTGATGCTCAATAGAGTATTTTAATCTATCATGTTGTTTGAGAAAAATTGAAGCAATATCATGATATTCTCCTTCTTCCTGGTCCTCTTCTGCCATAGATCTTTCCTTGGAGAACGGATTTCGCTATGATATGGGGAGGTTGAGTGGTAGAGAGGATTTAATAGTCCTAAGTCCGCCTAATAAAGGTTTTTTCATTTTCATTTTCATATGGTTAGTTATAAAGATGAATTGGATGTAGAGAAGAAGGTAGGAAGGTTCCAAATGATTTGTGGAAGTATCAGTAGGACATTGGGGAAGAAAGCTACCACAAGCACGATAATGACATTTTATGATACAATGGCAGCTCCACTACTACTCTATGGTAGTGAATCGTGGGTAACATCAAAGTGCAGGCAGCTAAGATGAGATTTCTTCGCAGAACTAAGGGCTGTGACAGAAGAGATCAGCAATGAGGATATACGGAAGGAGCTGAATATCTTCTGCCTGAATGAGAGAGTTGCATCTTATCATCAGCAATGGAAAGAGCATGTGGAACGAATGTCAGCTGATAGGCTCCCTCACAGAATTTTCAAGTATAAATCGGTAGGCAAAAGAGACATAGGCAGGCCACGAAAAAGATGGCAATAATCATTATATTTATTATAAAATAAAAACATTAAATTGTAGTGATGCTTATGATGATAGTGATGATATTAGATTATATTATATTGATGTTATTAATTTATAGATCTTATTTATTATTATTTTTCTATTCTAATTACAAGGTGAATGTGAGTCGGAACAGGCAATAGCCTAATCCCTGTTTGAAAGAAGGAGAAGATTTTCATATGACCAAAATATGCAAGCTTCCTGCTCTTGATGATGTTCATCACTTCCAAATCCTTATTCATTCGCTCCAATACAGCTTTGTTGGTCAGTCTATCCATCTATGAAATTCTCAACACTCTCCTACACAATCACATCTCAAAAGCCTCGAGTCTTTTTTCAGTTGGAAAATTTCAAACGATCATTATATATTTCACTCATGCCCAAACCCAGAGAAACATTTCTGAGGCTGCAATCTTGAAAACAATGTATAGTAGAAGACACCTTCATTTAAAAATTTCAATTTATATGGGTATGAGTCTCCCAACTTTTCTCGAAGATGGTAGCAGAGTATTCATTATTTCTATTCATTGTTACAATAAATCGAGTTATTTATTTTTTTCAATGACACATTCGTTGAACTGCTCAGATTTCTCAAATTTTCATACAATCATAAATCTCCATAGACTTTGGAAACCCTTGAATAGCAATACAATGAATTGTCTCAATTTTGCAAGTCACATTATTTTGACGTTGCGCCATGATTTCTTCAGTATTTCAATTTTAGCAATCAGTTTCAAATTACAAACTCATCCACCCAGAAAGCAAGTTCTTCTTAAGAAACTCTGTTCCTTGGATAATAATTGAGAATCAGTATCAATCGTCTAGAAGTGAAGATCTGTTGATGTTAAGATAAGATAAGATGATAACATATGAAAAACTCGTCCTTCTCTTGTTAGAAATTGGGAACAGTTTGACCTGGTTCATTGTCTGAATTCTTGTTATCTCTGGCATTTCGAATTGAATGTTAAATATTTCGTAATTTCTCGCCTACCGAAACTGTAGGTTGAGTTTTACGGCCGTATACCAATCAAGTATCAACTTTGATGGCACTCACATACCTTCTCTATGATCATGCTTTCATGCTAGCCTAGTTTCGTTCACCATTCACCAGATGTAAGTAATAATTACTTGAAGCTTATACTCAAATGATGATTATATTTATTATAAGAATATAACTAATCCTCATTCCATATCTTATCAACCCTCAAAATTAATAGAAAAAAATCTGGTGTGGCGCACTCACACAACTTTCCTTGACGTTATGAAAATTGATTACCTGACACGCATCTCAAGTCTACTATTCAACTATTCAAAGATCCGAGCCAGCTAGTGACAGGACAATAACGCTGGAGACACACGAGGTCTGCTAGCTATCTCTTCATAGTGAATGATTCAATAGAATCAACAGTTGCCAACAGTTTGCAATTGAATAATCACATTATCTCGCATTTCGAGCTTATTTTCAATTTTTTGTGAAAATGTTACTGAACATTATTTGTAGAGATTTTCATGCTCAATCTTTTCCACTTGAATTTTTTGTTCAAAATGTATCTGAAGCCTGATAATTGGGAATCTAAAATCAAACTTTCCATTGATGGGGCGGAGCTCCTGGAATTTTTACAGATATGAGACTAGTGGCAGTTGATAGAGCTTATCAATGACTATTTTAGGTATAACTTCGATCAAAATCGTTGGAGCCGTTTTCGAGAAAATCACGGAAAACCCTGTTTTTGACAACATTTTTGCCATTTTAGCCGCCATCTTGAATTGCATTTGATCGAAATTGCTCGTGTCGGATCCTTATAGTGTAAGGACATTAAGTTCCAAATTTTAAGTCATTCTGTTGATTAGGAGATGAGATATCGTGTACACAGACGCACATACAGTACACACACACAACACACATACACACACACACACACACACACACACACACACACACACACACACCACACACACACACACACACACACCTACAGACCAATACCCAAAAACCATATTTTTGGACCCAGGGGACCTTGAAACGTATAGAAATTTAGAAATTGGGGTACCTTAATTTTTTCGGAAAGCAATACTTTCTTTACCTATGGTAAAAGGGCAAGGAAAGTAATAATATCATAGAATAATACTAGAACATAGAACTAGTTCTTCAGTCCTCAGTGATAATATCTTCATTACACTTTCAGGTAATAAAAATTACCTTTGCAAATCAGCTCTTATCACTTTTAGCAGAAGATTTCTCAGAATTCTTGTAAAATTCTCTCAACGTCTCACATGTTCCTCCACGATCAGATCGTTGGTTCTTGTTTCTATTATATCTTAGTTACTTTTTATGAACCTCGATCAGGATTCATATTATCTATCCATTTCGTCAAAACACTTTTCTTCTTATACTTCTCATTCAAACTGGGAAGTTGTTGTGATGCGAACTTAGCACTACTTTGAACATTCTATTGGACAAAATTTAGGAACAGAAGAAGTTTTGAGCTAGCGCCTGTTTTTTCATTCTGATATTGTAACTATTTATCCAATGTATAGATAAATGAAACAATTACTTTTGCTCTAATTAATTCATGAATTGGAAAAAATAAATTAATGTCAAAGCAATTTCCTGTAGTTTTAAATCGGTTTTCTCTATTCTTTTCTCATATTTATATCTCATTGAACAATTTTGTAATAACTCAATCATCGCAATAGAGTTTCCGTTGTTTCAATTCAAGTCAACAATATTTGATTTTCATGAATATTCTATACCAATTTCTCATGACATCCATTTAATTTGATACCACAAAATTACTTTTTTATATTCAATACTGAAACTTGTTACTTCTCCATAAAAATCCTGTGAAGTTCATTGGAGTATTGGAGAATAATTCCCTCCCATTCAATCACATGTAGGCGAGCAAAAACGACTTCTCATTTTTCAACATTCTATTTGGCAACAAAAGAGCTCATAACCGTAGGCCATCAGCGGTAGTGAGCATGTCCAACAGTGCTTCACAAATGAATTTCGATTCAAATGCATTCCGCAGAAGCAGACATCTTGAATAGATCACGGACTGTCACACTTACACACCTATCTAATCACAATGCATTTAGAGAGTCGGATATTTCTCCATTCAGAACTGCATGAGTTCAGAGAACATCAGATATCGATCAAGAGAAAGTCCAACCACATTCAGTTGAATGCAATCCTGGAGAAATGAATTAATTTTGAGGAATGAACGAAGGTTCATTTAGTAAGTTATTCGTCTTTCCAAGAGCATTTTTATGATCATCGTTTTTAAATATTATCAAATGTAGGTGATTGAAAATGGGTACTATACCGGGTATCGATCTAATCCTTTTATTGAAATAACATTTTCAAATAAAATTATGATATCAACAACTCTTCACGGACGGTATGAGTTGTGTGCTTGTGTCCTGATAATAAGCTTTACTCTTGTTCAACAATAATTAATGTACTCAAATAGAAATTTTACTCAATTTTTTTTTAGTTTGACTAAATGTTATGTTCCACTGTTGTTCTTCCGCTTTTTTCATGCAATTTCATTTGAATTTATTTTGATTATTAGTATTGATATTACACTGAAAATATGATAGGCCTACTTCATATTTTCAGTCAGTTCCTTTGGAGTAATTACATGAGTATCCACTCTTCTAGACTCAATGTAAATCGAGAACAGCATACCACATTTCTTCACCCTTTCTATCAAAACTGTACTCTCGTTCCCTCTATTTTTCTATCTGCGGCTTCCAGTTTTTATCAAATTATCGAAGATGTACAAGCTTATTGCAAATGGCTCATTCAGTTGTCAATTAATTGGTGAAAGCTTAATTCACATTGAAAAGTATTTTTAACAGTTTTTCCTTATGAATAGGAAATGTTTTCACTTTTTAGTTTCTTTGAAGACCTGTGGATGGGTCCTCTTCCAGATATTCACTTTTTCTTTTTCCTTCCTTGGATATTTTCCTTGTCCCTCCGCAATGCATAGTGAAACTGAAATGAAGACTAGCATCCTAGGTGTTTGATTCTGGTGACAATTTTACTTAGTTTTGTGAAAGGTTCCTTTATGGATCCCCCTAATGATTGCAAAATTGTACCCAGACAATTAATAAGCTGTTGTCATAGCATTAATATAAATTTGGAATCTATCTGGGTGTTTTTTTGTGATAGTTTATTCTATTATATTAAATATTCAGTTACTCAATAAAAAGGCTTTTACCTACTTCAGCATTCACTTGACATAATAACTAAGTTGGTAAATTTTCCATTTTTATTATGTTATCAATTAAAAATCAAGAGTTCTCTTCATTTGCCCCAATAAAATATATAAAATTTGTTCTCCAGCAATAAATGTATCGGAATGGCATATGAAGTTCAAACCAGAAACTAAGGGAATACATTTTGTGATGTAGTCAATGCTTCAAATCAAGTGATCAAAACTCTATCCTTGATTCGCTAGTGAGTGGAGAAACATTGAAATGAATCATTATCGTCAATGATATCTGTAGGAGAGTAATAAAATATGAATAACCACTACATGGCTATTTCAATAGGTTCATTAATTACAGCAGATTCAAATTACTGCATATTGCATTGATCTGTTTCATACGCGACCATAAAATATTTTTTTAGTACTACATCAAGTCCTTTTGAAGAAGCTGGCTTTCTTAGACAAGGTACTCGACCATGAACTTCAAATAAACTCACTTAAAGTATCACGGATGATATTATTAGATGCCCGTAATGTTAGTCATTGCAAGTAATTCAAGATGTGATTCGGTGTGAGGATGTGACCTTGTGGTTGGGTCACGGCAATGGCAAAAATCACTTCACACATTAATTCTTACGCTCTTATTGAAAATACGTCATCGCTGAATAGATTATCGAAGTATTAACTATATAAAGTACTGTACCACGAAATGACCCCATTCGTGGTTTGCTGCTCAGTTTATTGAATACTGACCGAGCTTGAATGTATTACTATTATCATCAGAAATCATGTTGTACGTTGTACCAAATTTGCTATTAACTATTTACTAGGTTAATATTGAAAGTTCCTTTCCACATTTTTCAGTGAATTGTAATCCTAGGATCTGTCATCAGTGATATTTTCGAATTTGAGATTTCATACTATACTGCGACTTACTTCAAACTGTCAGAATTGGATGCATGAACAACATTTATAAGGAATGCTGACTGTTTTGAATTTGATACATCCATGCAATAAGTTTTCTAGCACTCTATTGTTTATTTTTTTTTTTTGAAAGGACGGATTCAAGGATCCAAAGGTTCAAAGAACTCCACATGTCAACCGAAGCTTATTGTGTTCCCAAGTAGTGTGTTGTCAGGCAAATCAATACCTGAGTCCTTGACAAGAACCAGGAATTTCCCTATACTAACATCCATTCATCACCTGGTTGCTTGTCGCAATCCAGTGTGATATGCTTGGCAATCTCTTCAGAGCTTCAGAATGATCAGTCCTCGTGACCTACGTGAGTTCCACTCCTGGCCTACTTTGAAGGTCCTTCCGCTGAGGAAGGGGTGGCCAAGTTGCTTCAAGGGCGCCTGGCCACCCTTGACTCAGCCTCTTGACCCACATTTGTGCCTGTAGTTTCACCCATCTCTGGTCTCTTGGGTTTTTTCTTTTTGCCCCTCCGAAACTTCGCAGGGTCAAAAGCCTCACCTCTCCCAAGAAGTTTTGCCTAAATGACCGCCCTTCTTTGAGCAGTGGTGAGGTTTGGTCTCTCCACCCAAAACTCGTGATCTAATCTAGCACTCTAACTTCATATTATAATCCGCTGTTCATCACCTCTTTGAACAATTATTTGCGAATATGAAATGCTGTTAAGTAGATGGGTGTCTCAAGAAAGTGTTCCCTCTTTTCTTCTGTATTAGAGAATATGGAAAGCCCTTGCTATAAATTTAATGTACATCAAATAAATATTCTTACCATCTTCAACTTAATTTTCATACCATCATGTTCATACATGTTCTTTAGTTGGATTTCTCACATTTTTATATTTCACTCCTAATTTATGTTTCTCTCATTATGCATGCCTCATTGAATATGAAATAGCTGAAATTCCTGTCTTCCTCCAAACTTCCTCAAGACATTTTACCTGTGTGTCTACATCACAAAACCAGTTCACCTAAGTTTCCAATCTTAGAATATGAATAATTCTCAATAACTTCTGTGTCTCAACTCAACACCTCCCTTCAGTTATAATCACTCTCAGTAGGCTACCCTTCATTATAAGATTTAAAAATTTTTCTTGAAAAGTTGAAACTAGTTGTGTTATTATAGAATAGAGGTAAATTTTAATTGTGTTTCAAGGTATAGAGAGTATAAATTGTTGATTCTAAGGTCTGACATAATTATGTCTTCTATGTAAAAATATTTTCCTCTCTTCTCTTGATGTAGAAAGTATCCACATCTTTCTCAAACAGAACTGCATCACAATTTTCAAGTTGGGATTACCAAAGCGAAACGCAACATCAGATTCCACTCATAGTTTGTAAACACGCGTCCTGGATTTCTGTTTTACATTTCGGCAATGTTGAAGGGCCTGTTCATTGTCATCACGATTATCATGCAGACTTTGTTGGCCTGGTAGCGTGAAATCAAACGCTCAAGTAAGCCACAGTCGTTGCCAACGTGAAGAAAGTGATTTTGTTTAGCGTGATCTTGTCGAATAGTGCGATATTTTATTCAGAGTAGATTATAAGAAAGGATTGCGTTCAGTTCACACGCTGTCAACTCACAAAGTCACAAACTAGATCGAAGGAGTTCCTGTTCCATCATCCAACAACCGATTCAGTCTGCCCTGCTAAAGTGAGATTCACATCGATCTGTCAGCATCGGTTGAGTGGGAATCATTGAAACTATTCTCGTGGGATGCTGAAAGTTTGCAGTGAATCTGACTATCACCTTGACTCAGATCTATCAGCTTTGCATTTCTCTGTACTGCCATCGAGTCTGTGTGTAGTCTTTGACAGTGGGCTGTTACTGTATAATACTGAGAATAGTATAGGTATAATATAAATCATGACAAATGTCTTCACTCTTGTCCTGCAACTTGTAATAAAATAAAAATAAATTCGTATGGCTTTTGTTGGTGGGGAGTCCCTTGCGGGAAGGTCCCACCGCCTGAATATATAATTTAAGCCGTCAATGGGCCTTACGACTGTCATACTTCAGTCGGGACCGACAATTAACGTGCCCATCCGATACACGGGAGTTATCTGGTTAAAATCTTTTGGTATTGAGAGGGTTTGAACCCGGGATCTCTATGCTGCGACACAGGCACTCTATCCACTAGACCACGGATCACTCCGTAACTTGTAATGAAGAACGAGATTAGAATAACTTTGTTCTCCACTACTGTAAAGAGTACAAGTCATCTTGATTCAGTCAAGGGTTATAATGATTAAACTGAGATGTTGTCCATCTAGGCTTTTGCTATCATACAGGAATGATCTTGGGCTTGGGGAGTCCTTATTTGATTAGAAGACAGTTAGGCTCAACTCACACTTACACGACTCAGATCGAGAAGAGACTCGACTCTAGTGGAGAGCATGTGATCCAAATGGTGACACTCAGACCAGTCGATTCTAGTCTCCGCGACGTCACCATTTGAAATACATGCTCTCGACTAGATTCTCTTCTCTTCTCGATCTGAGTCGCGTAAGTGTCAGTTGAGCCTTAATCCTGATTTCAAGAGAACACCTTTTAGAATTGTATTGGAAATACAGTAGTATAATACTTAATACGAGCTATGAATATAACTATGAAAACTATGATAATTGAAACGGGCTCGAGAATATGTTAATTTCATAAGAAGGATGTGGTTCTCAGAATTTCATGTTGTCTGTTTTTTTATACACAGTTTTGTAATTAGAATGGTCTAATATTGTTGTAGTATTTTGCAAGAATAAGAAATGCAACACAAATAACATTATTAAGTACTTCAATTATTTTATTTAGTTATTATTAAGTACATTAATGGAATATAGGTAGACCAATTACGCACCTCTGTTATTTTGAAAGTCAGTAACGAAAACAATATATTTAAACACTAGAAAATATGTGAATGATTCACTGAAAACAATATGTTTATGATTCAATGACACTGAGGTTTCCAAGACTCTTAAGCGTTCAACAAATTCTATGTTCCTCTGGTACTCTTCATGATCTCCAATACTAGGTTGTTGGATCGTTCACAAGATCAATTTCATCTTCTTATTGGATGTTCGGATAGTTTATGTAGATTTAAAAGAACGTTCTTTTGCAACATGCAGGCCTTGAAGACAATATACTCCTTTTGAAAAAACTAGTGCACTTCAACCTGTAGTCAACTTCATGATAGAAAAATGTATTTTTATGGGAACGCCCATAGAATTACATCAATAACTTGTAAGCTCAATAGGCATTCAGAAATTATCGAATTATACTGCAATAAAGCACCTAGCTGTCAACATTTAGAAGCTCAATTTCATAAATAAAGTGAATTCTATTACTGACACTATCAAACTCCGGAACAAAGCTCGAATTCAAATTATAGTTCTGACAGTGGTAACGATATAATAGCGTGATATATATTCACGTAGCGTATCATTATAATCGTAAACTCCTGGAATTCAATCGTGGCTTTGATTGAATATTGTCTTGAAAAAATCAAAACTGGATATTATCCAGTAGTAATCGCATTTATAACCAACTCTCCTAATTTGAAAATTACATAGTCGGTGTGCAGGAATTTTTACGGGTAAATAAATGCACCACAAATCATCCATTAATACCGGTAAAGAAATGCACCAATATGGATAGAATAGTGATTACATTGGTTTTTTCTCCAGGCACTCATGATTATCCTCATTAAACTAGAGATAACAACGTGATTAGTTGGAAAATTCTTTTGGTACGTGCTTCTACTCGTGACCTTAATGTTTTTAAGAGGAGCTATTTTCATATTATGCAGATTGAGTTACTCGGTTTGTAGTTTTTATGAAAATGGGGTGATTTCAGAATAGAGTTTCCAAGTTAGGAGAGTGTTGATTGAGTTCGATTTATCAAAATTGCCATCTTGTACATTTCACTTTATTTGAGGAATATTGATTAAGCCTTTCCCACTTTTTCCAATCATACTAAAATTGATTGATTGCCAAGATTAGAACGCTTGGAATTCTTTGTCCTAATATTATTAAGACATTCTATTTGAATTGATCCACTTTTTTGAACGTTACTCAGAGTAGTCTAGTTCTCTAGTTCTACTCAAATTTTGTTTCTTTTGCATAGGAATTGTATCTAATTCTCTATAATAGATCCCAGTCTCCGATTTCCAATGAACTACATGTTTTTTGAATATTCGAAACGAAATCATAAGGTCATACTGGAATGTATTTTTAATAGCTTTTTGACAGTTTACTTCACACACACCACGTAATTATAATTAGTGTAATCTATAATATATTTATCCATCTAGTTAAATTATGTAGCCTATTATTATTAAACATATATATTATTATTGGTTATGTATTATAAAAAAGTTCGTAGGTCTATCTTATTGAACGATTAAAAACTCGCACCAAATATGCATGACAAGGGGCACTATGTAATAAATTCATAAGTCCAATATTTGGCAGGCTTATTCTCAAGTAGAAGAGAATCATGCATTTCTCAAAAAGGCCGAGAACCCTTGACTGTATTTATTCTACTTTGGACTTCATCTCGAGTAATGAAAAGTATTTACAAGTATTTAAGTAGTACAAATTTAGAGAGTGCTGGTCGTTTTTGATTTAATTTATCTTTATTAGTAAACTATAACAGATATTTAAATATAGCAATTAATTATTAAAAACGTTGGAGAATGAGTGACTATGTATTTATTATAACAATTATCATCTTGGCTTTCATGATACTCGATTTGGAATCCTATTAAAAAAATCTACAACCGAGCAAAGCTCTGACAGTCTTATTAAAAGTATTATATTAAGTCATAAAGTCTGGTATAATTTCCCATTTCCCATTCAGTAATCATGTTTAATTCTCAAAAATAGACTACGGGATACGAGAGTACAAGCCTGTGTATAAAGCTGTGTACGAGAAAGTTATTACCACAGAAGAAGGAACCTATTGATGTATGCGATGTTCTCTACTCCGTGCTATTACGTATTTGAATCCTTAACTTGCATTCTTAATAATATTTACGGTACCTAACCGGTACCTTAATATTGCTCGAGTATTGAATTTTTTCTCAAGATGTAATAACGTCACATAAACTTATTATTTGTTTCCGAACCCGTACCTTGGCTCTTAAATTGGCTCATTCCACGTTAAGCTTTCGTTTTATTATTTTTACTAAGTTTACACTTGTATCAAAATAGCTCACGTACTCTATGTATTAAACAGAATGAAGATCAGAAATATATAATCATTATAAAAAATGCTCTTGTGATCCAATTACTCAGAACCGGTCCCCATTATATTCATATGCATCTCACCTTATACGGCCAACTAATCAATTTTATCTTACTTTAATAAGACAGGTGATGCCGCATGGCTATCATATACTCTGATTCGTCCTTCTAGTTTTTTCAACTCCTGAAATTATACTAATAAATTTTTATTGTGCTCCGAGCTAGTATGAGATTCTTCATAGTTCCATCAAATACTGTAATTCAAAGTGAATTGATGGCACCAAATTGAAATAATAATTGGTGTAATTGAAGCTGAAAGGTCATTAATAATTGTTGTGGTTTGTCTATGGAATTGCAATGAAATATTTTTGTCAGACATGGGTTCTGTGCATCATCCTCAGATGATTCCGCCTTATGTAGTTACTGCATTCCATAAAGATTGCAATCTGAACAATTTATTCAACCACATTTGGTTGCGATCTCTTGCAATGCTTGGAGCAAATGGAAGTTACAATATTCAGGACTCAAATAAATGTTGAAGACTTTCATGACTCGAATTAGTTGAAGCAAGAGACTTCAGCTTTGGGGAAAGTCAATCTTTCGAAACAATTTGCTTAGATTTTTATTGTGATGTACCGGTACTTATCAGTGTAAGTTCGTCAATACTGGACACCATAGTTAGCAACATATTTTTTCATACTTTAATATTCTTATGAATAATACAAAAAATAATCTATAATCCCATTACTCTCGCACTAGGAAAATTTCGCGTATATAAGGAAAAAACTCTTGAGGAAATATTTGTGTAAATTAGGCTATGCACATTCTTGTTTACTTATTGATTCTTCCAATATTAATGAATTACCTCATAATGATCTCTGGAACGTGTGTTTATCCTCTTCGAAGAAGAGATTTTCAAGGGTTGTACAACTAGATAAAAATTCGCCTTTTTCTTCAAGTGAATTTGTTATCAATGACTGATAAGACACGATAATTACTTATATTGACGTTCATTAGAGGCTGATAGAGCTACCCATTAATGAATACAGAAAGAAAACACAATTGCATATCCTTCATCCTTCTTATTTCTCGTTGACTCTTCTCAAATCCCCATCAACAACTGCTCACAGATTGATTGAAAATCGTTTGCTAAGGAAATCTCTCACCGCAGAACACCCATGAGTGATAATAAAATGTTGCGAACTACTTGTTTTCTGAGTAGTTTACTGTCAACATGCGAACGAGTTAGACAAATTGGCCAAGACAAATCAAAGAAACCACATTTTTGTACTGCTCTTGATGGTACAGTATCGTAAAGATTGGTAGTAATAATCGAAGTTCCGGTTTTTCACTGTTTGTTTGCATATGTTTTGAATACCGTACACCGATCGTTGCATAATAACGGCACGGTTTGTAATGATGATACAAGAAGTAGGCTTTGTACAGGCTGAAGAGTTCTCGACTACTATTTTCGAATACGAATTAGAGATCAGCTGACGATACCCGCATAATTTGCTAGGAAGGCGATAACTCTTCCACTCTCTTCTCCTCTCTCACTCCTTATCTTCTATCTCTCTTCCTTTTTCGTGTTCACCAGCTTCTTCTTTGAATGATTGAATGCGTGACATGAATCGTAATGTCATGCAAGCTGTTTTTGGCTGCAGTAGGTGGATCCACTTGTAGCATTCAATACTCTCAACACCTTTTTCTCCACAGCCAAACCTTCGAACCGAAAACGTGAACATGTCAACAAGTGGATGGATACACACAACATAACCTGTAATCAAATGTTTCCACAGTTCCGAATCTAAAGACTGAATCAGGTTTCAAGGATGTGGTGTGTTCTTGTACGTGTATTTGTGGGTAATTTTGTAGTTTTCACCTGGCTTAGGTGAGACATTATCGCCTTATTAGAACGACAAGTGCTCTTCAAAGCTATCAATTTGGACAAGATTGTCCCAAAACTATTCCATCTCAATCGATCTCTGATCTCGATTTTCATCACGTGCAGAGGCACATACACCTGAATGCTATGAATTTAGTTAAATTATATGAAAATAATCAAGAAATGTCTCAATTAATCTGAAAACCTCTTCTCTGGAAATCTAATCCATTCAACTGACTTCAAATAAGAAGCTGAAGAAGAGGGAGCTGTTATATATTACATTTGGAAGACCTTTTCTTATGTCAAAAATTGATCATCAAAACTATTCTAAATAAACCTGGACTTTTCCCAACCAGTTTAACTTTTCAAGAATTCGATGTTCTCACAATTAGGCAATTATATATTTTGAATGTAGTAAAATTTATTATGAAGCATAAAACTGATTTCCCTCTTACAAATAATGCTGCCAACAGCCTGTACAACTTAAGACCTACAGCAAATAATTATTCAATTTACAATACAAACATTGAAACATCAGAAGACAACTTATATACATAAGCAGTAAAATCATTAATACAATCTCCGAACAGTATAT
Organism: Nilaparvata lugens; assembly: GCF_014356525.2. Taxonomy (NCBI): domain Eukaryota; kingdom Metazoa; phylum Arthropoda; class Insecta; order Hemiptera; family Delphacidae; genus Nilaparvata; species Nilaparvata lugens. Next base: position 20,191,472 of record NC_052514.1, on the reverse strand, counting down.
TGAATGAGCGAAAATAACTAAACAACTAAAACAGGATATTAACACCTGGATCAAATGCAATAATTACTTCTTCTCTCTATGAGATGTTTCTCTTCAAAGTTTACTCATCTAGTAATTCATTACAGTTACTTATTTGTAATTCATCCAGTATTACATTTTTTTTAACACCTGGTTCTATCGGTTTCTTTTTTCCATCCTTCCCTTATTATTCTTCCCCCATCCCATCCTTTCATATCTACCATCTATTTACTTTTCCTGATACCTTTTTCACCTTCTCAAGGTTTCCCCAGTACATGGATATCCATAGTTGGAAAAACCCTTCAATCTTCCATCCTTTTTTTGCACCACTTTCTTTTTATTTTGTTTTAATGTGTATTGTTTTGTATGTATTCTTTTTTTTATTCTCTGTATTGAACTTGTATGTGTGTGTAAAAATAAATTGAATATTGAAAAAAATAGAAGTCAGAAGATTGATAAATATTGCTCTTGAAAATCATAACGGTTTTCTGTGGTGTGCGAATTCGAATTTGAATATTCTGAAGCTCCAGAGTGGGAATCTCAACCATATTCTGAGAATTTCGATTGTTGAAGATTTTTTTATGCGAATTTTGTGATTTTTGTATGAAGGAAAAGGTGAGTTTAACAGCATGTTACATGGTTAGAATAAAGATTGCATTGTTAATTCTATAATATGGTTGATTGAAATAATAAAACATATTGATTTAACTCATATTACTGTCTATCGTTCTACTTACCGTGGTGAGAATGAAAATATAAATAAATAGCAGACAATCAGACACCTGCAAAAAATATTGTTAGATTAATTAGGAGAATAATTCAATACAATGATAAAAATGAATAATAATAGAACTCATGAAGTTAACAAACCATCACAATGTTTAGAATGAAATGATAATAATAATAATAGAGGAATAGTACTCATGAGATCAACAAGCCAATAAATACCCTTTATTAGTAGAGATAATTTTTTCGGTTATCTCCACAAGAATTGTGTCATAGAAATCTTCATTCAAAATTAACCTTTCGAGCCAATTCATTCACATCGGTATTCAGATCACTAATGGCAAAGATGCCATAATTTATTACCAGTCTACCCTATGATATTTATCAGGAATTAAAAAAAATTACCTTGTGCAAATTTATGCAAAATATTCATTTTGTAACATCTTTGAATCCACGTAAGGTCCACTTTTTCGACAAATTAATAAGTTTTGAAGTTCCTATGAAATGACATTATATCAAGAACCTTTTTCGCAAATTTATGCAAAGTGTTCAGCCCGGGAATGTTTTGCCCCGTGATATATTTTCTCGATTCTTGTTTGATTAATTGAGTGATGATTTTATCGAAATTTGTGGTATCTCCTCCTTTTTAGCCCACTTCTAGTTGATGAAAGATCTGCTTTGTTGCTTTCTCTTTTTCTCGCATTTAACTTGTCTATTATGTAGACGCTACCTGTGTGAAGAATTCGGGAAGCAGTGATTGCAAAATAGGTACTTTGATTAAAACTAACGTTTCACTGCATATTATCATATAGCATCATCCCACAGTGTTTAACCTTTACGTAATAGGGCCTGTCGGTCACTGTGGCCTCAAACCAACGATCTTCTTCTTCCTTTGGATCTTCTTTCTTCTTCTTTGAATCTTTGAAGAATATCCTTCTTCCTTTGAATCTTCTTTATCTTCTCGTTTCAAGAATCTTCTTCTTCCTTCATGTCATGTCACGAGATGGCCTATATTGAGATTCATTGGAAATTGTCAGCATTGCTCATAAACAACAACAATAAATCTGATTCAAGCAGTGCTGATAGTCTGAAGTGAAGAAAATCCTACTATATGATTGTGTAGGCTGAGTGAATATTGAGTAACGTTTAACCGCTAATAGATATTCAACCGAACATAGCTAATTTTATATTTATTACAGCCATCAAATTTAAATTGAGATTCAAGTATCCATCATTCAATTCACGTAATAGGTACTTTTAAATCTTGGCAATTTGTCATAAATAGAAGCTATCATTGAATCTGCATACCTATGAGTTAATTTGAATAATTTCAAATCGCATATAATTTACGAATTATTGAATAACATTCAATACTTCACTATGCTATAAGGTGCATGAGGCGAATCCTCTTCATCTAATATTCAATAAAAACTATAATAATATACTAAATATACTAAGAATAATATACAAAAAATATACTACTAGTTTAAGTTCACACGTCAGTAAGGCTAGTTTCACACTCATTCGGTTCGTTTCGTTTTCGGTAAATTCCGATAAGTGTGAAACGGTAATTCGGTTTGAATTCGGTACCGAATAGAAACCGCATAGAACCGTGGGCGTTCGGTTCTATGCGGTTTCTATTCGTTGCTAGCGAGAGGCTACTTTCACACACTTTCGGTTCGGTTCGGTTCGTTTCGTTTTCGGAAAATTCCGATAAGTGTGAAACGATGATTCGGTTTGAATTCGGTACCGAATAGCAACCGCATAGCACCGAACGCCCCCTCGACACGAATAGGTTTCATCATATTCGAATCCGTTGCTAGGGAAACAGGAAAAGACAAATAATTCCTTTACACACGCTTGCCTTTTTTGTTTTTATTTAAACCTGATATCGTGATTATCCGTTTCAAAATTTTCCAAGTCAAAATCATATATGGTCAATTCATTTCTGTTAGTTCACAGGAACATTTTTTTCCCAATGAATAGTTTGCTAAATAAAAAAATAAAATAATATGAAAGATATAAATTAAAACTCAAGGAGAATTTTTATTTTTTTTGTTTTATTATTCCACGAATATTACATGATTTCATCAATGGAGAGAAGAGATGAAGTTTATATACCATGTGTCAAAACAAGGAACAAATTTTTAATTTAAAAAAATAATCTCTCTGAACATCCAAAATTAACATAAGAAACTATTCAAAAAGAAACTATTCTAGAAATTCTCAATTTTTAATTAACTTTAAAATTTTGTTGTTCAAGAAATAGCATCTTGCAATTTAACACCAGCTGTTATATTTAAATATACCAGTATGAGCTGTGAAAATCCAAACACAGCTTTGTTTGAGAAGAAAATACCTAATTAGAACCGTACGAATTAAAACCTGGCATGTATGAAAGCCTCATTCGTTTTCGGTAACGAACCGAACCGAACCGAAAACGAATCGAACCGAATGAAACCGAAAGCGTGTGGAGCTAGCCTATAAAAGTCTCTGGTACTTCTGTTTTGTTTCTTCTTGCTGAAGATTTCAAGAATCTCTTCAATCAGATCGAGTCAAGCATACAAACTATCAGGTGATCAGGTCTGCACTTCCTCACCCAAACCTCAGTGATTATTATACTATGAGTTCATCAGAATGATAGATGATGAACTAAGTTTCAAATTATGAGAAAGTATTATGATAAAACTAGAGTTCTCTATTCATCTATTTGACTGGAATAATGAAAGTTTAAGGAGAAATTTTTCAATGAAAAACAACAAAATCAGATATTCTATTAGTTAATCAACTATAATAACTATTGATATAGTTTTCATAGGTTAGTTCATAATATAATCGTTATCATTATTTCTCACGTACCAATCTTAAACTCATGTGGGAATGATAATTCCCTAACTCACGTGGTTATTCCTTGGAAAATTATACTTGAGGAATATTCATTCTCATCAGTTATTTCAAAACAGAAAAAAGATAAGTCATGAATCTGTATCAAATTTCTATCTACGTTCCATTGGCTCAACTTTCTTATATTGTTTGAAGAGTTATGCGAGGAATAAGATATAATTACGATTTAGTGGGAGAGTTAAAACTCCTAATAGGTTTTCATTGATTACTCTATTACTCTCTTCCTTATCCTCCTTCTACTGTAATAGAAGCTGGCTGCACAGTGGACTACAATATGAAATAATATCTTGAGCGTTCCCAAGCTCACCTGTGGCCTGGATCACAAAAGACAAATCACCAAAGGAACAAGCAATGAGCAAAGCAGGCCACTCTATGACTCTATTACTCTATGCTAATCGTAAAGTCAATTTGTGCCGGTTGACTTATGGAGTGGTTTGAGCACAGAAGATAATATAACATAAATAGATATATATTGTGCTATGTTATCAATGGTATACTGTGTCACAACTTAATCGATCCGCATTTGTAACATGAGCGAAGCATAATATCGGGTGGCTTCCTTAGTTGTTGCTGTTATCCATTGGAAACAAATGAAAGTAATAATTCATGTGTGGTTCCCAGGCTTTAGTCCGCTCGCAATCCTGTCGTAATACGGTACTGCCCTTTGGGAATGAACATAGTTTGCAATGAGAAAGGTGCCATATTTTAAACGCTTGTTTCAAAAGAAAGTGGCATTTGAGAGGAGGAGGAATGCTTCCTAACGCTGCCTAACTAACTAGATGTTACCTATTGCGAATGCGAGTGTCAAATAAGTCTTTGCTTTTTATCTTGATTGAGGAGAAAATATCAATGAATGTGAGGAAATAATGAATGCATACTAGAAAAATGATAATATTTGATTGAATGAATGGTGAAGGATGCATAGCACAAATGCATTTTTATCAAATTCTTGTAATTCCACGACTATTCAAAAATTTAGTTAGCCATTAGTAGATGCCACTAAAAATGGGAGAAGTTAATTTTTGAAATAATTCAGATAGAATTTTCGTTCGATTTCCACTAGTATATTAGGTTCCTACGGCATAGCAATACCTTCCCCCTACTAGGTTTAAATTTAGAAATTCACTATCATATTCTTCCTCCTCACCACTTTCCAGTTTATAATACAAGTTAACAATGAATTCGAATTTAATAAAATCCATGTCCATTAATTCTCCATCAATCATGATATTACTCATTTATACACACCTTCAAATAATAATAATAATAATAATATCGAGTGACCTGGCTGGCTCAGGTCTGGTGTCAGAGTTTTCAGGTCGCAGCTGATCAATCTCAGGGCCTCTAACATGACCTAACGACTGCTTTTTAGGCAGCCGGGACCGACGGCTTAACGTGTCCATCCGAAACACGGGAGTGGCCCGAGATAAATATCTTGCCCGGGCCGGGATTTGAACCCGGGCCTCTGAAAAATAAAGCCAGCATCTCATCCACTCGACTACGGCCACTCCTACCTTCAAATAAAGTGGTCGCTCATTCGTTCTGTCTCAATCTAGGATTTTGCATTATAATAGTGATCAAATGGCTTGACGTATTTCTTGAATAACTATGACATCCATTCATTAATTGGGAAAATTCAATCCAAATTATTCTTGAGATTATATTTTTTTCCTAATTCTCCCTAAAAAGTTTTCCTATGTCATCGTATAACCTCTCCAATTTTGAAGCTTGTGGACTGATAATCCACATAAATAAAGCTTATTAAATGAACAGTATGTTGTCCAAGAATTTTTTCAGAAATTATAAGTAGTGTACATTGAAACTGATTATTATTACAGTACTGTGTAATTTTGACAAATGATGTCGATCGTGAAAGGTCGAACAAAACAAATTTCATGTTGGGTAAAGTAATTGTAGAGTAGAATTTTTCGTGAAATTTCATCCAGTCCTGAATTGGTTTGGAGCTCAGTCTCGTGTGCACATGTTTCACCTCTATTCAATAAACTTGATCGAGATTTATATCTCAATCAGTGAGCTCGCATCCTTCTTATCGACTTCTTCACAAAATGATATTCATCTCTCAATGAGTGAGTGTGGTATACCAAAATGATCAAAAAATAATCAGATGTGAGAAGATTTTTGATACAGTCATGAAGTTATTCTCTTTATTTCAATAAGTTTTCAATTTTCAAATGCTATGTAGAAGTTGATTCTTTCATTCCATTCATTTTTCTTCATCAAATTCTATAAAATTAACTCAATTCTATATGTTATAAGTTTCTCTGTAATACTATATCTTTTAAAAGTAACCTGTCATGATTATTTGTCTCTTGCTTTTAAGTAGGACTAAAGGTGCGTACAGATTTACGTGCCGCGAACATGAGCAATTTACTTTTAATCAGCTGATGCCAAGCTTTTTATATCTGTATCTTTCCGTTTCTGTAAAAATACAGATATAGTCAGCTGATTAAAATTGAATTGCTCATGTTCGCGGCGCGTATATCTGTACGCACCTTATTATTTCATTACTGTACATGAACAGTTGACGTACCTACTGATTTAAAATGAAAATGTTGGTAACCAATTATTATTCTGATTTAAGAACACCCATAGTGAAATCTCCTCCAAGATTGACTGAAGGTGAAGTATCATAAACTAAAGCTTATAGAGACTTGAATACCTCAACAGATATAGAAATAACCTTACTTGTAGTCACAGTTCAATCGTATGGAAGTTTATACGAGTCCAATGTGATTGTAAATTCGTTGATTGCTGTACAAGCTCACGATGGAAGGATTGATTATTTTTACAAAAATTCAAGGGCAATCTACTCCTCACGAAGCATAAATTAAAGAGACACCTACATGGAGGAGGTCTAAGTGACAATGACTTGCAGAAACTTACATACCCGAGTATTGGAATTGTCAGTTCTATGGATGCATTGTTATTTTTCTCGCAATGCTTCGCGCTTACTCTGGCATCTAACAACCATGCTTCACTACCTTCCATGTAATTTATATGGCTGGGTGTCAAGATACAACAACCAATGTCCAGATTTTGCAGATAATTATGTCCGTATTTTAAAAACCCGACATCTGTTTGCCAGCATAAATCTTCAGCTCATACAAGTTTCACAACTGGAGACCACTTTTTCATTGCAGTCATTTTGACAATGAACCGTGAAAAGTGTTCCTTGTTACAGATGAGGGCGTGGCCTGACATAGGCCTAAGTCTACCTGCTGGTTAATAACGCGAAAAGGTGTTCACTTCGACAGGCCAATTACAAGGCATCATTTAAGAGTGTTGAAAAGCAATTAAAATGAGGGAATAACCACTGTATGAATGGTGAAAAATTGCTCTTTATGATTTACCGTGTAACTACTGTATGGTAGCTGCAAAGTACTTACGTTAATAGTAAATCAGCACCAAATACATCCAGCAGGACCTTTCAAGATCTCACGGAAGTGTATGAATTTGTTGATTGAGTTTTCTAACGAACTTGCTTTTAAAGTAAAATAATGGCATTTATTCGAGTAAGTTATGAATGCATGTATGAGCTGTATAAATTATTTAATTATTGGAAATCAAGTGTTTCCAATGTGAAAAATCAAGTGCTATTTATGTTAGAAATACATTGCAGAAATATTTCATGTTGAGTTGTAGGACTGCTTGCCCAGCTAAATGAATGCTGTGTTCAAACTGACAAAACATTTCATGATAAATCTTCAGAACCATTTCATTCATTTATTGTACTTCAATAAAGCATAGTAGTCTCACTCTCCATACTATCCAGATTATCTTATCTCAAAGCATCAAATCTAGTTGACATATCCCGATCAAAAAATATCCTATTTTTGGATACAGTTCTTTATTGATTCATACAACAAGTACATCATCAAAAATGATAGGGTGAGAACAAAATAAGGAAACCTTGTGCTATTCCGCTCCCAAATTTAGATAAGGTTACACATAGTCCCAAATAGTCTTGTAGTTGTTCACTTTACAAAATGTTCAGTCCTTATTTATTTTTACAAAGTAGATTTTTGAATTTAGATGCTTTACAAAGTAGATTTTTGAATTTGGATGCTTCAAAACCAAATATAGAAGAAGTATTTCACATTATTATCACTAAAATAGGAAATATTCACATATTAAAGAAATAATTTTGCAGGACAAAAAAACAAACTTGAATTCGTTATTGAAATGAATCAAAAATTAGGATTGACTTAGGGTGATAGTATGTGTTCATAGTATTCGTGTAATATATGTGTACGTTTACTGAGCAGAGGCTACTATTTATATACAAGGAGTTCTAAATTATAAATCTTTTTTTGCTTCAATATTCACTGCTCTGATGATTAATTCACGTTTTTCTCGAATTTTTTACCCTATTGCATAATATTAATGAACATGGTACCAGTATTCTATCGATACATCGTGATGTTTCGCTTGAAGAAAGTCAACATGAATAATTGTTTATCATAGGAGAAAGATCTCTGTAGGGATTCATTCGGGCTTGTAAATTTTGAATTACACATGTGCTTGTATGGGAGTCACTGATAATATGTTAGAATGCCGCGGGTGAAGCGTGCTTAGCTTCTAAGTATGCAAACGGAAGCAAGATACTCATATTAATATGTAAGTCACGTGTGGTACACTGGCACTACATTAAGTACACCGTAAATACGAAAACACCTCAGGGTTTGGCATTATAGGGGAAGCAATACTTCACTCAGTTATTTTATTCATACTGTAACTGGATAGGTCATTAGATTAGGCCTCAAGCTCGATGGTGTATGAAATGATACAGTAGTGATACCGTACTCACTTCTTGAGTTATTTCAAGTGGAAACGTAGGTAGGGGGTATTAATCTCCAATCTAACGGTGACTATTAATAGCCTAGTTGCGATTATTACTGTTACAGATTCAGACAGTACGTGATTGGACAAATTAATGATGCTGATATTTGGTTCACATTGGACGTTATTCCGATAGATAAATTGTGCTAACGATGTAGAGATTCTGAAGATCATGTCGTTGGGATCACCTTGGATGCCGGATTCACCTTTTACTTTAACGTCAGTTAATAAAAACTGCTCAGCCCTTTCAAAGTGATGTTCTTAGTAATAGAAATGCAGTCAGTGCAGGATACATAGTCGCTTCTAGTTTCATACAGGATTCAATTCAACCTTTCAGCATTAGTTGAATGGGAAGCTTCAATGTTATTGACACGGAATGCTGACAGTTCATAGTGAATCTCGCTACAGTACTCTCAGACTTGTCAATCATAGGCCGCCTGCACTAAGTAAGCGCACTTGTGTGCTAGGTAAACAAGGCTATAAAATAGCGGTTTCTCAAGTAATATTCAATGGTTGCAATTTGCTCACATTATCTGATAAAATTAACGGCTCGTGTTTTATGATGGTTGAATTTTATTCATGTGGCTTTTGAATCAAACATATAAGAATATGTCTCATTATTCTGTTGAATTTATGTAGCAAAACTTGAATGACAAGTAAGAGGAAAACTATAATAATAAGCTCATTAGTGTCGTATTATTGTAGTGGCAATAATCTTGATTTATTGGTTACGATTTGGGTCTATCGAATTGTTGTTTATGAATAATAATAATAATTATTATTATTATGTTGTTTATGAATATTCTTCATTTCTTCTTCAATTTTATAGATCTGCAGAAGTGACATCGATATTACATTATTTTGTTTCTCTAATGCTAATTAATTTCCATGTGAAATTGTTGCTAGAGTGGAGTTGATAATAATTTTGTCTGAGAGAAACAATCTTCTGTGTCCGAAAAATATTTCTTAGTTATTTTACAGTTTAAAAGCTTCTAATTGAATTGAGGTGATTCCAGCTTGGGCAAGGTAATTTTAGACCGAAAAATATTTTGAAAAGAGTTGCCTGTAGGTTTTGAAGTTGCTGAACGTTGTAAATAATTTCCAAAGCTGGAAAGCTCGTGCTGTAAACTATACCGTTCAGAAATGTCTGACTTCTCTTGTTTGGACGTCAAGATAATTGTAAGTTGACCTTGAGTTCACGTAAATTTATTGTAGTTACAATTACTCAAATTGTTAAACCATGCTCAGGTGAAGTAATGATGACGACCTTACAAATCCTTGTTCGCAAGCATTCCTGATTTTCACAGGTTTCCTCAACAATCATGTTGGATAACCTTTTAATAAGAGCTGAACCCTGACATATCTGTGATGGACCTATCATGAAGGGTCAATGTTTGAAACTTGAGAGCCACAACTATCTCTCCCTTTCCACAACAGACTGAAATGCTTCCAATGTGATGCTTTCATATTGAGTCTGATTTAATCCTGAGAAAATGCATTATAAAGAATGGCGAGATCTCAATTAGAAATCTATGGTGTTTCAAATTAGGTACCTAGTAAAATTGATATTGGAATAGCATTTCCAGTGTACGAAGTCCAAGTAAAGATCTTGAAAATAAATAACTATTGATCGAGTTGAACAGTCTCCATTTCCAGTAAATCTGACCCACATGATATCTTTAGAAAAGACATAAATTTCATCTGTATATCCCTCCTTAATAAATCTGATACTAGTAACTGCTTCAGTCCAGCTCCACTATCCGACAGTTACCAACTTCAACTTCCCGTTGACTCGTAACCCTTCTGAATTCCGACCATTCTTATCTTATCATCATCATCATTATCTTTGAACTTTCACCCAGGTACAAGCCTAGGGATGATATTGGTTTCAGCCTTAATTGAAAAAATACATTGCATGTATTGTAAAAGAATTAAATATGAAATATGATCAACTATGTGATAAAATTTATATGATCAACTATGTGTGGTAAAATCACATTTTATTCCATTCTCAAGTTCATCAGATAACTCAGATTGTAATCAACTATATTTGAGATACAATAAGCAACTGACATTATTGTTGATTTGATGTATTGTACAGCTATATGAATCAGATTTAATTATTAGACGATGATCCCTATTGGGAATGGGTTATTGTGGTTACCTGGATAACCCAGGCTGCTCAGAATTCAAGGTGATATTTGGCATTCATCTCAGTTTTTTCTGCGATGATCAATGCCTGTATAACAGTTATCATGTTTCTATTTCTGGAGTTGAAATCGATATTTTGGCAACGTTCATATAATCACTTTTACTTTTGTTCGCCCGCATTAGGCATGTCTGCCATAGAATAAATTGATAACTTTCAGCTTTGGGCAACACATTTTAGTTGGTCCCAAGGGCAAGACCGAAAAGTTCAGTATCAAATTACAGTTCTATGATGCTACAAAAATGGATGTCAGGCCACACTTCTTGTTCTCATTTGATATCTTCTGATGATTTTATCGCCGTCATAACATGAGAAACCGAATGTGATCTACACCTACTTATTTATTCCATCTTATTGCCAGACCTTTATAATAATAATACCTTTATAATGCTCCTTTTCTATATCAAATTGATTAGCTTAAAAATCTTCTAAAATATTTTTCATGAGAATGTGACATGTTTGAAAACTCTTTTTAACCTCTGAATCCAGTTGAAAATTTTAGTAAAAATATTATTAAATATTATCAGTTTATGTGAATTATTCATTGTAGTTTATGTGATGGTGTGATAGGATGGAATTGAATGAGAAATATCATGAGAATTAACATTTCTCCAAAGAAATATACTTGATTTGGGTCAGATAAATAGGTTTCTCCAATATCTCAAAACTTCTTCAATATCACAACTATACAATGCGTTAACCTCAGTTGTAATGAATCATAATAATATAGTATACAAAGTTCACACGTCTGTCTTAACATCGATTCAAAAGTAATGATAACCTTACCATTTTTGTACCTACTCGAATTACCCACCCTCTCAGAGAATCATATTACAACATTTTCAAGATGGTTGCTTAAAACTGCTAGAAACTAAGTTCTAAGTCTGAGAATTGGTGTAAACTTACAACTCCAGCTGCTAAATTATAATCATTAGAATATTATGGCATGGATGGACGTGTGAAAGTCTGATAATGCCCTAATCGCCACGAAACCCTATTATTTGCCACAAAGTACTGGTGTTGAATCTCCCAGACACCTCGGTCAGAGATTCTCTAATTTACACATAACCCTGCAATGATGGCCTCGTAACCCATTGCATATCGCTAACACTTCTACCTACCTCATAGCATATTACAAACATTATTATGCCTATCATGCCCATTCTCACGCTTATTATTTCAGAAAATTGAGTTTCTAACAAATGGAGGGAAGCAATAATGCAACTCGTCCAGCAGTGAGAAATGCATTATGTTGTTATAAGAGCTTGCACTGCATTGTAAAAGTTGCCAATTTATGTAGCTGCAAACCAGAATCATCTGTTTTACAATTGCAATGTAACTAACAATTTTTCGTCTTGCATTGTTGAAAATATTTCTTCAAATACTTATTATTTACTTCGTAATCCTACGAATACCAGTGTTTCCCTTGCGATACGAGCATAGGCCTACTCATAGCTTGAGAACATGATTTGATAATCGTAATTTATTATTTGGTATTCTCATGATTATCAACAATTACCAATCATCTAATATTGACTAAAAGTATAGCGTTGTTAAAAAAATTGTAGGAAAAAATATGTAGAGAAGAGAGAGTAAATGTTTGGTGGAGTGAAACTCTCTCTCTCTCTCTCTCTCTCTCTCTCTCTCTCTCTCTCTCGATCACTCTTTCTCTCAACAAAACTACCTTCTTTCCAGTGAATCAGTTTCTCTCAACCTACTCGTATATTATATCATTTCAGTGGCTTCTCAAACAAAGTTGATTTTCATATAAATCATAGGTAAAAATTTCAATTTTTTGTGTGATTGTCACTTGGCAAAAATGTATACTGGTCATTCAATTTGAATCAGATTTCCATTCTTTAAAATTGATCTTACATGTTTGTAAAGATTGGGATCGATACAGAATGAGTAATAGCATATTCAAGGAGGTTGATAATAGTAATTTTCATTCGTTTTTGTTCAAGGCAATTAATTGCAGAGTCCTGGGTTTGGCAACTCAAAAGTGAATTGACAATGCTATTTATGACATCTAGTTGATAAATCACTGTATTTTGTGGGTATGGCGGGCCAACTAAGTGATTTGGTATTTCCGGAGGTAGGAGGCTAGAAGGTGTTTTATCTTGTGAGCTTATTAAGGTGAATCATTCAAAGACTGTCATAAAAGTGGGTGTATCAATTATTTCTTTGTTCCACAATAACGAGTCAAACTTATGTTGGAGCTTCAAAAAAATTGTCATTAATTTCTTCTTTATCAATTGGTATCGGAATAGGGATAGAAAGTCAGCATCCAGACACTAACAATGAGTCTGTAATCAAGAGAAATTTTATGAACAAATTGTGTGCAAAAGGTAATTAGTTTGTGAAATGTGTGTATATTGAGGTTGGTACTGACTACTCAACTCTTAGGAGCTGAGGCCGGAGGTTTATCAGATGTGACCTGTAAAGTTCACAGTCTAAACTTCAAACATCAGACAGAGATATTTTCAGATAGGCTGATTAATTGCGTTCAAAATCATTAAAAATTCAAGAGCAACCTCAACCTCGATTTCTGATATTTTTTGAGGTTTTATATTTATGAACTTCAATTAGAACTATAAAAGAGGATAATTACATTTAAAGCCACTCGAAATTGAAGAGTACCCTCGATTTCTGTGGTTTCCAGCTAAATTCTGAGGTACCTACTTATAGCTTAACGGTGCTCGTCTTTCAATCTAATCGTAATCCATTAGCACTTTGAGAGAGAAGTTTCGCTTTTCATCCTTATTTAATTATGTTTCTTGATGACTAAAAAACTACCATTTCAGAGAAACAAATTATTCCAGGTTTGACAGGGACTACAAACCATCTAATTATCATCTTCCTTATTTGGACAGTTGTTCAATTAACTTATCACTTACAATTTCTACAATAACATTCATCATCCAAGATGAAATCTGCACCGTTCCATGTCAGAGCTCAGTGCTAAATCGTCTGTGATGTATATTTTCTCGACTTCTATTGTCACGATCTGGAAAGCAGACGAGACAGCCCAAGATTCTCCAGCTTTATTCAAGGTGTTTGAATCCAAATAATGCCAACAAAACGCGACTATTTGCCATCTTTTCGCGCGATGTAGGTTAAGGTGAATGAGTTCTCAGATGAGAGGAGGCTCTTCTTGATTCCATCTCGTCTGTCTTCTTATTCCTACATAAGTGGACGATTTCTTTCTCACTATTTTTTCTCGCGTACACTCACTCTTGTTCTTCTTCTTATCCTCTTCTACACCCTTCTTCCAGTCCTCTTCCTTCCTGCTCTATCTTCATCCTATTTTTATTATCAATATTTCATTGATGCATTTTTCATTTTCTTACATTCGCTCTCCTTTACCAATTCGTAGTATTCTGTGTCGACAATCTCTCATTCTCCAAGCCCTCCTTCTTCTTTTCCTTTCTTTGGTTTCCTTCCTGATCCTCCTTGCCTTTTTCAAGTCCTACTGTTGTTATTTTTCTCCTCATCTTCCTCTCCATTTATTGTTGTTCCATGATTTTCCTTTTTCTCTCCCATCACTCATTTTCCTCCTGAGCTCCTTTTCCTTTTTCTTCTTATCTATATCTCCTGCCTCTCCTTCCCTCTCATCATCTTCCTCCTGTCCTTCGTTTCGTTGCCCTCTTTATTTTTTTTCTTTTTTGCCTTCTCCTACACATTTTTGTCAGTTTCTATTCATGGTCTTCTCATTTTCTATTTCTTCAACTCTTCTATCTTCCTTCTTCCTCTTATTTTATGTACATTTGTATTTTTCTTTTCTATCTTCTTCTATTTCTAATTCTATATTTCTATTTCTTATATTATTTTTTATGCTACTTATAATTACTGATGTGGAATATTTTGATGTGCAATGGGTCTATCCAGACTTAGCACAAAATAAAAACAATCAATCAATCAAAAAAAATCAATCTACACTTAGTTTTTCTCCTTTTCCTTATCTCTCCCTCTTCCTGTTTTATGTTTCTCAACCTTATCATTATCAATCTTATACTAATGGTTTTTTTTATTTTTTCTCCTCCATTCATTTTCTCATTCTCATTTTCTCCTTCTTTTTCCTTCATCTTTTTCTTAACTTCTACTCCTCCTCCTCTTTTTCATTCTTCTTTTCCTCCTTCAACTTTTCCTCCTCCTCCTCCTCTTGCTCTTCCTCCTCCTTCTCCTCCACCCACTTCTCCTATTTCCAATTCTCTATGTTCCTCCTCCTTCATGTTGATCCTTTCTCATGCGGAAACAGGCGAGGACATGCAGTGACTGCGCTGCGCTGCGCTGCGACCTCGTGATGATCATTTGGGAACCAGCGCGGCTCAAAAATCTCATGTAAAACAAGGCTTAATGGTGACAAGAGCACACTGATAATGTAAATAGCGTTTCCATTGTTTCAGCCAGATTGGTTTGTCCTATTCGACTAGCCGCTAATTTCAACGGCATTCTTCCATTATTTATGGTGTGTTGTGTTCGCTTACCTCCTCCCTCCCTCCCTGCCACTAACACTATCTGATGGCCTTTCCTTCTCTGATGATTTATAAAAACACTGTTATATTCTCATGATAGCTGCTTGTGATCTCTTCTTGGGAGCTGAATGGTACAGTGGCCTCCCTATTGTATAATATTATATATATGTGAAGTGTGTTTCAAAGCAACTCAAAGAAAAATACGGAGTTTGAAATAGAATGAAACAAAATTGATCACAGAATTGATAACACAATAATTATCGAATATTGAAAATAATCATTGAAATACCACCTATAGAATTGTTGATTAGGTTATGGGGTCAATCTTCATTTTTTTATCATTAATCCATTCATTGAAGATTGTATTAGAAATTGCAGTTCAATACATTTGAACTCTTCAATATATACTTCCTATTGCAACTTCCTGAATAGACTTTGACTGATAGCTTTTTCCTCTTCCATCAACATACTTCCCCACTTACCTCGTAAACATATCAAAAGTCCCCACCCCTACCCCCTGTGATAAGGTGGTGGGGGTGGTTTAAAGGTACCATTTTTTGGATTCTCGCATGAAACTCAAAAACTATATATCTTGAGGACTTGACTGTCATATAACAAATGAAACCTTACTTATAATTTCCTACAATATTAATTTTAAAACATTTTTTATATCTCCTCTAGTTTCCGAGATATCCGCTCTTGAAGTTCTGACATTTTTGAAAAAAAGGTTTGCTACCAATTTTTTTCTATTTTTGCTCTCATAACTTTTACATCAAAAATCGATGGGAAATATCCATGCTGTTTATGAGCTTATAGAGCTTTAAATTCTCTTCAATTGAATGTATAACTCCACACTTTTACGGATTTCCCTACACCTTTTGCAGCAGCTTTAGTGTTGAGTGTGAAATCTCCATTTTTGCAACAATAGACCAATTATTGACAAAGGAATTTGCAGGGAATGTTTTAAACGAAATTTTTGACTTTGCAGCTTTGTTGAGACTAGTTAGGAGGAGAACAGATCAAAAGTCCTCATTCCTAACTCATGTGGTAATTAGAACCGCAATGATTGATGATTATGGAAATGTTCAAATAATCTATGTTCTGTATTACTAAAATAAAAGTCGGATAGGAAAATTATGTTTGACGCCCCATCACGACTGGACTGATCAACTTGAGATTTTGCATATAGATTCTTAATTAACCGAGGATGGTTATAGGTCTATTTTCAATTCTTAAAGATTTCATTACGTCAAGTTTTGAATTTGTCATGCTTCCAGTTGGTTATGTTTTGCTAACTTTGATTGAAAGTGGTCATAGATAAAAATAATAGTTTATTTGACGGTTCCATTTTATATCTTCTCATTCTTCTTCTATCTATCCTCTTCTCCATATTTACACTAGATACAGAGTTGATGAAAAGTATGGAGACAGCTGAGTATTTCGTTTAAAAGGGAAATTCGAGGATAGGTCTGATTGGGGATCCTATTCGAATAAAAATAACTGATTTTCTGTCGCATCGAAATTTTGGTTTGCCATTTTGAATCCAACTTCATTTTTCAAATTAGAATGTGGACATAATATGATACATGATTCCGATACAGAATTTCAAGAGAATATGAATGGTGAAAGCCGCACCTCGATATCTCAAACCGTTCAAAAATTATTCACATTCAAAGATACTTATAAATCATCTATCTATCTATCATCCATACTATGATAAAGAAAAGAACTGGCTTATACATACATGTACGTGATGGGAAATTCACGAATCATCAAGTTTGAACCACTGCACTGATTAACTTGAAATTTAGCATATAGATCCTTAATTAATCGAAGTGGCCTATTTCAAATTCTTCAAGATTGCACTCAGTCAAGTTTTCAGTTTATCAAGTTTTAAAATAGGCTTATGTGGAGCACGAGTTACCCGCTAAAAGTTGATTACAATAATAATTACTTCTGATGATTTGAAATCTATTCTTATGCGTACGCTGTATTTCAAGAGTTAATGACCGGCAAAATGTTATCCTTGTAGGTTCAGTGTGATAAGAATCGATCATTTTGAAAATTATGTGAAGAAAGTTATCTTGTTTGTTGGACACCTAACAAGGATCTATCTATTTTTCAATTAGTATCTAGTTGAGGAAAAACAAATGTTGGATGCCTTCAGGTTGATGCCAATATCCCGTTATTTATCTCCTTTCACCTCACTCGGTAATTAATTTCCTAGCTATCTTTTTTAAACACGTTGGATGGCTAACTATGAACTTCACGCTTGTCTCATTCAACTCCTTATCACTGAGAACTATTGATAGCTTCTGTCTTCATGAGAAATGTTTATGCTGCTCCTGTTGAACATTCAAGCGTTCTATTAGCCTTGAGCAATCCAGCGATCACATCAATGTCATTGTCTTAACGTGTTGGCTAGAACATTATCTGTACCATCTCACATTAACTGAATTTATCAGCGAAGGTAGAATTTCTTACAAGATTGTCTTCTGAGAGAGGAGTTCATTTGAGGTTTTAGGATAATAATAAGATTTGAAATAATTATATTTCTATCAAATTATCAGCAATGACCTTCTCTTTGTTGATTTTTGTTTGAGAACTCCAATCATCCGAATTGATGTTTGGAAAAATTTTTGTTCTCTAAATATTCAGATAATTAGAGTTTTCACAAAAAAAAATTAGAAAAAAACTGTATATTATAGTATAATTAATTTCAATTACAACCGGTTATTGTATACCAGTTATTTCATTGTATAAATTAATCTATGCTAAAAGAGACTTAATGCTTTTTGAACATATCTTAAATTCACGGTAATTAAGCCTACTTTCTTCCAAGAGCGATTCTGATAAACTGAGTTCGAATGATTGGAGTTCTACATTAGCTTCATTTTAAAATATATTGTATTTACCAACGAACTTGAAAAACAATTACAGAATATCTATTCCAATTCCACGTTGTAGACGTACATTATATTTTTGCCAAGATATTTTCCCGCTTTCAAAAGAAACCATTTTTTCCTCGCTTATGAATAATTTATTATTTGAGAGAAATTAAAATCATTATCTCTTTTTTCCTCTGCTAAAGTTGTTTCAAGGATTGTAATATTCATGAGAATGCATTATTATTTTGTTATTGGAACTTTCAAATCGTATTGATCAGTAATTAATGAAGAGATAGGAAATTGAGACTAAGAAATATGAATAAACTTTTTCAATTAATTGAAGGATGCATGCTTAAGGATTTTGGTGAAGAATCATAACATATTTCTTGCTTTATTAAGAAATAATTCTCCAAAATAAGTAATAATAGAATATATTCATATAGAACCAAGAAAGCTGTTCACCTGCTAGACTCCTAACGTCACGTTTCAAATTATTGTGGATAGTGATACAAAGAATGACCAAGAAGGTGAACAATGTTTATTGATTGATAAATGAATTTATCCCATTATGAAAATTCCTTTATCAACGTGAATGAATGTGGAGAGCTATTAAAGTTTTGAAGAGTCGCAGAGACAAGGTAATAATAAAATGGATTTTATTTTAAATACCTTCAGGCTTTTCGTTAATATTTGATTAATTAAATACCGTTCTTCTTCTATCGTAAAGGTCATGAAATCCATCCTTTTTTCTATTCATACTTTTTCATTCTTCCCAGTGATACATTTCTTATGAGCTATTCAATTCTTTCCTCTTCTTGTCACTTATTGTTCTAACAATATTGATCTCCAAAGCACTTTGGATTTGTTATTAATTTGAATCTAACTTTAACTATTTTGAGAAAGTATCTTGTTAGGAGGTAGCTTGCAAAATTCAAAAGAAATAGAAGGATTTTTTATCTGGTTGTGATGCTGTAAGAGACTGAACACGCGTCCAATTACTAATTCTCAATTGGCCAATCGCGATCTTCTTCCCAAATCGGCAGACATTCACATTCACAAAGATGTCCTTGGTTTATTATTTCGCAAAGATTACGATTTTACAGAGCAAAATACAAAATTACAAAGGATACAATTTTGAATAATATAGATTCTGCCTTTCTATGCTTTGATGCTCTCAAATTCTTCATTGGAGAGTTAATTCCTCCTATAATAACTCACTGAATCAATTACTTTACCTTCCAAGACGTGTCTTCCTATCATAATGATACAATTCAGACAGACTGTTTCTCTAGCATTGTAAAAGATGGACAGAAGAAAAAGTGGCTCTTTAACCATGAACGACATAGGCTAAGCCTATCATGTGAGGGACTGTCAGTCTATCCCTGCGTTCACAAAAAAGACCGCATTGATATTCCATATCAACGTCTTGGCATAGCATGAAACACAGCTTCGGCTGACAGCTTCGGCTTGAGATTTTACAATAAGTTGCCATTGGATATCAAATGTTGTGAAAATATTTTTATTTTAAAAAAGTTACTTTTTGAGTGGCTGGTTTTGAGACCTTTCTATTGAGTTTTTTCGATTCTACTTGATGCTATTCTACTTTGTGACTTTAAACTTAGTTACTGTTCAATTGTATAACTATGTCTTTGTCAATTACCTATACCACAGTAAAATGTATTTATTTATGACAGCCCAGGAATGTGGAGGGAGTCCGCTCCTGCGTCGTCCTATGCTCCCAGCATAGCCACAATCTCAAGACTGGGTGCATACCCTCTTAAAGTTGAGCAACTTTACTTCCGATCCATTGGTATTAATATAAAATTATTCAGTGAAACTTATTCGGGACTAGAATATGACTACAGAGGCTTAACTGTCCAGTGTTCAACAAGAGTAGGACTGGCATACTCACAGTCAAATATTACTTCAGTCTACTCATGGTGATCCATGTGGATTACAAATAGGCTGCACCCAAGGCTTCCACCTTGATCCTTCAGTATCTAGCAAAGAAATGGTTCTTATCTAAGCTTATTTATCTATTTAGTAGTTGGAAAACCAAATATACTTATAGTTGTAATAGTAACGAAAGCAAGCTGAGTTACAGCATAAAGCAACGAATATTAGCTAAACTTAAAGCAAACTTCTTCAGTAACATGAAACTTTTGAGAAACAGACTCATATTTTGTAGAAATACGAAACCAAAAATATAATATGAAAGTCCCAATCGACCTGTTGTAACGCATCGCTGTGAATCTTGGCCATCAACAAAAGAGACAAAAATCTCAGAAAGATTTATGATCCCGTTGAAGAGAGAGAAAGAAACTAATTTAAAGCTAGACACCTGGAATCTTTGATAAAGGCCGAAATAGTGTGAGATTTATAAAAGCACAACGACTCAGGTGGTTTGGATAGATGTGTAGAATGAATGAGAGCACAATGCATAAAAATATATTCAGAGAGAAGCTGGATTCAATAAATGAGAGAGAAGACCAAGAATGGGAATAGAGCGTGGAGATGAAGACCGGGAAGAGAACCGAATGACAGGGAGCAGATGACCGGGAAGAACAGCTACCTCTATTTAAATCAGAGACTGGGAGCTGTAGTGGAGGCTGCAAGAGCTCCTATTGGACTGTAGTGCTAAAAAGTACTTGGAATACGTGAATACTAGTGTCTCAGCCCTAATACTTTACTAATGATACGATAATAGTCAGCTTTCATCCGAGCCAAATAACCCTATTCCGTTTGATAATGATTCAACACAAGAACACGGCATGAATTTCCAGAATGTCAGGCAATAAACGTCAAGGTCGTTGAAGCAGTCGTCGAACGGTGCAAATGAGCTCTTAAAGATGTTCTTCACCAGTCTGATGGACCTGAATGGCAAGGTCTCAAATGAACTGCTTTTATTAGCTCAGCATCAGCATACTATTAAGGATCTTTAATTCACTTTTCAAAAGCCGACTGGTCTGATGAATATCAAGTTGGTTGACGAGTTCGAAAATTATTGTTTCACTGCTGGGTGTTAGCTGCAACTAGGTCACAGAATAATATAAGAGGTGCTTATTTTTTCTCTGTAGTTGAATTTAGATAAAAACTGGTTTGTTTCGAGTAGATCAAATTATGTCCATCCGAGCGTGAATCTTTACTTCACTCGGGTGACTTATCATTCATGTTACTTGCTTTTTATTATTTGTTGACTTGGATAACCTTGACAGTTGCGGTTTGTAATCTCAAATTAGGCACATCCATGTCAATTATTCATCCTTGTGCAGTTTGTCCGTTATTTTATCACCTTTTCAAAGTAATAACAATTTTTCATGTTCACTAGTTTCATTTTTTGTTCTGAATGTATCTACTTTTCTTTCGTCATATCTTTATTTGCTCATCTTATAAAATATTCACGGAGGTCCAGTAGTGATCTTTGAAAAGGCAACCTTTGCAAGTCATAACTTATGTTGTTGACAAGAACTAAAATTATACATTTCATCTCATAAATGTTGAACTTTGCATTTTCACTACCTCAAGAATCCAATAATGCTCACATAATTTTATGTTAGCGGAATTCTATCTTAGTTCAAATCTAACTCAGTTTTTCTACAGCCATCTCTTACTACAATGTTATCATTCTTCTTTATTGTCATGATAATTACTCTGTGATTGGTTTCATGTGAATTTTCAGTATTAAATCAATCATATTTTCTATATCGTTCACCTCTTGTGAAACAAAAAGATGAAGTCTTTCTATCTCAGTTGAGGAAGCCAGTCATTACAAAATACAGTTATTTTTGAGACAACTCCATGAATCAAACAAATGCGATATGAAGGGAAGAAAAAGCAGGCGTCCTAGTCCTAGTGCCCTAGGTAATTAGTAGTGTGCAGAGAGTGGCTTATTCACTCAATAGGGGACTTCCACCATGAGAGCCCAAAATCAGATCCACTATGGTCGGCATTCTTATTTTCCTGGGACAATACACCTCAAGCTCAAACTTCAAATGTTCCTAAATTCATATTCTTGTGAAATAAACCAACCTACACACTTCATCAACGTTCCAAACCTGTACAGAATGTGTTTCTACTCCGAGCCTTCAGTAGAGAATAACAATACCACATTCCCTCCCCAGTCATCACCCCAACTAATTCAAATTCCACTGGTTATATAACCGAGAAAACATAGAAGATCAAATCATTCATGGAAGACAGCCTGAAACGAAATTATTTTGCTATCAGACTAGCGTGATGATACCAGATAACTGCGGTACATTTCATGAAGTTGGCAACTGAGTCGGTCACGATTTGTTCGATTTGTTTCTATCGTGTCGATTGGGCAGATCAATGTTTGGATGTTCGACTAAAAGTTTTCCGAAGCTGAGAAGTGAAGAGCAGTGCACTGCACTCTGCCACTCCACGTAATTGCCTGATAGAAAGGTCTTTCTGGATCTGTGTTGTTACATTAGTTACTGGCCTGGCAACTAGTTGTTCATTATTTGTCGGCATGGTGTCGTGTTTCGTGAGTATTATTGATGGAACAGATAGATTCCTCGTTAATACTGCGAGAAAGTATGTACAGTACCTGATTCTTCCACTACATAGGTATACTGGAAGTCAAGCAGAGCTTCATTCTTTCACTATATAGGTATACAAAATGCTACTGAGTGGAGTTCTCCGTTTTATTGGCGTTATATTGCAGCAGATTGATCATTTCAGGTCATAGGTTGATCTCCTTCTATTCACAATAACTGAAGACTGAAGGCGTAGGGTGTTTGTTATCAATTTGACATTTAGTAATAATTAGACACTTTTATTATCATAGCACTCACACGTTTATTATATTATTTCCCTCGGTGATCCCCTCCAGAATCTATTGTAGGCTCACTATGTAAGCTACCATAAAATACCATGACATGATAACCACATATAACATTATTAAACGGTTACATTACATAGAGAGATGTAATAAATATATTGACTGATAATAAATTCAATGTGTTGTAAATCGATGAATTATTAATTTGTTCGCCAATGGAAGTCTTAGGCGGGGTTTACACTGGAGTGATTTTCCCTGGCAATTTGTTAGCCAAAAGTCATGATGTCATGATAGGTAGCTTGGTGTATGTTGAATAATCATAGCAATTCGATAAAATTTCAACCGATATATACTGAATTAACTTAATCTGTTAGGACACATCTCTTTCAATAGTTTTCAATAAATGAATTTGTTTATTCCAAAAATTTTCTGTAGCATATTCATCAAACAAACATAACATGTCAAACAAATTCTCAATATAATAAATTTAATATAGTGAGGAATTGAAGATAAGTAAACATTTAAGTTGATTAAACCAGTATTTATTTATTTATTTATTTATTAGATAGAGCGAACAATACAATAGTCGGAAAAGAAAAAACAGGCTATTGCCCAAAACTTCTTCAATTTCCTGATTTTGTCACAAATTGTCCAAATATTATGTAGGTTATGTTCACTTCAATTTCAACACCAAATCTTCAATATGAAACTATGAATCAGAATAAAACAAAGAATTTCAAATTTAGATAAATTGATAATGAAACTTCCGTTAAAACAAAAACCAAACTTCAAATATTCACAAAATATAGAATGAATAGTATTGAAAGAATTACAACTTTTCAATTTTAATGGACTATATCTTATAAATTGTTTTAGATCCATTCCATCTCTTCGAGATAATACAGTAATTTGATCGGCCATTGGATTTTATTAGTGAACATTACTTTCTCTAATGACGTAATAGCCAGTGAAGCTCATAAGTTCATGCTACACATTCCCAAATAAGGTGTTGTTTGTTTCTCACACGATTGATTAATTATCATTCTCATTAGGCTTATCAATCGAAAAAGAGCATCAACTACATTCTAATACCTTCTAGTCAATAATATCTCCTCTAATAACGTTTCTATATCCATCATAATGAAAGATACAGTAATCTAGACACAAATAGGTTGACTCATCTCATGTATAGATCATGAGAGGAATTTAAAGACATTTGAAATTTAATGAGGAATATGAATTGTAGTTTATAAATTTAAGTACATTGTCTCTCTTCTTCTCACAATATTTCATTCCCTCTCTTTTTTTATAGAATTAAAAAAATGCATCTTGTTTCTCATCATCAGATTGAATTCTCTATTCCTTTTCAACCAATCGAATTTGTCCACTATCTCTCTCCAATTTAAACGCACCCACTAGTGTTTAAGCAATTATTATCAGAACTGCTGTCTCATAACTCATGTCGGTTCCCAGGTATCGTCGCAATAAAAAATAATTAATAATTTTCAAGGATGGCACAGTATTACAGAGTGTTTCGTACACATTTAATTTGGACTAGCCTACCACACAGAGTGGGACAACAGTGAAAGGTAGCCTGGATTTTTAATTGAAGGAGGATCGTATTGCATTCCATAAGACTTGAACACTTCAGGATATGCTAGAGCCATATTCTGTGAGTGAAATTCGACTGTCACTTTTTGACTCTCTCTCACCCCCAAATTCGGTCAGCCCCAATAAGGTAATGGAAAGCTAATAAGCAGATGACATTATGAGATACACTGCAATTATTATATCCGTGACTAAAATACTTTCAGAAGTATTTTCGAACTCCTTAGACATCTTCTTCTTCCTCCTTGCCTTTTTCCCATTATTTGGGGTCGGCTCTTCTTGATCTAAGTCTCCAGTTCGAACGATCCTGGGTCGTCTGATTTGTCAGGTCCAACTGCTTCATATTTTTATGAACTAAACCTAGCCATGTGAGACGGGGTCTGCCTCTGCCCCTCGGCTGTGTCTCCATATCAACTTCTTAGACATCATCAATATCAATGATTGGTTCTAAGACTCTAGGGCCGGTTTCCGAGCTCGGGATCTATAAGTTCTGGACTTACAGAGTCCAGGACTTAAATAAGCTCTTGGGTCTAAATTGACTTTCTGAGTCACGATTTTATCTTCTAAACTCCGGGGTCTATTAAGTTCTCGATTTATTCGAGTCCAGGACTTTAACGCAGTAAACATGGGGGAAATTCACAATATTTTGCTGTTGTATTGTTGGCATTATAGCAAAACGGAAACAGCTGATTGCAGCGGGATAATTCAAATGAGCGTGCTCTCCAAACTATTTTGCAAAAATACGTTTCGATTTCTTTTTAGGCCTATTCAAAGCAAAACCTTTGAAAGGTGAATGAATAAACATTTCATTTTACGTTATGCTATTATTGATCATTGATCCTAACCATTGATTTTGGAATAAAAGTTTCAATAGACTATTGAGTTTGAAAACGTATTTGTTTTGAAAAAACCTGGAATAATTTATTATTGTTATATTATTATTATTATTATTATTATTATTATTATTATTAATATGTTGAATATGACATTCAGATTGAAATATAAATTCCAAGGCAATCCTTGTATTATTTTTCTTGAACATTTTTAGGTTATGTCAGTCGTAAAATAAGGTTGGCTTTTACGCATAATTCTGATACAATTTTATTCCAAAACGAACTTGCAAGCTATAAATTATAAATTTAGATGGACTAATCCAAATAATTTTAGGTATTCCATGACATCTATTTGTCTCCAAAACAATAAGCTATCTACTCCAAAACAATAACTGAATTGTGTTTGCTGAGTTAAGTCTAGAACTTGTATTTAAACCCTACCCCAGTCGAGGGTTTTAAAATCACGTTGTTTCAAGTCCTGGACTTAACGATTTTTAATAAATAAACTTTAGAGTCTATTTAAGCCCTCGACTACGTTAACGCTCTGACTCGGAAAGCCAATTTTCTGACTCCAGAGTTTAAAGCCAGTTAAAGTCTAGAACTTAGCTTAATCCCGAGCTCGGAAACCGGCCCTAAGTGTAGATTTTTGTTGCTATTCAAAATAACATGCATACTAATCAGTCTTTTTAGAAAACAATCCTATTCTAGAATTACCAGAGTCTGTTGTGGTTGAGAGTCAACTTATTCAAGGATTCTTCCATATGGGAGGGAGGGAATCGTGAAAAGTTTCAGTAAAACTTCTTCATTCCACTATTATTCGAGATTTTTAGTTTCACGTGAATAAACTTCTTTGTATGTGTAATGTAACAATTCCGACTCCGAGGATAACGCATAGACTATTATACATTGAAAATATGGATAACTCAAACCTGAAAAAGTAGGTTTCCTATGTTTAATGGAATCATTTCACTTTTATTCACTTGAAATGCTAAGTAGACCAAGTATCTCCAGACATGCATTTTCTAAGAGTGTAGTCTCATCAAAAGTTGTTACTTCACTGACTGAATTATTGCGGAAAGGTATTGAATGCATAATGGTACTTGCACTCCATGACTTGAAACGAATTCAGAAG
The DNA here is from genome assembly GCF_014356525.2 of Nilaparvata lugens. NCBI lineage: Eukaryota > Metazoa > Arthropoda > Insecta > Hemiptera > Delphacidae > Nilaparvata > Nilaparvata lugens. The sequence goes on along the minus strand of NC_052514.1, from coordinate 20,165,015 downwards.
AATCATTGAGAATTATGGATGTTCGAATTATTATAACGATGCTCAAACGTTCCAATTGAAGATCCTGGAGTGAAAGGATGATTTCAGTTTTTAGTGATGTTGTTAGCATTAACAGACTGGAAAATAGCTCACGATTTGCATCAGCTAATGGAAGAAGAGCGAAGATCTGCTCATATTTCCTATTACAAATCCTTCTGACCTTTTTTCTTTCCGTCCTTGAACAAGCTCTAGGATCCTATAGATTCTATCTGACTGATAATATACTGTGGAATGTCCGGGAAGTGAATGAGTGTGTTATTCATTTATTCTTTGATTGTTATAAACGTCGATAGTCTGACGGAGAGCAGCCGTAAAACATATGGGAATTAGTTTGAGTTTGAGCAGATCCTTGTGCAAACCACTACTGCGATTCGCTTGACAGCGACATCGAAGATTTCAACCATTTAGCGATGGCTTAAAACTTCTCCTGCTCCCGCCGCCGACATGCGAATCGCAGAGACGAATTCAAATGACCTTTCCTGTGAAAAGGTAAAGATAAAGGCGGATTTTAACATATCAGTATCACTAAATGTGTCTGTTGAGTGGAGATATACTGGTATAGTGCAGAGTGCAGATATTCTCAAGAGTTCTAATAGTGGGACTATTGCCACTCAGCTCGGCCCAGCGAGTATGAATAGTCCCATTAAAACTTATGGGAATAATAATATTCTCACTGATACTGTTGGAATGCACCTACAGACGTTGATGTTGACAATACCAATATATTTGTTTTAAATCAATTTTAATTTAAAAAAATAAATACATTCAAATATAGTGGTATTGACAACATCATCGTCTTATTCTTTAGATTATGGGGAAATACTACAACATCTTCTCCCATACAATCAAATTATCTGACAAACTCTTCAGTATTTTTCAGATATTACACAGCATAATATTGATTTTGAATTGTGAGGGAAATCTCGAACGATTTTTCAATCTTCAGATTCTCAATAAAACATAGCTGATGAATGATCGTTCATTGACTGGATTTGGGGCAACACAAAGATAAAATAATTAAATTTCATTCGTAGTTTCATTTTTATTTCCACTTTAAATTATTCGTGGATCGGGTCATGAGCATAACATAATATTCTCTTTATATTGAAATATTGAATATCCCAGCTTAATATCTGTTGTCAATAGATATTCGTTTGAATTTTTGCAGTTGACAGCTAACTCCGGGTAATCTTGTTCTATAAATTCATGGGTACAAGCCAAATTTCACTATTACTGACTGGCCTATTATAAAAAAGTATTAGGAAGTAAAGATAACAATACAGGTCTAGTAAATAAAAGCACAGTAATGGTCTGGAAAAAACATTCTAGGAGTTATTTACTGATACGAAACCTCTTTCATTCAACCACCATTGAAATCAGACAATCCTCTTTGAAAATAGAATAAAATAGTAGCTTTTTCTTCGAAGAGAGTTTAAATGATTTGAAGGATAATTCAAAATTCCACAAGTTGACTTTCTAATAAGCACTTTTCTTACTCCTCCAGTGTATAAATCTCCCTATTTTTCCAGTGTACACAATGCACAATACGGTTACTATACAGAATCAATGTCTCAACAACATGATTTATCAAGAAAACTCATTTCATCGACACTCGATAATGTTCATTTCTAGTTCTGCATTGTTCTTCAGCCTTGTGAGTGCAAAAAAGTATGAGTTTGAAATAGTTCAATTACTCTCCCAAACAATAACGAAGGATTCAACTACCTGTTATCGTGAATATTGCAAATGCGAATCTTTGTCAAAAGAAATCTTTTGTTAGAGTTTTCTTGGAGTTGTTCAGCCTTAATTTACACCAAATCGATAGTTTTCGTTCAATGACACCTTAACGATAGATTACACTATAACCTGTAACGATTACTGACAGGCCTAATATAAAAAAGTATTAGGAAGTAAAGATAACAATACAGGTGCACCCAACAAAGATGTCTAGTAAATAAAAGCACAGTGAATTGAGAATTAAAAGTGCGTGCTCATTGAAAGTAGGTTGAACGTTAAATATTTATAACCTATTCTGAGGCACAATGCCAGGTTATGTTGAGCGTGATATTGGTGCAAAATGATGTCACTCCACAAATGGGCTCGTCACGTTCGTGGCAATTGAGTCATCAATGATATGTGAGTCAGGAAGTGGGGAGAATAGCACTCATTGATTGATATATTGAGGTTTGATTGGGAAATATGGTGTTTGTTTGTGAAGTATTCACTAACTGGAGGGGAAGTATTCCTTCATCACAGTGTTCGTGAAACACTGAGAAATGATGCATGGATGAAGAATCTGATATGAAGAGTAATCATTTATCTGATATTTTTAGGGCTCTTTGATAACTTTCATCGAAATTACAAAAAATGACCATTGAAGATGCATATTGTTGAGTCCCTTGGTGGTTTAGAATATGCAAGAAGCAATACATTTTTAATATAGTTTTTATATTGTTGATTTTATTTAGTTGTCAAACATCAAATCGGCAAGAAACCGTTTTCTGATTGGATAGATCAGATTATATAGAATATTTTAACCCAATTTGGGTAGAATAAAGGAGACGGGGCCGCGCTTCCTGTGCACTGGGCTGTTGTTGTTCCAAAAAGATGCATCGACTAGCATACTTTATTGTCGTCTGATTCCGCTTCATTACTCATTAGTGGCCCCGTATGCTTTCATGAAGGCAATTCTAGCTGGTAGCTGGTAGCACCAACTCATCCATTACTTTGTACCTTACATCTGTTATTAACTTTTAAACCTGAAGTTCTGCTATGGAATTCAAAATGTGAGCTCCTTTTCTTATTTTCAGCCATTTCAATACCTGAATTCCCACTTCTACCTTCTACCACGGAATAAAGAAGAACTCTTGTTCTTCATTTCTACTTATTCAAATTGGAACAAAAATGTAATATTATATCTATAAATCAATGTACGAGAGGCATACCCAATTTATGTTGTTGTTGCGCATGATGGAATTCAAGACATAAATCTATGTATTTATAAATGTTTCTCATAAATCTATCAAGGTTTAGGTCACTGGTCAGCTGTTCGGTACACTTTTTTTATTATTTAAATTGGATAATCTTCTTCAATAATTATAATTATAAGAGTGAGAAAAAGTGCAAACTGAAATTTTTAAGTGGTCTAATAAGCGAGTTATGGGTTGTTGAAATGCTAACTTTCCAGATTCCGTTTTCTTTCCAGATCATAAACGGTTTCGAACATACTGTTAGAACTTCTCTTAAGAATTCAAAAAATGTACCTTTCCAAACTAAAACATTTTATTCCCCATATCGTTCATAAATGAAAAGTAACATTTTTTTAAATTTGATTACTTGTTTATTTTGACATAAATCGCGAAAATACCCATATTAGAACAAATCCAATGATATACTGAATGTATTGAAAAAAACTCCAATGGAAAATGCGAAACCCTTTATGATCTGGAAAGAAAACGGAGTTTAGCACTTCAACAACCCATAACTCGTTTATTAGACCACTTAAAATTTCAGTTGCCACTTTTTCTCACTCTTATAATAATCTTAACAATTATATTGAAGAATATTATCCAATTTAAATAAAAATAAAAAGGTGTACCGAACAGTCTTAACAGAAATGTTTCATCAGTTTGTATTGTTATGGCACTTCAAATATTTTTGAATTTTGTCGTTGGAGAAATTTTCAATTCCATTTCACGCGATTTCAGATGTTAAAAACCAAAGACGGTAACTGAAATTAGTCTACATACGAATGTTATCTCAATTAGATGATGTTACTCCTTTCTAGAACGCTCAATATTTAACCTATCTGATCTGCCTGTAAATTAGAAAGTAAACTCTTCCTGCATCGGCGAGTACATCTCGAGTAGATGTCATAAGTGATGCAGAGAGGTATAAAATTGATGCACCAAATAAGATATCTGGTGAAAATCTTTGGTGGTCGGCAAATGCCAGGCGGCCACTTAATAAGCGAGGCGATTGAAATCTGCTGAAAGAACGCTCCTCTGATTTGGTCCCTTCTATTGAAAGTTGGGTGAGAGGAATGTCTTTAGGATACAAACGCTAACGCTAATACAGAGACGATCAATACCCCAGGGCCCAACTCGACAAATAATATCTTACGCAATGGATAAAGAAAGCGTATTCCAGGGTCCCAAACTTATGAAAAATAATTCACTGTTGATGAGCCGGTAATGCTGTCTAGCCGCTGGCGGTACTTTTCAACTGAAAACCGACCCACGTTCTTACCATATTCATTTATCTTTTTGAGGAAGATTGTTGAAGTCAATCAACAACAGAGAAAGAAAGGATTGTCTGGGAATTTGAACAGTTATTTAGATGGGATTGTCTCGTTCTGCTGTATAAGGCGAAGGAACAATTTGTTGGTGCTCGTTCTTGATTGATTGCTGAGAGTGTTTTTGATTACGGAAGACGACAGAGGTGTGGCCAAGATTTTGTCAGTATTATGGGTCAATTTTTTTACCCAATTCAGTCTTCTGTCATTCTTGTCTTCTTCTTTTTCTTATACATAATTATCTTCACTCATATAATATTATATTTGATGAAGTTTTCGAATAAAATAATAATAATAATATCGTGTGACCTGGCTGGCTCAGGTCTGGTGTCGGAGTTTTCAGGTGGCAACTGATCAACTAAAATAGTTTTCGAATTATTGGTGTAACACGTATCAGATCGGGATTACAATGTATAACATTGAAAAGTTACATAGGTTAGAGTATACTTGGAGACATTCTCATGATAGAAGCATGAATCATTGATCAGCATGAATGTTATTGTAGCTTGAGCCATCATCAATAAAGAAGAGAAACCATTTCATAGTATCTTACTGATAATTAGTCTCTAGTTCCACATCTTCGATTTTGACTTGTAGGCCTATCTTTTATGGATTCATTTCCATGATTTCACTTCAAAACTGATGAAATTTTGAATGTTAGTCACCGTCTATTGTTGACCTATTTATATATGTGACTTCAATGAACTTGTTCGGTAAGGAAATTCCTGGGGTTCCTCTGTTTCACAGGTATATTTCTACTTATCAGTAGCATAAATTTGTTCTGTATACAGTATCCTCAATTTATTATTCTTGTCTTCCCAACGCAATCATTATGGTTCAACTCACTAAGTTTCCTATTTATTCTCGATTGATTATTGATGGTAAAAGGATCTTGCTCTGCTTACATTTCTGTTCGATTTAAATACCTAAGAATGATAAATATCAAATAGCTCTTCTTTTGACGATAGAGGATAGTTCTATCCACATTTATATTAGATTATTCATTATTTATTATTTACTATCCTCATCTATTGTTTCATATGATTATAGATTGGAAAGATCCATGCAGCTATATACATTTCATGAAATTAATATAATAATTATTAATTTACCAACTCACCCATATTTTCCATTTGATCGGTTAATTCAGTCACTGTTGTGATCTTTTAAAACTAGCGATCCAGACTCTCGAATAGACGTGATCAAATCAGATGGCAGGACCGGTTACAAAATTGTAAGTTGAAGAATAAATCACAGATCACAATATGTATGTGAAAGTAGAGTAAGGCGCATACAGGAAGGCTATTGAAAACGCGGCTGTGTGAAATCTGAAAGAGTAATCTTTGTTGCGATTCAGAAATTCCGATTCGATGCCATTGTCTGTGGTTGGATCGAAAAAAGGAATCGCCGATGACAGAAGTAATTAATTAAACGTTCAATTGCTCTCACACAAGAATAACTCACGCCTTTTACCAGCAGGATTGTCTGCCTCGCTGGTTGCTGCAATTTTACATAACGCTGAATTATTCATTGGAGTTCAATGTTCCTGTTTAATGGGATGAATCGATGGGGTCACATAGAAGAGCAGCCACTCTTTAATGGCGGCTTATTTGGTGAAAAGGCTCGTGCTAAAAGAATACCGCAACCGCTAAAATTTATTGTTTATCAATATTTATGAAGGACTCCCCAATACTGGTTGTGTGAAGCGCTCATTTCCTACTTTAGAAACTGTTGAATTATAATGAGGGCTAATGTGAAATATTATAGCCATTATTGACATGTTCACTACTGGATAATTATGTAATTCCATTGTTTTTTTTCAGGTCACCAATAGCGCTGCTTCTCAGCCCTTTTAAGGTTCAAGTCACCATCTGTGTTCACACATCTTTCAAGGTTTTGAGGAAAAATTGCCAGTTTAGTATCTACCTTCTCAATTAATCCTTATCAACTCCCTTCTGAGCAAAAATATGTGGAAGTATTCTTATAGAGCGGATTCCCACATATCAGCATCAGTAAAGAGTCAGAGTCAGTGACCATTACAGTGAGCATATAATCCCTAATCCCATAAATGAGTTCTAATGGGACTATTGCCACTCAGCCTGGCCTGGCTAGTATGAAAAGTATAATAACAACTTATGGAAATAATATTGTCACTGTACCAGAAACGTTCACTGATACTGGTATCTGGGAATTCGCCTTTAATCATCCATAGAAAAACACAATTATCAAATCTTACTTTATTCTAATAGAATAGTGAAACATATTCAATTCGAGAAGTGGTTGTCCCAATAGTTCAAGCCGTTCCTAATTGCTGTAAAAAGACTAAAAATAAACTTTTTACTCGAGATATTTTTCAAAGTTTTTTAAATTTTTTCATAAAATATCAATTTTTAGGATAGTTATTCAATTTACTAAAAATAACCAAAAATAACTTTTAGTTGAGTTATTTTTGGTTAATTGAATAACTTTTCCAAAAAATTATATCTTCAGAAAATTTTTGTTTTACTATATCAATAATACCATGAATAATCCATCCTCCAAATCTCATGGATTTATATCGTATCGAATTTTAAATGTCCCAAAAATTCAAACTTCAGTCGCTCATATCTCAAAAAGTAATGATCGGAAAAAAATGTTTTCCTGAGAAAACTTTTTCATTTAGCTAATATTTTTAGCTAATATTCATAGCTTGATGATATACAAATCGAAAAACTTTTAAAAATATCACGAGTAGAAAGTTTATTTTTAGCCTTTGCACAGCTTTTTAAGATTAGATGAGCACCATGCTTTCAGCGATCTCAGTGAAAAGAATTGATATTTGGGGACTCTGATTACTCTGCTGATAAATAGTAACCAGCATCAGAATCACATTGTGGTGCATTTGTAATGACCTTAAACATTTGTCTCTCTCATTCACTGAATTCACAAGAGTTTCATGAATACTCCATGCATTTATATAGGCCTACCATCGATAAAATGTGATCGTTTGTATTCCTAATAATAGCGTTTATCACTGGGTAATGGGAATTAATCAATGTACTGTATCTTGAATCACAGTTTAACTAGTAGCTACTAACAATCCGAAAACACAGCTTATAGAATACTTTGTACTCGTGAGTTCATCAGTTTGCACTCGAAGAATTCAAGCAGTTTACAGGCCTCACCTCTCAATAAGTCACCTGTGCCAAGAACCTTTGTTCGCGAGCTGACTGACCTATGGCTGGCTGTTTTATCACCAATTTCATAATTATGGCCAGTATAGTTCCAATGCAATGAAGACGATTCATTCGCCTTTTATTGTCCGACCCTCCACTGCACTGACACACTTACTGATTGCCAACTGTAAATCTTGCACTTCACTTGCGGCTACATAATAGTTGTTAGGTACATCTACATTGATTGATAGTCAGCATCGGTTGAATGGAAAACATTGATGTTCTATAGAAGGAATACTGCCAGTTAAAAGTTAATCTAACTTTATCAATGCACCTCTGCTTTGCCTTCCATTATGCATTCTGCCAGCATTCTTGTTCTCACGGATCGAGTGGTATGTCCGTCCGCTCAGATTGGGTAACGCACACTTATTGATAAACGCTTCATGAACTTTGAATTCCACGTCTATGTTGAGAGTAATAACCGAGTAATCGTGCCAAATATCGATTTCAAATTGACCAAGGAAATCAAGTATTACTGTGTATTGATTATGAAAAAGTTTTAATTTTCCGAGATTGTTCAGCCCTTTGGCTACAGAAATAAGTCAAGAGCTACGAAAGTGTTTAATTTTCGAAGTTGAGATGATTAGTAGTCAACACAATAACCCTAAGTAACTGTATACTGCATTAATTTGGGTTGTATAACATTATTGAGATTATAAGTTGGGAAAACTATAAATACTTAAGTGGAGTTTCTGTGTACACTACTACAAGATGACACAGAATAATGGAAATTTGAAAAAAAATCAAAAGGCATGGAAATTGTTGTGAAGGAGAAAAATAATTTCATTTAAATGTTAGAGAACTTGTTTAGCGAGGTAGGCTCTAATCACGCTCAGATTGTATAAGTGACATGCTCTCAGTATTTTTATTAATTTGGAAGCTTCCAAAAGTCTCTGTTCATCTTTCATGATTGACTATCTCACTTTTATCAATCACAGACAAACTTCTTCTATCGGCATCAACTTGAGAAAAAATGCATTAAATACAGTGTATCTGTGTGATTATTTTACTAGTGTTGAAGTGTATTAATGAAATGTTGTTTATTCACTTATGTAGTCAGTTATATAGCTTGTAGCAAATTACACTAGGTTAGCTAAAAAGCTCTCCAATGAAGCTAGCTGCATGGGAAAAGAGCAGAATCCAATGAGAGCTGCTATTTCCCTAATCACTTCATCATACAATGGAATACAGTGAATCCTAATCCAATTAATTTCAACGCACCATATCAACACAATTTGGAGTGCCTATCTCATTCCACGAATAATTCACGGGTATGTTGCAGACTAGCATACAACGTGTTTATCGAATATATTCATCTTATAGAGTGGAAATGAATGCAATTATTGATATGTATCCTTCCGTATTCTAATGATCTCTCACATGCCCAAATTATTAAAAGAAAATTAATCGCCATCATCAAAGCAAGAAAGTAATAGCCTTGTTAAGCTTCAGTTGGAAAGGTTGAATTAAAATATATTTGAGTAGCCGTTTTTATAGCGAGCTTTATTAATCGCTTGTCATTCGTAAATTTTAGCAACTCATTTACATCATTATTTAATACGCAGCGGGAGGTTTTGTTATATTTGATGTAACAAGGCTATTCTAATCCAAATTCCAGTCATGTTAACATATTTCATTAGTCAAAATTACAAATGGAAGCCGAGGTTTTGTTTAATATTTCGTAAGAGTCGATGATGAATATTTGGCACTCATATATTTTTTGTTAGAGAAGGGAAGGGCTGTTGATGACTCAAAACCCTCTATCAATATCTTAATAACATACTTTTTATATCGTACGATAATTAATATCACAGAATCAAAAGTATCTATAGTACAATAGAAAACTCGTATTGAACTCATTTTTCATCAGGAAATTTTCATGGGGGCTTCTACTAAGGAGGCTAATAATTTCAAGATTCTCTTCCTCATCCAGTTGAGTTATTCCTTTAGGTACAGAACACATTTTATTCTCTCAATGATATTAAGAAATGTTGGAAGTGGAGGATGATCAAAAGGGTAGAAAAGGAATTCTATAACTATTTTTAGGATTTTTGACCTGGGCATACTAATGTATAAATTCAAATTTATTCCACACTTATAAATACATATAAAACATAAAACAAAGCTCAACATGACAATACAATCCAATCAAAATGTAATAATAATGACGGTAAGTGAAAAAAGCCACTGGCATAAGATGACTCTTGTTCGTCAGTGGGAGTAGGAGATAAGTTTATCATACGCTTAAGCTGTTTTAAATTGAGTTAGCACAGAAGCAAATATATAAACAGAATAGAAAATAATAAAACTAAGTTTTTTATTCAATAAACGGAGTTTTTTATTTAATAAATTGATTAGTTATAGCATAAATCACAGTCTATAGACTCATGAACCTTCTATATCCTTCATGATCTTTTAGATATTTTTATGGGCATTAGTAATAGAGGGAAAACCGAGACTATGTGAATAAATTTGGTCAATAGTTAAAAGGATAGTTGAAGACATGTCTAGTCTTGCAGTCGGAGGGGATCAGGAGGTAACTGATAAACTAGCTCACAAATAGGTCTACATTTCCATCAAAGGAAAAACGCGATTTATGGTAAACATCAATCACTACCAATTAGATTAAGGTCTCCATTATTCCAATGGACTCTCAATCCAAAATGTACATTCCATCACATCTATTCTTAACTTTATGATGTTTATCTCTAGATCTACAATCTCTAATATACGAGATCATCTTGTATCCTACTTAATTCTAGTCTTCTTTCTTCTTCCTTTTTGTGAATCTTGTATCCTACTTAATTCTAGTCTTCTTTCTTCAATGATGTAATCTCGAGACAATTTTTTACTCTCAAGGTCGATTCAAATTTGTCAACATAACTGCCTCCAATTTAAAGATGCACTATTCCTCTTTGAACCAGTTACTTCGCTGCTACCTCACATTGCTTTTCACCAAATTATACAGATAATTAGTCTACTCAAATTATTCCATCTAATTGCATATCTCTTCAAAGTTTCTATTTCCAGGTCACTTCTTTGCGCGTTTTAAAACGCAACAATTTTCTTGTGTCTTCCATAATTGCCCAGACTCTTTAGTGAGATTCGCTTTAAACAGTCAGCATTTGTTGAGTGAAAATCATTTATTTCGTTTATAAGAAATTCTGACAGTATCAAGTGAATTTCACTCTGGAAACGTTTTATTTGCGGTACATTACCTATGTACACCTGCCTGAAACTATGAAAGCAGTATCTAGCATTGTGCCAACACAATTGTCTACTGATGATGGATATTAACGTTGAACTATCCATGCGCATGCGCAACATTACAACGATCCATAAGTGCAATTACAACAGATTTTCTTCGGCTCTCCAAATCATTAAATTATCTTTAACCTTCATTCATCTTCGATCTTCCTTTCTGACTGGAGAGAGAGAGAGAGAGAGAGGGAGGGAGAGCTCTTTATCCATTGACACCTCGCCGTTCACATTATTATTTTCATTGTCATCATTATCTTACATTATCTTATTGTTCGTATTATTCTCAAGTATGTTGATGTATTTTCGATAGATATAACAATAAATCGCGTATTGATGGGTTTCTGTTTCACAGATAAGGAAGAGACTCTTTAAATAGACCCAAAATTTATGTTGGTTTGAGTTTACCTTGAGGTAAGGTATTACCTTGTCTATACAGTACTATAGTAAAATATTATGAATGTATTCTTATTTCAGTTCTTTATAATTTGAAAGATTGGTGTGTTAGCTCAGTTTCCTGTAATAAAGGAATACGCTTGGTTCTCTCATGAAAGGGTGACCGCCTGTTTGTGAGCACTACAATAGTGTGAAGTTACAGTTTAATCATTACTACATTGTAGTAATCATTTGTCTCTGGCACTACCAGCTCAGTCCATAATAATATTGAATAGTGGTCTGTGAGGATAATTTTATGTGAAACAGAAAGACAATATAAGAGACCAAGATTCTCCCCCCTCCCCCTTAAACAAAAAAAAATATATATATAAACAAGTGATGAAATCCGAATATTTTTTAGACCATTTCACGATTGATTTCACGAACCAGAATTATATATTGCTGTATCGAAGCCACTGTATCTTATATGAGAGCTGATAACCGAGTTTTATAGCAGGAATACATTCAATTATTCTTAGTTTGGAAGAAAAAATAATCATTGATAGTTATTATCAAACGAAAATCCAAATTAAATGCTGTAAATCACCTCGAAGACATCTGCTACTGCAAATATTGACAACAGGGTAAACAGCTAGATGAAAATTCGATGAGCGCTACTATTCAAAAAATCTGGTGTGGCGCACTCACACAACTTTCCTTGCCGTTATGAAAATTGATCACCTGACGCTAGTGTCTCCGCGCATCACAAGTCTACTATTCAAAGATTTGAGCCAGCTGGTGACAGGGCAATAACGCTGGAGACACATGAAGTCTCCTATCTCTTCATAGTGAATCATTCAATAGAATCAACAGTTGCCAACAGTTTGCTATTGGATAATCACATTTTCTCGAATTTCGAGCTTATTTCTAATTTTAGGTGAAAATGTTACTGAACATTAATTGTAGAGATTCTGATGCTCAATCTATTCCACACGAAATTTTTCGTTTAATTTATATCTGAGACCTGATAATTGGAAATCTAAAATCAAACTTTGCATAGATGGGGCGGAGCTCCTGAAATTTTTACAGATATGGGACTTGTGGCAGTTGATAAAGCTCATCAATGACTATTTTAGGTATGAATTTGATCAAAATCGTTGGAGCCATTTTCGAGAAAATCGTGAAAAACCCTGTTTTTGACAACATTTTCGCCATTTTAGCCGCCATCTTGAATTGCATTTGATCGAAATTGTTCGTGTCGGATCCTTATATTGTAAGGACCTTGAATTCCGAATTTCAAGTCATTCCGTTAATTAATTGGGAGATGAGATATCGTGTACACATACACTCATACACAAACACACACACACACATACAGACCAATACCCAAAAACCACTTTTTTGGACTCATGGGACCTTGAAACGTATAGAAATTTAGAAATTGGGATACCTTATTTTTTTCGGAAAGCAATACTTTCCTTACCTATGGTAATAGGGCAAGGAAAGTAAAAAGAGTTTGATTGGTCTCGAACCCGAAGCCTTTCATTTATGAATCGCGCGGGCTACCAATTACGCTACGGATCCACTTGAAGAGAGCTCTGTTCGGTTGGGATTTTATCTTTGCGCGAACTTCGAATCACAATATGAGTAAATTTGTTTTAATTATTAAAATTAATTGAAATGAAAATGGACCAACATCCATCCTCGATAAATTAATATTTTTTATGCAAAATTTCAAATTTCTTCAGGGGGATGGACTTGAGGGGGTAGTCAACCCTATTTTTAATATAAGTCTACTTCTAGAAAGAGAAAAATAAGTCTACTTCTTCTACTACGGTCAGCTAGGATTATCCTTCTAGTTTACAATGACTTTGTAACCCTAGAAGGATAATCCTAGCTGATTTTCTAGTTGACCACAATTGCGAACTTTTGCGAAAAAAATGGTTGCCCGTGAGAAGAATTTTTCTCAATCCATGTCATGGATTAAAAATGAAATAATGTATTCCTCGAAACTTACCAAATGCAGTTCACAGCAATCCAATTACTGACGGTTATATTCCAGACTGCAGAGCAATAATATTGTTTACAAACCAGTCGTCACTGTACAACCATCCGGAAATCACTTGTCACGTGATAACAGAAATAACCGTACGGAAAACAAACGATTACGCGCCGTTATTCAACAACCGAAGTCGTGTGTGGATCGAAGACGGGCGGGCGAAGCGCGCCACGCGGATGCTCTAAGCTAGAAACTGGCAGACAATACGATAATCCTCGCGCTTCCAGCTGTGGGAGTCGAATGACGCAGACGCTCCGCAATCCGCAACTAACCTGGATGATAGTTTACTTGCGCTTGTTGCCGGTTGCTAGGCAACGGCGAGGAAGAGCATCAACACAAAGGGAAGGAGTGAAGAGTCCCGCTTGAAGTGGGGGTCCGTGAGATTGGTCACCTCGTGACCTATCGAGGAGTATTGGGTGATTGAGGACAGCACCATCTATCAATGTCACTAGCTTGAGGTACTTCATGGGATAGTTTCAATGAATTAGAATAGTAATAGAGTTGTAGAAGGTTGAGTGGATGAGAGCATCTTCAAGATCCGCTTGATAAAGGCTCATCTTATTTCCAATGAGTAAAATGTTATTGTATTATTGAATCCACCTGATACAGGATGCATTCATAATTAAAATGTTACTGTATTTAAAGTGTGGCACATTCGCTTTCGTGAAGTTTCAAATCCTAAACTTTATTTTCAACTAGCAGGTAACCCGTGCTCCGCAAGGATCAAATTAAAAACTTAACAAACTGAAAAAATTGTTCTTCGAATACACTATTTTACCAAGGCCCACTCTCAAGCAAAGTTAATAATGTATAACAAACTGGAAGCATGACGAATGGAAATGCTGACCTACTGAAATCTTGAAGAATTGAAAATAGGTCTACAACCATCCTTGGTAAATTAAGAATCCATAAGTAAAATTTCTAGTTGATCAGTCCTGTAGTTCAAACGTGATAATGCGTGATTCGTGAATTTCCTATCGCCTATGTGTTTAAGCCGATTCTTTCCTTTATTATATTATAGATAACTGGTTGAACATTAGACTTGTATTGTGAGTGATGGTGTGGTATTTCTCCATGATGAAAGAAAACAAAGTGAATGTTGCAAACCACAATTTTCAATTCAAACGTTTATAAACTCCACTTTTGTTTTAATTCTTATTAAATCTTTTGAATTGAAAATTGTGGTTGATAACAATCAGTATGTTTTTAGTTAAACTGCAAATTATAGTACTTGAAGTAACCATTTTCATATCAAACTTCCAGCCTGAACTTCATTATTATCAGTAACTTGGCAAACAGTAAATGCTGGAACAAAATAATTATTCTTCACATTATTGCTAGAAAGTAAGCAGTTTATATGAATTTAATTATTAAATAGGAATCCAATAGTCTAACGGTATCTTGTTCTACTTACAAAGTTAAATTGCTCTTATTCATCAAGTCTCATAGCTTGAGTTGGATGTTTTTTTTTTTTTTGTCATAAGAATAATGAACATTCTATTAAAATGTACGTTTCTCATCCCGTGTGAATAATAATGATAATAATGTTGAATCTTTGATCAACAGTAACTCACACACGAAAGTTGTGCTGATACTCAGAACAAGCAGGTAATCTTAACTCTTGAGTGTTGGCGAGTGAATATTTTCACTGATTTTTGGTTTCATCAAACTATAAAAGTCCTACACTCTCATAGTCATTGAATTCAGATTCTCATGATGAAATACAATAACTTCATGCTAACTTTGAATTGTTGTAATGGGTTGACTCCATACATATAGATTATAGAGTAAAGAATATAGAATGTAATTATTACGACTCTCTTGTTGACTCCTATTGTGAAGTATGTGTCACAATCTACCTGGACAAATAATGTGAATTTGAATTTGTCGGATCCTTCATTGAAACTCAAGTTTCCACTTGGATTCGAAAACATAATTGGCAGTCACTATTGTTACAAATCACATTAATGATAGTCAAATTATTTTTCTCTTCTAACTAACCAATTCTTGTCATTACATTTATCAAACTGATCAAATCAGAGGGTGTTCGGATAGATAATTGGCATCGAATGATTTCCTACCAGCCACCAGTTATTTATGTTAGCCTTATGCTTCAATTGTCTTGACAATACCACTACATTAATCATATTAACACGGAACTTGCTTCTGTAATAGGGCTGATCATTAATACAATTAAAGAAATATCTGGCATTATAATCCTTGTACAAGGACAAAAGGCATTATATTATTCAAATTATATCAAACCGTTATTGTTTTCATGGAATGTGAGCATACATGAGTTGACATGTAATTAGTTTATATACCGTATGTGATGTCAGTGCAGTACTAAATTCCAGTTGCATTACTCTCGAATAGCGAATTTCCATAGTAAATTGCATTGATAATAATATGGTTTGATAACTACAAGGAGCATGTAGAATGTAAGGTGCTGACATTATAATTTATTGTGAATTATTCACACGTGTGGAACTTTTTTAAATCATTGAGAGCTATATTATTCACAATCTACAATGTAATATATCGCGGTAATGATGTGGAGTGATGATTTGAAAACGGTTATAGGAATAACACAAAAAAATTTGATGAGAAGTTATTGGTTTATTCTATTCTCACTTTTCTGTCGAGAAAATTCTGTTAAATTTTCGAAGAAATAACTGAATAACTTCCTCTAATAGAATATTCTAACAATTCTCTTGTTCTTCTTGTTTTATATAACCCTTACTTTGAATTTAGGCTACTTTTGTATTTGCTTGATTTTTGACAGTCACATTAAAAAACTTCATATCAAATCTGTACTGTTTTGAATTCATAGTGATGCAGTTTTCGAAATTTGAAATAGCATTCACTGTTTCCCATGTTCGAGAGTTGGTTGGAGAATTCCAAAAAGACCAAACTATTGAAAGAGGTCTTTGGAAAAACTATTTCAGGTTCACTTCTTTTATCCTGCAATAGCAGAAGTTCTGAAACATTGGATACGGTACTAATTTACGCCATAGCATCCTACTGAAGACAACAGTAAGAAAGTTGAGCAACATATAAAATCCAAGTAAATTGTCCATGTATATTTTAAGACTTTGAAAAAGTTTATTTATTTCGAAAATATTCGTTAACATTAATCGATTCCTCAATTTATAACATATATAGCCCACAAAACCTGATTAATAATGACTCTCAAAGTCTTGAGGAATCCACTGTTCACAGATACTTTGGAACAAAATAAGCAATCTTGTGAACAAGAGTTGAATCCAGATGCCTTGTAACATTTCAGATTAGTTTTTAATTATTAGCATGCTGTCCTTAACAAACTCATTAAATTTTTATATGAACCAGATTATCTTGGCGATCAAAGTTGTGAACTAATAGAATCTTGATTGATAACTTGATATACCTCTAGACATTATAACGGCAACTTGATAGATATCTTCTCTAATCAAGCTAGGCATAATTTATTCAAATTTCACCTTTTCTGCAAGACTGTACAGCTGTTTCATAATGATATACTCTGTAGGCAAATTCATGATACTTGTGATTTACAAATCACAATATCATTCTGTCATTCTTATAAACTTAAACTCTCGTATAGAATAGGAAAGATATACCATAGTGAAAAGATAGCATGATGTATACTATAATATTGGGGAGTATATTAGCTAGCAACCCAGT
Organism: Nilaparvata lugens; assembly: GCF_014356525.2. Taxonomy (NCBI): domain Eukaryota; kingdom Metazoa; phylum Arthropoda; class Insecta; order Hemiptera; family Delphacidae; genus Nilaparvata; species Nilaparvata lugens. The sequence continues at coordinate 20,148,091 of NC_052514.1, read as the reverse complement.
ATAATTTCAGCAGGAGATGGCGATTAGCTTCGACTTTTGGATTTCAAACGATACGTTAAATTTAAAATCTTCTATACTATCATACCAAATTCAACATTCACGAAACTGATTTCTCTTATCATTTTCTTCTAATTTTTTATCTACTATTTTTCTTATTAGTTTTTCGTAATATGCACATTACCAAGAGAACAACTTCGACATTTTGTAACTTGACCTCCATTTCGGTTCGGTCATGATTGGTAAAAATTCTATAATCTGGGTTCGAGATTAGAACATTTTCCAGGGTTTCAATGACTCACAGACATTTCTATAACATGCCTACCTCCCTTCTAGTGCCATATCTCTGCTACTTGATGATTGGACATTCAGAAATTTATTCTTGATCAGATCATTATATTACCTTATAGATTATCATATTACCAACATCTTGATGTCAGTTTTCAAAGATATAAGAGAAGATTCCTGTACGATTTATCATTTCAAATTGGAAGAATGCTTTGAATAATAAATTATAATATTAGGCCGATAATTGTGAACGAGAAAATATGATAAAGATTCATTCATCCATTTATGTTACAAATTAAACTGATGTAGTAACATTTATTTATTTATTTATATATTTATTCGTGGATATAATCACAAATCATATAAATATGATTAGGAAGGAACAACAGGCTTGGCCCAAATCTATTCCATTCCCAAATTTTGATAAATTAATAAAATGTCCAAAAATAGGTTATGTTTCTACTGTGAAACGTTCAAGTTCAATTTTCGTCCAAAAATATATATAAGATAAACATTTTGAATTTAGAGAAATGGATGAATAATTCTAAGGCACAGTCTAGATCATAGGCTATGTTTCTATAACTTGTTCAATGCTCAGTGCAAACACTTAGACCTAAAATAAACATTAAAATAAACAGAGGAATCAGAAACCAAATTAAACAACGAAATTACATGAATGATTATGAAAATGGAAAAATGTTTGACAATATTTGTGATGAACTTAAGATTTCTTTGATAGAAGCGAAGCCTGCATAAATATGCGGTGAGAGATTGTATATGACATTTTGGGGACATCGCTCCAAAATTGGATTCGGCTGCTTCTGTATCTGTGAGTAGTGATTTATACACATTTGTACAGCCTTGTTCCCAATGTTAATTGACCGCAATTAAACTGCTCTTTGTCTTATCCATGTGTCTTTCCACCGTAATTATCTAGCTACTTTTCAATTCAATGAGAGGAATTGTGTACTCTTAATAAAATAACATAGTAGGAATGGAAAAAGTCGGTAATTTATCAGGTGATGCATTATCCTGGTTGAATACTAACCGTATATAGATCTTACATACAGTTGTAGATATTAGATTAAACTTTGACGTGTCATATACTGCGGGATCGTTGCTCCCTTAATGCAGTTTAATAATTGTGACGAACAAGAAATGTAAAGTAAAGTATGAGAAGTTGAACACCTGAATATTTTCGATCGAAGGCAGGGTATGGATTATATTATCAGATATAGATGAACTGAAGATTATTATGATACAAGTTGGATGATTAATGTCATGTTTGCAGAGCATGAGTTTGTGTTTATGAATCATAAAAGTATATGAATTTATGCATTATAATGAGACGAAGCGTGCTTGAAGAAATCTCTAGGCTAATCGATGTGGCATTCAATTGCTTCAATTGAGTTTCTCACTAATAATAATAACTGAGAAACTTGATATCAATCCGTAGTCAGAATGTGTCTCTAATTTTAGATTATACTCGTATTACGTATTACACAATAAAACGACCGTTCAACAGAAAACTTATTTCGTAATCTCTGATAATTAAGATTATTTAAGCAGAGCTGATCTTCAAAAATGCAAATTTAATAATTTTATAATACATGAATATTAATTATTGTAGGCTCAAATGAGCTGGGTCTCTTATATGTATGACATTATTAAGTTGCGTACAGATATACGCGCCGCGAACATGAGCCATTCACTTTTAATCAGCTGACTATATCTGTATTTTTACAGAAACGGTAAGATACAGATATAAAAAGCTTGGCATCAGCTGATTAAAAGTGAATTGCTCATGTTCGCGGCGCGTATATCTGTACGCACCTTTACAGCTCTTCTATTCTACTCATAAACTGTGATATCAAACTACCCTACTTATTATTGAATCGAACTTGTCATTCCCATATCATAAGATTCTTGACTATGATTCAGGATGTCTGGAAAGTAATGAGACTATTTTTAATTCGAACAAAACATAGATGATAATAATTAATGATCTTAAACTCTCTCTTGAGTCACTTGCACTTCAAACCTATACTGATTACAACCTCTAACTATTTCAAAATAACAATTATTATTCAAGCCAAATTTATTCATTTATATAAATGAATAGATAATGATCATTACATCAGCAATATATTGGAGTTCATTTCAATTGTTAGTTGATAGATGATGATTAATAGATAATTCTGAATTAACCAAATAATAATAATGATCAATAGACAATCATTACATGAATAATATATTAAAATTCGTTTTACTTGGGGTGAAAATGAGAATTTAAACTCACTTTTAGAACAGCCAAGACGTTAAACTGACCAGTAAGCTTGTATTATGGAGTATTTTTAGCGATTTTGTGTTTAAAATACAGCATGTCAGACACTCTGATGAGCTTAGAGGTCTTATACAGTAAGTAGTATAGCCGACTACAGGAAGCTCAAGAAGCTGAAGTGAAATAGCTTAAAATCTTCATTTTGTAATCCTCTTAAGGAGAGCATCGAACTCATGAATAACATTACACTCGATATTGGAAGATGATATTTTAACATATTTTGGAAACAATCAAGAAGCTGCTGAATAATTTATTTGCTGCTGTCTTGCGGTAGAATCTCTTGATCGCTATACTCTTAGTTTTTCGATATTGAAGAGTTCTTATCGATTTGTGACTCATGAATTTGAACTTTTTTCTATCCTATGACCATGGCTAAATGACATGTTGGATATTATTCACATCTTATTCATATTGTAATCGGTTTGTTAACAGGATTTCGGAATTACGTTCCACGTCAACGTGATATATTGTGCGCTCCCTATATATACTCTCAGTATATAGTTTTACGTAACTTTCATGTTAAATCACCTTACCCAAGATATTTACAAATTGTTTTTAAAACGTGATATATCTATTCTCTGCAGATCCTGTTGAATGGATTTGAACTCCCGATTAGGGATACAGTTTTATGTGCTGTTCATGAACATTCAATAAGCTTGCTATGCTCAGGACGTAAATAACCAATGTATTTACTCAACAACTTGAAGAGTATAGTACTCTTGGCTAATAACGTCTTGGCATAAAAACTCTTATTTAACTTTAGTTGAGTTCTGATTTTATATTGGGCTTAATGGTTCAATTCCCCAATTATTGAATTAATATTCCACATATGGTATTCTCAATTTCAACGTTATACAATTCCCTTCACCATAAATAATAATTCAACGTTTTTGTTTGTTCACTAATAATAATTTTCATACATCTTTGTAAGTTGTTAACCGTAATTATATCAAGTTATGAGAATATTTTCAACCAAACTATAAATTAATTACATCCTGTTTCGGTAATAGATCTTGGTTAAGCTTTGTTTTGATTCTTATTGTAGAATTATCCACTGCTATATAAGGCGAAACCTTTGGAGATGGATAGAAAAATTACAGACTGAATTACAATCTGTGGGGACTTCATGAAATACCGCGGTTCCAATTATCTGACACAAGCAATTATAAAATAGAAGGATCCCCCTGGCCATAATGTTTTCAGATGCGTCTATAGATAGATTTCAATGTGCTTGTTGGGGAGAGATATCTATAGTGATAGATCACAGATGCATGGAAGATTCTTAGTGAAAGGAAGGCTGCAGGTAACTAACAGTCATCTTGCTCATAAAATGGCATACAGCATGGAAGAGGCAGAGCAGAGCAGAGGATTCACCTTGTGACGGTGCCGTATGCCTTTATACGGAAGAAGTCTTTTTCTGTGATCGCTGAGAGAAAAAACCACCAATGACAGACTGATTGACGCGTTTGATTCATTGGAATTTCATTTACAATTTCTGTGAGAATATGGTATTTATAAATATGTCGCAATAGAACCAGGATACGGATCCAACATTAAAAGCTACAATCCAACTTCGATGGGATTGGAATAATTAAATTATACTGATTACAATATTTCTAGTATGCCTCTTCAATTATATATCTTGTATACTCGCAAAAAATTTTATCAGTTCGTCTTAATTAAACCGCTAGTTCAGATTCGTATGCAATCTCTCAAGGCTTGAGGCTGGCAGTTATGATCTTAATTTGAGCAGTTAATTGACATTTATGAGCTTTTAAATTTATTGGTTCGATAACTACCTGAAATCATCATCCATTTTTTGTTCATTCCCGTTTCTCCTTCAATTTCATATATTTAGATTATTCGATTAATTCTTGAGATCTGTCTGTGTTTTATTTTACAAAGGGCAAGGAAAAATGATCTTGATGTTTGGAGGAGAATCAATATATGTTTCACAAAAACTGTTACACTCAAATAAAACATTGAGCATTGCTGTTCGCTGTTCCTTATTTATTGATACAGGCTGATGTAGTTCAATCAGATACAATCAGTTAAGCGCAAGTCAATGAAGAATTTAAACAAAAACCCCTTATTAGCGGTGCCCTTAAATTCAACAAATGAGCAGCGTAATAAGTACTTGAAACAACGGCGCATTGATTCAACAAATTTTATGCAGCAAATTAAAATTACGTCGTCACATATGGTACAGTTGACACAATTAAGCTGGTGCAATTTAAGACATGGTATCTCCCAAGTAGCTTCTAAATTGCTCATACTCCTTTTAACAAGTTGCTAGATGCAATCTCGTGATAGCAGAAGTTAAAGGCTACTTAACCCCGTTCGTATCATCCGACCTATCGAATAATTCGGCGGTGGGCTCGTCCTGGTTTGATAGCTTTAATTTATGGCATGCTCTCTTATATCTTCTGTGAGAACCGTGAACATGCGTGGACATCGATCGATCGCGCTTCAAGGTTTTCACTTTCATTGCAAACTCCTCCCACCAATCTGCATCCAAATAAATTGATGGGTGTCGTCATCGGGTCATCATCGTCATCATCACCATCATCATCAGAATCGAAATCATCATTGACAACGTCACAAATCATCGACATCATCATAATCAATTCAGTTCTTCGTTTGATCAACATCAGGTTTAACAGAGTTGATTGTTGACAATAAGAAAAATTTTGTTTTTCGCCTTGATGCATTCTCCATCACATTAGTTATTGTGAATTAATTTTAATGTAATTTGTCATAGAAAGAAGTTTCTTACAAACTCAAATAAATTAGTTCATTTGCCATAGAATTGCAAAACAAGTAGACGAAAGACATGAATACAATACAAGACAAGTAGACAAGTAGACAAGTAGACATGAATATAGTAGTGGTCATGATGATTCTCTCAATATGACTTATAAAGATAAGCACCTCAATCCGCAAGAATTTTCAATTTATTGGTCGCTCTCCAATCGCTGAAGATATTTCGGTATCAGTCGCTATAAGAACTGTAATGTTTAATGATCAGATTAGTTTATTTTTTCGAAATTGATTGAAAATCAAAAACTGTTCTAGAATGAATTAATCATTCATGAACTTATTGCGATGAGATTAAAACCTATAAAATGGTCTAGATTTGGATGATCATGCAGATAGACATGCATCTATCAATCGTACAGCTGAAAATTGAGAATGTGTTTTGTTCGAGGATGAAACATAACAGATTCCCCTCCACCTGTAGAAATAATCAGGGGGTGAGAATTCGTTGAGAACAGCCAGTCATCGCAAAACTTGTAGGGCTATCGCCCTATACTTTCCTTATACGCATTTTATTCCTTCTTTGCAGTTTTTCCAAAAAAAAATTCAATGTGAGCGTATTTGAAAGTTCATGATCCCCTTCTTTATTTGAAGTAACGATGAAGGGGTGAGAACTCATAGACAACCGCCAAATTTGTAGCAATGTGTGGCCCAATAGTTGTAGCAAAGTTTAGCATACTATATGAGATGATATGCTTGCCACGCCTAGGCCAAAAATCAGATCAACCGCTGCCGCTTCATTGACATGCCACGCCCAGCCCAGGACCTCCACTCCAAAAACGACACAATAATAATCTAATGTAAAGCATTTGTTGATGGTGTTAGTGCAGCTGCTATCATCTTGGAAAAGGCTGGCGACCGTGACATTTTCGCGTACAGCAGAGCAGAGGACGAGTTGCCGCTGCTTTTTGGGTGGATTCGGATTCAGGCTGCCGGTCCTAAAGATCTCTTGTCCGATCCAGGACGCTCCTTGCAACTTTTCACACACGCACGCACACATTCCCGCACTACTTTAAATTCACTAAACCATATGAGCCTACCGGAACAATGAACAATGCCGAGTTGAGTGGGTTTTACCGAAACCTATCACTCAGTGTGATTATAATCGTGTGCAGCTTGGAGACAGCAGACAGCAGTTGATGTGTTGCATGATAAATAGTCTACCATGTTGAATTTGATCGGTGTGAATCATACTGTTGTGACATCTTTCATTCGGCGAATATTTTCGGCTGCAATTTAGAATGTCGGCTGACATTTAGAGTCGTGATACTGGGATGGAATGAAAATGAATGAAGTGGGCTTACATGCTATTTTTTATTGATTCATAAGTAGCTGGTATAACTAAGTTTGCCTTTCATTGCAGGAATAGAATTGCAGCTATTACATGAATCTGGAACGTATGCGAGTGTAGGGAGGGGAGGGGTGAACATGAATAAAGAATGAATTCAATCATTATTTCTCGGTTATGGTTAAAGCAGATGAAGAGCTTTTTTCTCGCCAATATCCACTGAATGAGCATGATTATTCACGTTGCTGGAGATGAGAAATAAAATGACTGATTTTAATATTCTATTGGAATGAATTTCGTGAATTGGAAAAGCATAAGCCTTCTCTAGTTTTTCCAATATACAAGTTTTATTAATTCGAGTGGGGTTTCAACCCTTTCCAACAATCAGCTCAAATTCTCATATGAGAATCAATATTATTACAGTGATCACAAAGTATGAATTGGGTAGGCTTAACAGTCGTTCTGCCAGGAAGCTGGTCTTTCTCTCCCGATCACAACTTATGAACGAGTCTAAAGATAAATACAATACATAAAGCGTTGCAAAAAGGGGTTTATAATATTTTTCCGCCTCCATTTATAATGGGTTTCCCGTCGTGAGAGAATGATTGAATCAAATCCATCAATTTTGAACGAGGACAACACTACCAAGACTTCAACTCCCAAATTCCATTACTGTACTCTGATGTAACTTCCAAATTGGAATAGCCAATTCCATTGTTCATTGGCCTACATTGAATGTATCCTATAGGTACGTGTTGCACTAATTCGGAATTTACACCAAATAGAGCATAGAATGTTCTTCCAAAGCAATGTATATTAGCATAAAAATTTACAAATTAACATTGAAATCTGCAGTAAGTGAAAATGATTCAAATTATTCTTCAACCCTTAAACAGAGCATATTTGTCCAGAAATGCTAAACAGCCTGAAATAACTACCTCAGTAAGATAATATTGGTACTTCTCATGTAGCTTATACACACAGTTTCAGTACTTTCATTTTCAATGTACAACCTAATGAAATATATGTAATTTAGTCACTACTTCAACATTTATGAGTGTGATTTGTAGACAATTTTTGCAAGTTGAACTCAATTTAGTTTATAGTAGACTATTAAAACCAAGGACTCGCTAATTATTATGCAACATTGTGATTTATTGTGTACCGATTCCACCAGCACCTGAACGATGAGCTAATTTCTTGAATGCAAATATTATAATCACGTAGATAGTGAGTGGAAATGGATGCTGACTGCACGACTTGTGTTTGGGGGCCTTCTTCTTCCTTTCTCAACTTTATTTCCTTTTAAAATCTCACGTGTGGCCTGTACGTGTGTGAGTGGTGGAGTCCAGTTAATCTTAATGCACTCTCCACCTAATAAATCTCGGCTCTAAAAGGATTCCACTGCCTCCTCTATCTCTATCTGAGGTGTAATCGTGGTTTTCCACCAGCCACGTCCGTCCAACGGCCTTGCTATCTTGTAAGAAATGCATCTGCTATTTTTATTGCATCATACCAGTATTCCTTTCATTATAAACCTGTTAAATTGATGCTTCACTATAGTGAGGTTCACTTTTAACTGTCATTATTGGTTGAATGAAAAGCATTCATGTTGTTCATTAGGAAAGCTGACAGCTTGAAAGCTTTCTAACAGAAGTAAGACACATATCAAACTGTCAGCATTCGTTATTAGTTACATCAATACCTCCCATTCGACCAATCCTGACAGTTCAAAGTGAATCTCACCCTAGCATATTATTGAACACTGCTGTATTGATGTGCGCCAAGTGTACACTTTACGTGAAAGTCAGTCAGTCCTCTACCTCTGGTCATCTTCGCTGCGGTTTTGGACCAAATTGGCGTTCTAAATTTTAAAACGAATTGCGAAATTAGTTGGTTGATGAAACTGTTCAATCTCTCGGTCTAAGTGCATTTACCTCTCAGTAAGTGCTTTCAAATCTTGGTTTTGTGGAAGATTTTCTTGCAATTTATCGTTCAATGAGTGGAGGTGTCACAGTACCAGTGCTGACGAATTACTGTATTTACTTATTTTTGCTGGATTCTTCAATATCTTTTTCACTTGAATATTTAAAATATATTTTCCTCTAGGGCCCGTATGCTCTAAAGCAGTTGAACCCAAGTTTATTCTAATCAATAGTTGAATCAATCTATTCTCCCATTTTATGTAATGTATCACATTCGAGTTTGAACCACCTGTGTATTCATATTCAAAACCGATAAGCTACCATTGACCACAAAAGCCTGAATGAAAAACTATAATTCTCTCTCATAAATGTTGAGTAATTAGAATTTCAGTCATGTTCCAGAAGATCTGCTTCAATATTAAACCTTCTAGATATCTCAGAAAGCAAATTACTTACACCATTATTCAAAATATGATTTCCTCCCTTAGGTAGTTCAAAAATTTTGGGAAACCCCTTTTGATTCTTCTGAATTTTGGCTTTATTCCCTTTCCATACAATAACTGAGAGTCATATTGTTCATCAGAACTTGGTGATGCGATAATCTTTCACGATTCTATCGTTCATATGATAGGATAATTCTATAATATGAACACATAAATAGTAGACGGAATATTTGAAGGATCATAATATTAAAACAAAATGTAGATGATCATAAAAATCTTTTTTTGTTGTCACTTCAAAGCAATCCTTCAAAAAATATTCTCTCCAAGTGAGTCCAAAGCTATGATATAAAGAAATGGAACTACCGATTCTGAGCTATCTGTTGTCATATCATCTAACATTGTTGTTGGTCAATAGAGCAAATATCGTCATAATCTTCTCTTGGTCAGTTACTCAGATCCCACTACCGAACTACAGAGGTGTTTCAACACAACGAGATCAGGCACCAGTCATTGGTTGGTTGGTTAACGTATGAGTATGATATGGTATGGTAGAAGAATTCGTAGGATTAGACTGGAGTATACCCTCTCCCCCAAATTCCATTTAGCCACTATATACATATTGCTTGTACTCCAATACACAAGGAGTGGACAAATCAGATAACATCGTCCTCTGTCCGAAAGATTCTTTCATTTTTTCAAAGGTCACTAGAAAGTTCAGTATCTCTCACTCTCTCACTGTCCAATCGCCACATCTCTAGGTGATCCGGTGATCGTCTTTACATTATCTCTCTCTCCCTCACTCTCTCTCTCTCTCTTTCTCTCTCTCTCCCTCACTCTCTCTGTCTCTTTCTCTCTCTCTCACTTGCTCTCTCCTTATCTCTTGCTCTATCAAACCTTCTATCTCCCTCATTGAAAAATTGTGTTTAAAAATATAAAACGAAAGAGAAAAAAATTAGAAGAGTGGAGAAGGGTGCAAATTACTACGCAGAGGATGATTAAATGAAATCAAATTTTTATTATTGTCATAAACAAACATTGATTGCATCGACAAACGTAATTTGAACATAATTATTCATATATTGAATAACTCATACATGAACAAATTCATTCATTCATTCAACATTCTTACATAAAAATATACATTAGAGTTTTAACACCTCTCTAATCATTATAATCTATAGAGAGCTTGATTAGTTGATTTGCAAATTCGTTGAATTTTCTGTAACTTTGTTGTAAGAATGAGTTATTATTAGTCTTGTGAGAGTATTCAAGAGCCTCACATACTATCGCTTGCTATATATTCTTGCCTTCAAATCATTAAACAAGATCATTCTATATTTTACTGAGTTGGAAAATAAAGACAATCAAATTATTATGTTACAATATAAATAAATCTGATAATGATTTTATAAATCAATATTACAAAGAAATGACACTAACATTCATTTTGTACTCACTAGATATTAAACCCTTGATTTCAAAAAATAAATCTGTATCTCTTTGCTATTGTGGCAAATACCTCTCAAAAAAGTGGCAAATACACAACAATCATCAACATATAATCCAGACAAAAACAAAATCTTCAATGCTCTAAAGTTTTAGGGCCGGTTTCCGAGCTCGGGATTTGGCTAAGTCCTAGACTTTAAACAGCTGGAGTCAGAAAATTGGCTTTCCGAAACGAGGCGTAGTCGCAGTCATTGTCATAGTCACGTTTGAATTAAATTTCCAAAAACAAGAAAATTAAACACTTGATAAAATAAAGAGAGAATAGTGTAAAGTTTCAGCTATTTTGAGTTATTTGGAAATGTTTCATTTCGTCAAGTAAAAACGTTTCAAATTATAGAAATGAGAAAATAAAAGCTGCGACTACTGTTATAAAAGCTGCGACTACGCCCCGTTTTGGATAGATAATTTTCTGACTCCAGCTGTTTAAAGTCTAGGACTTAGCCAAATCCCGAGCTCGGAAACCGGCCCTTAAAATTAAGGCATTGAGTCGGACTAAAAACATTTTATTATTTTCTTATATTAAGTTGTGTATAAATGAACCCTCAAAGAGAAAAAATCAACATTACCATCAAGAAGAAACATGATTTCAAATAACATTCATAACAAGATTTTTGACATTGCGCGAATGCATAGAACACCCCTAATTTTTTTCAAATCATTTAGGTTTAATTTTTATTTCCCTTCTCTTTTTCGAAAAAATCTCGATGTCTCTTTTCTTTCCTAATTGATTTTTTTTATTTTCCTCAAGAATGCCCGTTTGTCTCTCCCCCATTATCCAGTATTTTCTTTTTCCACTGCAAGATTCTCCTAATTATTTTTCACAGTATACTAGACTTATATCTCACTAGTAATCTTCCTGACCAATTTCTAACAAAGCCAAAAATGTGCATTATGGCGATTAGCTTCCATTGCATAACAGTTATTATAAAATTCAATCAGCATGAACTTTTATTCTGATGGAGATGTCGTTTACAAGCAGATTAAAAAGGTGCAGAGGGTATTATCTGCTTCTTATCCGAAGCTTGACCGCTTGGCATTTTCGGCGAAGATTGTTATAAAACGAGACCATCCAGCTCATTCATTGTGGTGAGGTGTAGTCACACCGAACATGACAATATCAATATGAATATGAATTTGAATTTGAATCCAGGCTCCTTGTTCCCATTCGCCAACTTGTTTCCCAGTGGTGGTCCTTTCAAAAAGCATCCATTACGAGATTCACTTCAAACATTCAGCATTTGTTGGATGGGAAACATGTATTTTGTTTGTGAGGAATACTGACAGCTTGTGAGCTTCTGACAGAAGTGAGACTCACTTTGAACTGTCAGAATTTTTCACAAAACAACAGCAATGCTTCTCATTCAACCAATGCTGACAGATTGAAGTGAGCCTCACCAAATCTCATTGTAATCGGACCGGTTGGCAGTAGTCTCATTCCATTCCAAGTGGATGATAGTCTTAATCGGCGTGTTTTGGACATTGAGAAGAGGAGGAAGACCAGAGTGGCCAGGGAAGACTGCATTCGGATCCGGTGGGCAGTCACTTGAAAGATAATGACAAATCAGATCGTCTGGACAAACCAAATATTCTAAAACACAAACTTAAGTTCAAGCAAATTAATTATATTGCAACACACAACATAAATTCTCTCTTGCAAGTTGGAAAACTAAAGGCATTCACTGACATTTTCAAAAAACAAAAAATACTGATTTGTGCCCTACAAGAAATGCGAAACACAGATCAATACCCAAGGAAACACAAGGATTCAGAATTACAAGGGGATTCCTGGAAGAAAGGTAATGCGGGATATGCCACAGTTTGGAACAGGGTTCATAATTGATCTAAAGATTTCAGATGCTATCGTAGATTTCAGGGCAGTAAACTCTAGATTGGCGCTTTTGACAATTAGAGCTTCAAACAAGCTTTACACACTAATCAACGCACACGCCCCACCAACGATAAAAATTCAAAATTAGCCTCCAGACAAGAAACCGAAGATTACTGGAGCGAACTCGACCAAACTATTGACGGCATTCCTAAAAATCACACAAAAATTTTACTTGGTGATTTTAATGCTGAGTTAGGTAGAGAAAAGAAATTTAGAGATATAATTGGAAAATGGCCAGCACAAAAGAAAACTAATAAGAATGGCGAAAGACTTGTAGAAATTTGCAGAAACCATGAATTCATCTCCAAATCCACATATTTCATGCGAAAACCAGCAAAACTTAAAACATGGAAACATCCAAATTGGAAACAGGGTGAGTGGCAACTTGACCATGTTTGTGCAGAAAAATTTAAACATAAAGAAATTCAAAATGTAAAGGTTTTACGAGGTATAGACACAGGGTCCGATCATTACATAGTCAAAATCAAAATTAAGTTTACTCCAAATAAAACAATCAGGAACAAACAAAGAATAGCAAGAAAGTATGATCCATCCAAATTAATAGGTAACTTTACATATGTAGAAATGACCAATAATTTGAAATCCGATAATCTAAAAGAATTACAAAAAACTTGATTCAGGCTGCTACTTCTGCAGCACCACCAAATCCACGGAAGAAACATCTTTGGTGGAACGAAGAATGTGACAAAGCATATGAAAATCGTCACAAGTCTTGGCTTGAGCACCAAAGCAGAAAACAGATGAATCATACAAAAATTCATGGATATTCGCAAACAAGTCACAAAAATTTTCCGAAAAACCAAAAGACAGTTTGAAATAGAGAGAATAGATAAAATAGAAGAAAAGAAAATAGCCAAAGCCAAATTAGCAAATTCAACAGCCGGGAATTTCCTAAATTCGAACCAAATACCCTTTTACTAAAAAATTCTGAGGGAAAACTTGCACACAGTGACAGGGAAAATGTAGAGATCCTTGCTACTACCTTCAGATCTCTTCTGAACTGCGATGATCCGATCTCGACTCTTGAAATTGATACAAATACTCCAATAAAATCAATGCAATCGCAAATAGATCCACCCACACGGGAGAACTCATCAGAGCAATGTCAGAACTGAAGAATTACAAAGCCAGTGGTGAAGACACATTGACTGCAGAGATTTGGAAGAATGCCTCAGCTCAGACAATAAACGAATTGCATCACCATTTAATCAAAATTTTGGAAACTGGAAGATTGGAAGAACACTGGACAACTGCGATTATTCACCCACTGCACAAAAAGGCGACAGAAGCAATCCTGATAACTACAGGGGAATTTCGCTTCTAGATTGCACATATAAGATACTGTCGCGAATAATTTACAACAGAATTAAAGATCAGCTAGATCTAGAATTGGGAGGGAGAATACCAGGGGGGTTCCGACCGTGGCGAAGTTGCGCTGACCAAATATAATCATGCAATATTACAGGAAACGAGGCAAACAACTAGTACTCTCTTTTATTGATTTCAAAAAAGCGTATGACAGCATCCATAGGCCATCTTTACTGAAAATTTTAAGGCATTTGGGTCTCAACCCGAAGTTGATCAAAATGATTGAATTATCTTTAACAGATACAAAATCAAAAATAAAGTTCAGAGGAGAACTGTCTGAGGCATTTGAGATAAAAACCGGCTTGAGACAGGGCGATGGGCTCTCTCCAATACTCTTTAACTGTGCTCTAGAATTCATCATTAGGAAATGGAGAGAAATTAATCCTGAAACCATACAAATTGGCTATCATAAAGACAACATCAAACTTAATTGCTTGGGTTTTGCAGATGATTTGGTTTTCCTTGCAAATGGAGTAGCAGAAGCACGGCAACAAATAACATCTTGGAAGAATAGCAGGAAAAGTCGGACTGAAGATTTCTTACGAAAAAACGAAACTCATGATAATGGATCCTTTGTGTATAAATAAAATTAATATTAACGGAAGTCTTATTGATATTGTGGACAGTTTTAGATATCTAGGAGAGACGATCACATATAATCTTAGTGAGAAGGCCAGTAGTATAAATTTGCCGATTCTGGTGCACGAGTGCACCAGAATCGGCAATTCTCAAGGTCACCCCAGGTGATCAAACCTAACCTCAACCTCAAGGTCACCCCAGGTGACCTAACCTAACCTCAAGGTCATCCATGACGTCATAACCTAACCTAACCTAACCTAACCTAAAAAAAAAAAAAAAAAAAAAAAAAAAAAAATTAAAAACACATAAAATCGGGAAAAAAGGGAAAAAAAAATTCCCTCCAGATCCTGAACTGGGGTATAAAAGGAGTTGTTCTACAAGGAGTGGGACATTGTGTCTTGTACAGTCGTGTCCCAATAGTATGTGTGTTCCACCAGTACGTGTGTGTGTGATTTTAGTAAAAGAAAAAAAAATTAAATAAAAATAAAAACACATAAAATCGAAAAAAAAATAAATAAAAAACACTTAAAATTGGGAATAAATGGGAAAAAGGGAAAAAAAATTCCCTACTGATCTTGAACTGCCCGCCGGTTGCCCCCGCCGGTTGCCCACCACCGGTCGCCTGGCCGCCGCCGGTCGGCCACCGCCGGTCGTCCGGTGTCAGTGGCACTCAGAATATACTTATAGCTAAACTATATCTAAGGAGATGGTAGGTAATAAGTAAACAGTTTGGAATACAATTAGCTATTTATTGATCAATTCAACATCCATTGCATTGAAAAGTTTACTACAAGCAGCATATTTGTCCAGAAATGCTAAACAGCCTGAATAACTACCTCAGTAAGATAATATTGGTACTTCTCATGTAGCTTATACACACAGTTTCAGTACTTTCATTTTCAATGTACAACCTAATGAAATATATGTATTTAGTCACTACTCCAACATTTATGAGTGTGATTTGTAGACAATTTTTGCAAGTTGAACTCAATTTAGTTTATAGTAGACTATTAAAACCAAGGACTCGCTAATTATTATGCAACATTGTGATTTATTGTGTACCGATTCCACCAGCACCTGAACGATGAGCTAATTTCTTGAATGCAAATATTATAATCACGTAGATAGTGAGTGGAAATGGATGCTGACTGCACGACTTGTGTTTGGGGGCCTTCTTCTTCCTTTCTCAACTTTATTTCCTTTTAAAATCTCACGTGTGGCCTGTACGTGTGTGTGAGTGGTGGAGTCCAGTTAATCTTAATGCACTCTCCACCTAATAAATCTCGGCTCTAAAAGGATTCCACTGCCTCTATCTCTATCTGAGGTGTAATCGTGGTTTTCCACCAGCCACGTCCGTCCAACGGCCTTGCTATCTTGTAAGAAATGCATCTGCTATTTTTATTGCATCATACCAGTATTCCTTTCATTATAAACCTGTTAAATTGATGCTTCACTATAGTGAGGTTCACTTTTAACTGTCATTATTGGTTGAATGAAAAGCATTCATGTTGTTCATTAGGAAAGCTGACAGCTTGAAAGCTTTCTAACAGAAGTAAGACACATATACAACTGTCAGCATTCGTTATTAGTTACATCAATACCTCCCATTCGACCAATCCTGACAGTTCAAAGTGAATCTCACCCTAGCATATTATTGAACACTGCTGTATTGATGTGCGCCAAGTGTACACTTTACGTGAAAGTCAGTCAGTCCTCTACCTCTGGTCATCTTCGCTGCGGTTTTGGACCAAATTGGCGTTCTAAATTTTAAAACGAATTGCGAAATTAGTTGGTTGATGAAACTGTTCAATCTCTCGGTCTAAGTGCATTTACCTCTCAGTAAGTGCTTTCAAATCTTGGTTTTGTGGAAGATTTTCTTGCAATTTATCGTTCAATGAGTGGAGGTGTCACAGTACCAGTGCTGACGAATTACTGTATTTACTTATTTTTGCTGGATTCTTCAATATCTTTTCACTTGAATATTTAAAATATATTTTCCTCTAGGGCCCGTATGCTCTAAAGCAGTTGAACCCAAGTTTATTCTAATCAATAGTTGAATCAATCTATTCTCCCATTTTATGTAATGTATCACATTCGAGTTTGAACCACCTGTGTATTCATATTCAAAACCGATAAGCTACCATTGACCACAAAAGCCTGAATGAAAAACTATAATTCTCTCTCATAGATGTTGAGTAATTAGAATTTCAGTCATGTTCCAGAAGATCTGCTTCAATATTAAACCTTCTAGATATCTCAGAAAGCAAATTACTTACACCATTATTCAAAATATGATTTCCTCCCTTAGGTAGTTCAAAAATTTTGGGAAACCCCCTTTTGATTCTTCTGAATTTTGGCTTTATTCCCTTTCCATACAATAACTGAGAGTCATATTGTTCATCAGAACTTGGTGATGCGATAATCTTTCACGATTCTATCGTTCATATGATAGGATAATTCTATAATATGAACACATAAATAGTAGACGGAATATTTGAAGGATCATAATATTAAAACAAAATGTAGATGATCATAAAATCTTTTTTTGTTGTCACTTCAAAGCAATCCTTCAAAAATATTCTCTCCAAGTGAGTCCAAAGCTATGATATAAAGAAATGGAACTACCGATTCTGAGCTATCTGTTGTCATATCATCTAACATTGTTGTTGGTCAATAGAGCAAATCGTCATAATCTTCTCTTGGTCAGTTACTCAGATCCCACTACCGAACTACAGAGGTGTTTCAACACAACGAGATCAGGCACCAGTCATTGGTTGGTTGGTTAACGTATGAGTATGATATGGTATGGTAGAAGAATTCGTAGGATTAGACTGGAGTATACCCTCTCCCCCAAATTCCATTTAGCCACTATATACATTATTGCTTGTACTCCAATACACAAGGAGTGGACAAATCAGATAACATCGTCCTCTGTCCGAAAGATTCTTTCATTTTTTCAAAGGTCACTAGAAAGTTCAGTATCTCTCACTCTCTCACTGTCCAATCGCCACATCTCTAGGTGATCCGGTGATCGTCTTTACATTATCTCTCTCTCCCTCACTCTCTCTCTTTCTTTCTCTCTCTCTCCCTCACTCTCTTTTGATAGAGCAAGAGATAATCACATACAATCAATCTCTCTGTCTCTTTCTCTCTCTCTCACTTGCTCTCTCCTTATCTCTTGCTCTATCAAACCTTCTATCTCCCTCATTGAAAAATTGTATTTAAAAATATAAAACGAAAGAGAAAAAAATTAGAAGAGTGGAGAAGGGTGCAAATTACTACGCAGAGGATGATTAAATGAAATCAAATTTTTATTATTGTCATAAACAAACATTGATTGCATCGACAAACGTAATTTGAACATAATTATTCATATATTGAATAACTCATACATGAACAAATTCATTCATTCATTCAACATTCTTACATAAAAATATACATTAGAGTTTTAACACCTCTCTAATCATTATAATCTATAGAGAGCTTGATTAGTTGATTTGCAAATTCGTTGAATTTTCTGTAACTTTGTTGTAAGAATGAGTTATTATTAGTCTTGTGAGAGTATTCAAGAGCCTCACATACTATCGCTTGCTATATATTCTTGCCTTCAAATCATTAAACAAGATCATTCTATATTTTACTGAGTTGGAAAATAAAGACAATCAAATTATTATGTTACAATATAAATAAATCTGATAATGATTTATAAATCAATATTACAAAGAAATGACACTAACATTCATTTTGTACTCACTAGATATTAAACCCTTGATTTCAAAAAATAAATCTGTATCTCTTTGCTATTGTGGCAAATACCTCTCAAAAAAGTGGCAAATACACAACAATCATCAACATATAATCCAGACAAAAACAAAATCTTCAATGCTCTAAAGCTTTAGGGCCGGTTTCCGAGCTCGGGATTTGGCTAAGTCCTAGACTTTAAACAGCTGGAGTCAGAAAATTGGCTTTCCGAAACGAGGCGTAGTCGCAGTCATTGTCATAGTCACGTTTGAATTAAATTTCAAAAAACAAGAAAATTAAACACTTGATAAAATAAAGAGAGAATAGTGTAAAGTTTCAGCTATTTTGAGTTATTTGGAAATGTTTCATTTCGTCAAGTAAAAACGTTTCAAATTATAGAAATGAGAAAATAAAAGCTGCGACTACTGTTATAAAAGCTGCGACTACGCCCCGTTTTGGATAGATAATTTTCTGACTCCAGCTGTTTTAATTCTAGGACTTAGCCAAATTCCGAGCTCGGAAACCGGCCCTTAAAATTAAGGCATTGAGTCGGACTAAAAGCATTTTGTTATTTTCTTATATTAAGTTGTGTAAAATGAACCCTCAAAGAGAAAAAATCAACATTACCATCAAGAAGAAACATGATCTGAAATAACATTCATAACGAGATTTTCGACATTGCACAAATGCATAGAACACCCCTATTTTTTTTCAAATCATTGACTTTTAATTTTTATTTCCCTTCTCTTTTTCGAAAAAAATCTCGATGTCTCTTTTCTTTCCTAATTGATTTTTTTTATTTTCCTCAAGAATGCCCGTTTGTGTCTCCCCCATTTTTTAGTATTTTCTTTTTCCACTGCAAGATTTCTCCTAATTATTTTTCACAGTATACTAGACTTATATCTCACTAGTAATCTTCCTGACCAATTTCTAACAAAGCCAAAAATGTGCATTATGGCGATTAGCTTCCATTGCATAACAGTTATTATAAAATTCAATCAGCATGAACTTTTATTCTGATGGAGATGTCGTTTACAAGCAGATTAAAAATGTGCAAAGGGTATTATCTGCTTCTTATCCGAAGCTTGACCGCTTGGCATTTTCGGCGAAGATTGTTATAAAACGAGACCATCCAGCTCATTCATTGTGGTGAGGTGTAGTCACACCGAACATGACAATATCAATATGAATATGAATATGAATTTGAATCCAGGCTCCTTGTTCCCATTCGCCAACTTGTTTCCCAGTGGTGGTCCTTTCAAAAAGCATCCATTACGAGATTCACTTCAAACATTCAGCATTTGTTTGATGGGAAACATGTATTTTGTTTGTGAGGAATACTGACAGCTTGTGAGCTTCTGACAGAAGTGAGACTCACTTTGAACTGTCAGAATTTTTCACAAAACAACAGCAATGCTTCTCATTCAACCAATGCTGACAGATTGAAGTGAGCCTCACCAAATCTCATTGTAATCGGACCGGTTGGCAGTAGTCTCATTCCATTCCAAGTGGATGATAGTCTTAATCGGCGTGTTTTGGACATTGAGAAGAGGAGGAAGACCAGAGTGGACAAGGAAGTGGTGTTGGATCACGAAGGAAAGAGAAAGTCTGACAGTAGAATGAGACAGAGACGAATGTTGCAATTAATTTCCATATTGTTATTGGTGACATACTAATAGGTGGAGTGTATTGTTGGGATAGAATATGTCTGTCATCAACCTGGTATAATCCGAATGTGGCCGGTTCAAAAGTCTATGTGTGGATAGGTGAAGAATATATAATAATCAGATTAAATTTCACAGTGGACAAGTGTTGATGTTTCAGATTCTGATTTTTTCAAATTAGGTTTGTTAGTTTGTGATTATTCAAGTTTCATATTTTCTCGTTTGAGAAGCCCCTGCTGTATTCTGTAAAAAATTGAAAACTGTATCGTATTTACAATAATTATTTCATTGAAAACAGCCTTGTGCACTCCAGCAATGCGACGAATCACTTGAACGCGACAGCCACGATTTCATTCATTTAACCACGGTTAAAAAATCTTCCACTTCCGTCGACGTCTTGCGATTCGCAAGAAAAGAACTGTAATTTCTTTTATTTTTTTGTTAAACAGAAATGTGCATTTCCTACTTCATGAGCATTTGAAATTGAATTGGATAGACCTATAACGTCTTTTATACTTTAGAAGATTAGTAATCCAGGAGGAGGTTTTAGCAAGAGATATTCGACATCAAACATGAATAAGATGCATATCCATTCGCTTATTATAGTCTATTGACCTTCTTAATAATAGTACAAATTATTCAAGAAAATTGAACCATTGCAAGTTCTCTCTGATTACGTTTATCTCTGTAGAATAAATACCGCTGTTTCAACATCTCCGAGACAAATGTTTAAAACGTTTAGATTCCTGTTGAAGTCTTCTAATAGCGTACACTTGACCATTGAAGTAAGAATGTGATGAAAGAAGACGATAAATCTCCAGTCGAGCGATAGTCGCATTAAAAATGAATTATTCAGTAGAACCAGTATTGAGAAACGTAAGCTATCCTTCGTCCTTCAACCGCTTAACCTGTAATTTTATACCCGTACGTAGAGCTCTTCTTTACTGTACATTTTTCAAGTGACACGATAAAGACTGAAAGTGGTCGCGAAGCGTATTAATCAAGTTCAAATTAGGAATGTACCGCACACAGGTTACAAATAAATTTCTAGTTTACTGGCATCCGACATCAATCTTTATTAAGTGGGATGACAGTTGCTTAGTAGCTTAGACTGCTTCAGTACACTCACTTATTTGTCGTGATCCTGTTCCAATTAATTACAGAAATTTCACACGAATACAGACATCACTAAATAATACTCGAGGTATTTCACACTTACTATATAGGGTCCTGACGTAGATTCGCATTAGCCTTGATGACTTAAAAAACACTGACATATTAATTAGACCTCACACGTTTCTTCGGTACACAAAACACCATTCTTGAAATCTTGAAACAATCCATAAAACAGGCCGGTTCAACATGACGTGTAAAAGTGGTGTGTACCGTTAAAATTCAAATAAATAAATGACAAGTAAATTTTTTCTAACTTTTGGCTAACTGCTCAGGGCTATTGTATTGCAGTATTAATAATCAATAATAATTAAAAATAGATAAAAACAATATAAAAATTTTTAGTAGGTACCCTTGACACCGTCAATAGAACGTGCATTAAAAACTTAAAAATATTTCAACGACTAATGTTTTAAAGTTTTTAATAAAGGGTATTACAAGTTGTTATATTGTTTTTATTAATTTGAACAAAAGTAGCCAATATATAAGTGAAGTGATTTTATAATTAAAAATGTTTGTATATTCACGAGTAATATGCACATAATATACTGGTGTCTTCAGTGTATGTAGAATATAGGTACTTTACCTGTACCGTAACTTTTGTGACGTGTACGAATAAATTAAATCAAATTGTGCAGACGATTAATTATCATCCCCGACAATAGAAAGATTTGCACAGTTGAATATCAACTAACTTAATTAATCTTCTGTGATTGACCTGATTGGAACAATATCAACATCAATTAGTTATTAAGCTTTAAACTTCACTTAGAAGCATTTCCAAATTATCTATGTCGCAGATGGAAATTAATGATTGCATTTAAATGCTAAATAAGGAATAATTATTATTAAACAAAAATCCAAATTAAATGCTCTAAATCACCCCGAAGACTTCTGCTACTGGTACTGCAAATATTGACAACAGCTAGATGGAAATTCGATGAGAGAAACTTTTCAAAAAGTATTTGCCAGCCCGGAAATCGATACCGGTACCTCCTAACTGCCAGTCAGGTATGGTCAGCCTCACACCAAGCTGACAACCTCATCGAATTTAGCTCTGTGCTGGCAAATAATTTTTTGACAGTGTAGCTCTGATCGAATTACCATCTATCTGTTGTCAATATTTTCAGTAGCAGAAGTTTTCGGGATGATTTACAGCATTTAATTTAGACTTTCGTTCAACAATAAATAAATCATTCATTAGAATTTGAATAATCGAAATTTCTAATTAATTTCCATCTGTAGACTGGCTGGCCTTGCATAAAATGAGCGCTGCTATCCAGAGATTCTCATTTTGGTCTAAGGGTGAGCATACCTGACTGGCAATTAGGAGGTACGGGGTTCGATTCCCAGGCTGGCAAATAATTTTTGAATAGTAGCTCTCATCGAATTTCCATTTAGCTGTTTAACCGTGTTGTTAATATTTGCAGTAGCAGAAGTCTTCGGGGTGATTTACAGTATTTAATTTAGATTTCCGTTTAATAATTATAAGTCCATTCATTTCCTTTACAGTATTTTTTCGTAAAGGGACTGCTTTCTCTTGAATTCGTATGACGTCAGTCTACTTCTTTTGTTCATTTGGACATTTTAAATCCATTTTCTGATTAAGTGAAGTTTTTTTATTCTGTTTTCAGAAAAAATCTGAATTTTTAACATTTCTCAATTTCTGGACGTTGAGTCTCGAATCTACACGAAGCTTGGCATATTCCGTTTTCGAGGTAATTTTAATTACCTGTGATGTAATATCCTCTATGAAACTGGGCAATTCCATCTCCATGAATATGCATGGGAGGTCATTTTTCCTTTTATCTCTTTCGTAGAAAACAACTGTCACTAAATCATATAGAATTTATTCGAGTGTTGATGTTGAATGGAATGATAATTATTGTGATCTAATTCAAGGAAGGACACCAATTGAACTTTTCAGTCATTCAATAATTCATCAATGTTGCATGATTCGTCAACTACTTTGCATAATTTTGGTGAATGTTGGTGGCCCGCTCAATTACTGTTCTCATTTCAAAAGAATAATGCATTCATTTCAGACATTCTTTTGATTTACTCTTGTTTGGGATAGGAATCCCACCCAGAATCACAGAAAGAGCAAAATGATTTCTGGTAGATGTCTCTCATGACATTTTACTTTTTTTGTTGATGACAGTCGCAAATTCCGTTATAAAGTAAAGGATGCTATTTCTGGTCTTTTAGCTGATTTATTTTGTAAATTTTGTACGCTGATATATGTTTTAAATGTCTCTTATAATATGTTTCAGATCTGAATAATATAGAACCCCTTATCATACCATTGAATAAGTGTAAAAAATGTTATGTCTTTGGATGGAAGTATTAATTTTAAGTTCTTGCAAGATTTCTGTTTGGTTCTGCGCGTGTTCAAACCACAAAAATAGATTACCGTATCCAGAGATTTATTTTTCAATTTAAAAAATATGTTGCTTTGATATACAGATATAGAATATACTGTACCGGTACTACTTTGAATGATATACTAGGCCTATAACAAAGAATATTCCATCACGGATTACGATGTATATTATACCATATCCATAAAATCATATAATAACTATTATTATTCTCATATTATTTTTACGTAGTTTCTTTCCAATTAGATCGTACATTTTTTCTGTTCATTAGGTGTACTATAGAACCGGATATATGTTTTACTTTTCCACGTCCCTATAACTCTAAAAAAGGTAGCCTACTGTTAAAGAAAATCAACATTGGTGAAACGAAGAAATTTAATTGACATGACATTCACAATGATCACTATACAAAAGATTGAATTCTAAAGATGTTGCTCCAAAAATTCAAACTGGAATGGCTTTGTAGGTTTTGATAGGAATTCTCCTTCTTTACCGATTTCACCATACCGGTAATTTACATTGAAGTTTCTTATGACCTGGAAATGTAAGATGTTTTTATTCATTAGTATTCATGCAATACTAAAATACTTGATGGTGATGGAGGTGGGAAACCTTTAATAAACTCATTTTAAGTTTTCAGTTTGAATCTCCACTGATCTAATTTATTGATCATTGAAATTTTTTCCTTATTTGTATTCTTCAAGGTAGAAATATGTTCATTCAAATCATTCATATTCCTAAATAATTTGATATTCTCCCATCCATTTATGATTTTGAATAACTCTTGCAGAAATATACTCATCACACAAATTTGGAAGGGAATTAGAAATATAACTCTGATTGTCTAGATTGAGATAATTCAAATTTAATGCTTCTTAGCATATTATAGTTAGGCACTGTCGGCGAAAAGAAGTCACCCAGGAGATGTGAGAGATTTTATTAACTTTGTTGTAGTTCAGACATTGTGTTCCTCCTCAGGAGTGAAATGCATTCCTCAATATTCCAAGAAATGTAAGTGTCTTTTTCTCAAATATTTACAAGTAACACAGTGTCTGAACTTCACCAAAGTTATTACATAGTGTTTCGTCATGGAAAGCAACATCAGATTTTATTAATCTAACTGAGGGAGCTTAGGCGTTTATTTCGCCTCAAAATTTTAATAAAAACAATCTGGCAATTAGATTAATGATATGACAAGATATTGTAATGTTTTGCAGAAAGCTACATTAATAATGACAAAATATAATGATAATGTTATCTTATGTATTATTCCATATTACAATTCAATAAGTGAACATTAAATTAAAATAGAATAGGATAACATTAAAATATTACCTTAGCTGTGCCAATAAGTAGCTGTTTCTGCAACCAATCTCGACCAAGGAACGGTTCGAATTGTGCCTCGAGTAGAGGTGAGATTGTGTCCTGATACAATTCAGGTGAAGACTCAAGCCATCTCTCTGGTTTGAATAGTTGCGCATCCTCGAAGTTCTCTTCCCTCAAGCATGCCACTTCATTCGCTGTCATCACCCAAGTCTGCCATTCAAGAAAATCAAAATTCAAATTTATTTGGATTAATTTGAACAAAAACTTGAAAAAATAAGTATAAACAATTTAAATAATCCCTCACAAAGTGTAAACATGGAAAAATTATTATTTAACACAAATGCCATATAAAATATGTACAACATTGTGAGTGAATTGATTTATGAAATTTTTCCATCATTGAAAGTGAATTGAAATCCACAGTTGATTCTAGAATTCGAATTGATTTTAGGATTGATAAGATTAATGTTAAGAATGTCTATCTCTCATGGTTGGTGCATGTACTCTAGTAAGTACTGAACTCTCATCAGTTGATACTCTCAAATGATCTTCAAGTTTGTAGTTTGATAGTGTGACAATAAAGAATATCAGTTATGTCCTTTCATCTAAGTATTATTGTGAAACTACTTATTAAAAATGTATTTCATTTTGACACTTTTATCAGAGATCTTTTTTTCCTTTTCTTTTTTATCTTTTATCTTTTTCTCCTTTCTTTATCTTAATATTTCATTTTGTATTGAATACTATTCTTAGGCATTCAATAAGTATATGTCACATACAATAAATATCATATCATATTAATATTTGCATTAAAGATTTTTCAAGCAATATACTTTTACGTGATATCAAAGCGCTAGTACAGCAGTGTACTATACATTTCTGTATAGTACTGTATAGTACAGAATAATGTGTTGTACTGTGCAGTATAGTAATCTTAGAGGCTATACCATCAACCATTAACTCATGTATTATATTTTATCTTCATAGATACATATTTATTGTCACTCATATAAATTTAAGTTATTCATTTTATCATTTCTCGTAATAGTTTTACTTTCTCAAATCTATTCTATATTAAATGATGTGCATGAATTTACAAACTACACTTACTCCAGCTGGAATGTAATATTTATGCAGCACTATACTCCTCTGAAGTCTCATGACCGAATATGGAATGGGATGTTTCAGCCTAGAAACAATTGGATCAAAATTATTCCCAAATTTTCAAAAACAAATATGAATTGAATTGAATGTTGATGTATACAATTAATAGATATCAATCGTGATACAAATTCTGATCAGACAAAGGCTAGGATTTTTCTCTATTTTCCTACTCCCGAAAATTGGTACAAAGCGACCCCGGTTTACCGGTAGCCAACCATTATATCCAATTATCGTCGAATGAAATTGTACAAGTATTCGAATAATTTTTCACGAAATAATTTTTTATATTATCATCAATTGTATCAGTCTATCAGTCATTATTATTCATTATGCTTTTATATTTTGTTTTGATGTGTTGTTGACCCAGTTGTCTATTACTTATGTGAATTCTCTGTGAACATTGAGAATAGAATTTTGATTCAATTTTAACAAATAGGCTCACCTTAGAGTTTCTTGTACAACGGCGTTCAAATAGGGCAACTCTTGCAAAACCTCTGGATTTAACTTGGATGATTTATCAGGCAGCACCGACATTAGTTCCTTGTGAAGTATTTTCTGTTTTTCCTGATTTCTTGCCATATGGTAGAGAACGAATCCCAGTGATGTTGAAGTCTGTCATCAAAAGATATTATAAATTATTTCATTTTAAAAATGAAAATTATTAAATTCTCAAAATAAATGTAAACGAGTTTATTAATTGTATATACTATTTGTTATCCATAACTGTCTCTCATTTCTCATCATATCAATATATGTCAACAAGCAAAACTTTTTCAAGCAAGAAACTGTAATATACATACTTAGAGGTATCCTACTGTTACTTACTTGAAATGAGTGATAAATACCGTATTAACAGCTATCAGCATTGTCTCCATACAGATCTTCAACAGTTTATCAACGTCAACGTAACCTGATAATATCAGACCACTTATTAGCGAAGAGGCATTCTGTTTGGATTCTAGATTGGATTGCAGCATTTCCAGCCTCTGTTCAAGCTTCGCTTCATGCTTCAACAAAGGTATATGCTTGCAAAGGAATCTGTAACACAAATTTACCATACTCTATTACATTTAGCAAAGGAAATTCCAACAGGAAAACAAAATATTTCATCAACTACATCAAAGGTGCGAAGGAGTATGTAACATAACATCATGCTCTATCAGGTTAATTCTTTGCTGAAGATTTGAGATATGGATGCATCACGTTTGTGTATAAGTAAATCACCGAAATAATAAAAAATTGAGGTTCAATTTCCAAGAATCATCCATTAGCATCCTAATAGGTCAATAACTTTACAAAAACATTCAATCAACAACAATCTTCTACAACTTGTACCTACAAATGAGTCGAATTATTTAGAAAAGCTACGTTCGATAATAGTCTAATAAATAGAACCTACATGGGAGCATGAATTTATTCCTATTATATTGGAAACAAGGACAATACTGCTCACCTTTCAAGATGTTTTATTGATTGTGTCAGTTTTGTGAAGCTGGATGTTTCATACACTCTCCATAGCTGTATTCCTGACTCACAGTTTCTCAAAGCATCGGTGGCATCGGTTAAGGATTTCAAAATGATATCGGTTTCTTGATGCCCCAAGTAGCTGGTACTTTTCAGAGAGCCAATCTCAGTGGCAAACAATACTTGCATCATGCCTGCAGTAAGCCAAATTTGGTCATAATTACTGGTGTCATTGTCAAGTCGTGTGATAATAGGTGTAAACAATACTTGGTAATAGGGAAGAGAAAAGTCCTACATGGAAAATAAGATGAACAGATAAAAATATGACACACATATTCATAAACCTCTGTCGTACCGTATTGAACCGCATCTCAGTATTTTAATTTCAAATATTCAACATGCTCTGATCTTCATCCTCTGTTCCAAGTGGAGCATATTGTTCGTCTGTACTATGAAAATTAATTGGGTATATTTTCATTGTAATCTTTATTGTGGCAGAGTTATAGTTGGTACTGGTAGTATATGAATGTAATATGCATAATATAAAATAAATTATGTTCGATATATCATAGATACCATCCTACCGTACGGTAGTATTACTTTCAAAGACATACAGCTTTTTATCATCATGAGGATAGAATTATTTTATTTATAAATCTTTTAATAAATCCAGACTCAAGTGACTATTTTTCAATGCATGAAAATAAAATCAGGATATGCTCAGAAAGGTTTTAGCATGTTTTATGTTCTGCACTTCTTTGTTAATTAAAGCTTGAATTTTAGTCAAACATCCTTCATTTTGAAAGATGAAATTATTATGTATTTAGGAATGAATCATTGTCATTTGAATAAAGATTTTCAAAGCACGCTGATTGACATCTCTCAACCTTAGCTTCATTATCATTGATAACCTATAAGTTCTCGTTAGTATATTGGGCTAAACTATTCTCGAGCTATAGTGAATTTGGAGTTGATCAATAGAACTTAATCACAAGACTTACATTCGAGAGACCATTTGTTCAGTTCTTTAATGAAGTCTTTAGGGACCTCATTGTGCATATCTCGAGTGAAGGTGATTCTGTAATGAAACAAATTGATTTTACATTCAATTGCAGACTCATATAATTATTTATCAACTACCTACGTTATGAATAAATTCTACAAATTTCCACCTCTTAAAATCGTAGATTGGAGTTTAAAACAAAATATTTCCATAGTTCTAAGAATTGACTGAATGTACAGTTATATTCTCCCTGATTTAGTTTCAAAATATTTAGAGTTCTAATTTGATTTCAGAAATATAATCCACCTATTACCAACCTCCTTAATCCTACTACAGATCTCCAACTTTACCAACATTACTACAAATTTCTCCACGACTAAAAATCATTAATTTGAAATTATTCTGTACCGCTATTATAAAAAATGATACAGTTTTCAAAAAGATAAAATTTTATCTTCTCATTCGAAGATTATATTATATGATATACTATAATAAAACATTTCAATATCTAGTTTATTGAGTCTTCAGATACTACTTCTGAGAACTAATATTAATGATTATAATTTTGTTTATTCACCGTTCACCTCCACTTTCAATTTTTCCAAACTAAATCAGTTCATAATTATAGTGAATTTATGCTTATGCAAATGAAACTTTTGATGTGAGAATAGCATCAATTGGATTTGAATGAATTTTGTATCAATATTATTATTATATAACAAGTTTCACTCTTACCTCTCAACCAATTGATCACTTATTTTTTCCAGAGAATTGTGATATCTACTCGCAGACCAGAATAGATTTTTGAGGTCGAAATGCTCAATAACACATGTCATCTGGTCGTCCACACTACTCATTGCATCCCTATTTTGAGAAGAAGTAGCATCAAAATGAGTAAAATGTAAAAATAATTATACAATACTTTATTAATTTATGAAAAAGAATGAAATTGTTTTATAAAAAGTACGTATAGACCTAATTTTTTTATGATTTAATGCGCATAATAAGTCATGAAAGATAGATAGTAAATATGTAGAGTTGTATATTGATTCGAGTGGTTGAGTTATAAATCAAAAGAGGCTAACTAATTGGGTAGGAGTGGAATTGAAGAATAAATGAATAAATATCATTTCCCAAAACAATGTAGAGTAGTGCAACTACTATAAAGATTGCAGAAAATGAATAGTGTATAGTAATATCAAAGAGGATACGAATATTTCTATTTTCTTTGGTAATAACAGAGAGAAAATGCATGTATTTTTAATTATTGCATTTCAAGTATTTTCTCTCTGGTAATATAGACCAATGTAATCAAGGAATCCATAAAGAAGAGACTGTGACAACAATACTACAACATTCAGTCTCCTTTTAATGTACCGCTTTCCAATTTCTACCAACTAGAATATTATCACCATTCTACTCTACATGATAATGCCATGTCAAAGCAATCAAAATTATTCTTTTTTAGTGTTTATCTCTTTCCTGTATAGGGCTACTTGTAATATAAATATAAAGAAAATAAAAATCTCAGTACCCTTTTTTTAAATATTTTATCACAACATGTTTCGGTCATTTATGCCATTTTCAAGTGATCATAAATTCTTGGGGCCTGTGAAGACGTTGGATCCATCAAATTTAATGAGTTTTGTTACAAAAAACACTGAACACTAAATTATTACTTAGCATGTATTTATGACCATCCAGTCGTTTGATGTATAGTTGTATGGTCCAATTTCTCCTATATATAAGGGCTTCTGAATGTTTATAAAATTTAAACTAAGTTGAAAAGTGATATTTATAGCTACAGTATATGAGAAGCTATGAATTAGTGGAGAGGCCTTTAACTGAGTGCAAGATCTTATTCAACTTATATAGACTCAATAATTTCTAATTTCCTATTCATCTGATTGAAAATAAATTTTATTCAATAATATTTAAAGCTTAATGTACAGTAATTAAATACACAACTCGTTCAATTGAATTGTGTTTACCGTAACTAAGGCACAATCGGTTGTAGGACCGCATGAGACTTGAGATGGACAGCGTACCGATTACTGGAAGGGCATTAACAATATTCGAGCAAGCTCTCATTATTTTTGGCCCAGGAATGTCCTCGATTGATTCAGATTGCCTCGACTTCGCTAATTGTTTCATGATGTAACTGCTGTCAAAAGGCATAATTCCCCGCTCGTTCAAATCTTTCTTGATTGCTGTATTATTACTTTGTTGTAATTGTTTGTCAATTCTTTGTGGATTCTGCTGTACTGCCGCAATTTGGCTACCAACTTTAGGAAATTCCTCTTGTTTTGTCAAAGCTGTGAGCCTATTTGATTCTGTATGGAGTTGAATTTCTTTTTTCTCAGGTTTTGATTGGAGATCAACTTTTTCATTAGCTGTTCTACTCTTACTGTCACTTGTCAGTATCTTCATCTTTTCTTGTTTATTTAGCTTTTCCATTTTGTCTTTCAGAGTTTCCTTCAATCGATATTTAACTTTAAGTGTAGGTTTAGGCTTCGGTTTAGCTTTGCCCTTTACCAACTTTGCTTTTGAAGCTGATTTTACCTGCCTCATCTTCGAATTGTCCAATTTATTTGAAACGTTTGATTTCGCAGTTATTTTATGATCATCTTTTTTATTAGATGCTTGAAAAATTGTTTTGTTTGAATCTTTTATACTTTCATTCAATAAATCAATTGGTGATTCATGCTTTTCCAATCTGAAAGCCTTCAATTTATTATCAATTTTTGACTTATGTCCAATTGTCTTGTCAACTTGTCGATTGAGACCTTCTTTGGTTGATGTATCAATTGAGATACTGATTGGAATGTCAACAATATTCTCTTTCAATAAATCACTTGATTCTGCCATTTTATGTTTTTCTGCTTTAGAAATATTCAATTTATTTTCAATGTTTGACTTATCTTGACTTTTCTGATCAACTTGTTGATTGGGTGCAATATCTGGACTCTGAGCTGTGTTTTCATTTGAAGTTCTCACTGCATTTCCTTTTACTAATAAATCGTTTGATGCTGCTTTGCTATCGCCACTCATTTTTGGTTTATTCGATCTATCAACTATTTGTTTCCCATCGGTCATTTTTTCATTAGTTATTGGGTTTTTGCTACTGGCTGCCTCTTTTGATTCACCTCTTCCACCTTGAGGAGAACTCTCTTTCATTTGGACCTTTTTCTGCGATGACTTGGCAATTGGATCCAGTAATGTATTCAACATATATTTTTAGTAGTAGGGCGATCCACTTCAAGTGTTCTAGGCTTGTCTTCTTTGACACTGCTATCACTTCCTGTATTTTTGGATTTTTTTATCATATCCATATTAATTTTATCAATAGAATTCGTTGAATTACTTGCAGATGCGACGTTTTTCGCCTCCACATCATCTGCTGTTTTTGGATTCTCCTGAATACTTGGAGATGTTCTCAAATGTTTCTTCTCCAAAGTATTTAAATTTTCACCAGAGGTCGATTCTTTTCCTAGCATCGCCATTCCTTTCATTGCAATTACTTTCTTTTCTGAAATGCTTCGTTCAGCAATGTCAATTTGCTTCTTATAAGCTAGTTTTCCCTCTTGTGAATTGATATCTTTTGTCTCATTCACTGTTCTTACATTTATTTTCTCGTCATTAATTGAACCTTTTTCATCAAGTTTTAATTCTTTCGTGTTATTTTCCTTCGGCTCCACATAATTTTCACTAGATTTATTTGATTCCACTTTAATGCTGAATGTTGAATCAAACTTATTGATCGGCTTAGAGTTAATCTCCTTTGTTGAGTTCAGTTTCTCTTTGTCTCCAGCCAGGTTCCTAGACCCAAACAATATGTAATCCGATGGGTTTTTATCCAACTTTTTTTGTCTTAAGCTTGAATAGCTTCCCTTTATCTCTTTCTTAATTGAATCCATCATATTAACACTAGCTTCTTTTTCCAACTCGTTTACCTTATTTGTTTGTTTCTCCTCATATTTTTGATCAGCTTTCAGTTTTCCAATGTTTAGATCAACTTGAGCAGAGCTTTCCGATGCTTTTTCAAGTGTTAAAGGCATCTCATTTTTTCCAACATCTTTCTGATTGGAGGAGTCTGCAATAAAATCTCCAACTTCGCTGATTTTCAGATCATCAGGCCTCTCAACTCCTTTGGAAACACTCTTCTCGCCCTCTAATGAGGTGTCATTCAAAGAACTAGGGAACAGCCTTTTCTGCGATTCCTTTTTGTCCCCTTCGCTCATTTGCTTTTGTATTTCTTTTAACTTTTGGGCTGAAATGTGATAGTAGTTTGCGTTCACACATCTTTTCAATTTTCTAGAATGAGTTGGAGGTATGCACCGTCCAAATTTATAACCGGAGCCAATCATATTGAGAAGCATTGTTATGTTTTTGGAACCTGGAATTAAAAATAGAAATTATTTAGGTAGGCTACTTTTGAATAACATTGATAATCTTTATTTCTACTGCAATAATGTATTTAACTTTATAACACACAATAAATAATTATGATGCTAATTCATGTTTTCATCTATTATTCTATTTGCAATGGATAATGATACAGTCTCTAAAAAAACTGTCTTATGAACTGTATTACTATTCCAGTCTGAATATTTCTCATTTTACAGATATCAAAGTAATTATAATACTGTACGACTCTCTACCATTGATTTTTTATCATTCCTCTTTGTTCCATTAGAACTGTTCCTAATCAGCTTATAGTAATAAAACATTGATGGTATAAAAAATCAATAAGAGTTTCTGACAGTGCCTCTACATAAATGTTTAATGCAGTAGCTTGCCTGCTTGGCATAAATTTACTTCAAATTCATTTTATTGTTGCATTAATTTACAAAATACAATCATAAAAAAGTCAAAATACGGGAACTTATAGATACAGGTATATCAGTATTTAAAGTTATGTGGTTAATTATTATAGAGCCTGATGGCATGTAGGGCCTACTCAATAAATCCATTAAACGTTTATAAATAATCTTGTTATCTGTTTTTTACAAGGCTACTTGATAATTTCGTTATGAAGGATTACTGATCAGTATCCTTCTCTCTGTTGCAGCGACCGGATTTGGCTAATCACGGCATTATAGAGTGTAAACATTTTGACTCTTAATAATGGCGTATGTGAATCATTTAACATCAAGCGTATTAAACATCAAACATTAAACGTATTATTAAACCAATATTAAGTGTCAAAATAATGGTGTGATCTCTAAAAAATAAATACAGGCAAAAATAAAAGAGTATTAACTGTTCTTTATGGTAAAATAAATATTTGCATTAATCCAAAGTAATGAGCTGGAAGCATTTCCTGTGAAGTGACTAGGATATGAACAGAATTATTCAGAGAAATAATAATTGTCAAGTTTTCCTTTACATAGGACTACAGAAGACACACATATGCTTTAAATGCCCCAACAGGAATAGGTAGTCAGATTTTGCATTTTTGAAAGTGGTTTACAATATGACCAACTAATAAAATAATTATTATCATCCTCATTTTACTAGTAAATGAAAAACTGAATATGAATTATGAATAGGAATTATGTAGGCTAATACGTTTTTTTATCATTCATAGTCTACTCTTGTTACATGGTCCTTACAGGTTTTAAAATGAATCCTATACCGGTATGTATCTACTGATGTACTGTATTTTGATAGTGACACATAAATAAGAATAATTCCAGTCTATTCATAAATCAAAAATGCAAGATAGCCTACCTAATATAGAGAGGAAATGTAATAAAAAATAGCTAAAGACTCACCCATTTTTAGAAACTAATAATTTTTTTCTACTCCGAACTGATCGCTTTTCCTCTCTTAAAAAAATTAATAAAACCTGGTAATTTTGCGGTCTGTACAAAAATACATAATCAAACCATTCCGAACAGCCTCTCAAATACAGAATAGGAACCTTTGATTTTTGTTGGGAGAAGATAAAGAAATTTAAAAGTAATAAGTTAATTATATCATCTGATTATTTTTTAAATTAAATTGCGCGGGATTAAGACATCGATATCTTCGGTATCGACTTGAATCTTTTCACTCGATAGTGGAAATATCGATAGTCATTCCTCGATTATTGTTTTAAAATCTAATGTCGCATACTTTAGAGGTTATGTAGAATTTAGTTGTTTCAAACAATATTTGAATTTAAAAACAGTAAATAGGTCAAAAGATTGTTACACTCATCATAAATAATGTTTTCAACAAAGATCGCTTCATTCAGGAAGTTTAGCACGTGTTCTGTAGATTATGGAAAGAGAAACTTTAGGAAATTTCTTCTTCATAATAGAGGACCTCAAAGTCATAAAGAAAGACAAAAAACAAATCCTCTTCCTGATATGTTACCTTATCGTGAGTATCTTCTTGGATTTTATTGTATTTTAATAATTAATTGAAGTAGTTATTATTTAAAGAGTGAAGTAGAGTTTTGCTTTTTGCCGGATGCTGTAAGGCTCATTATATATTCAGCCACCATTGGTACGCCAAAGAGCAATTATAATTGGTGGCCAAAAAGGTTAAGCTATCAGTTAGATATTAGAATTTGCTACTGGTCTGGCAGATCAAGTGAGACACCACATTGACCGCATAGCCAAAATCTGGCTTTCATAAAGCCTGAATTGTTTGTGAGGAATAAGGAAATTCATCAGCAACACTCCAAAACACGCCAAACACAAATTATCCACGTAGAGCAGGTGACATCAACCCCAGCCAGGAATGGGCCTAAATTCATCAGCTCAAAAATATATAACAAGGTTTCGGCTAGCATTAAACGCATAGTGAGATGACAGACTCAAGAAAGCATTCAAGCGCTCTCTCTTAGCCAATCCATACTACTCGGTAGAAGAGTATCTACAGAGAGACAACTTTGGTTCCTTAACTTTCTGTAACACCGCTTCAAGACACCCGTACAGATGACAGGTCTAGGGACGTAAGATGACGTCGCCGTCAAGCCAAATTTAGCCGCTAAAAGTACACCGCCAAAAACAAGGTAACTTTTTACTTTCCTTGCCCTATTACCATAGGTAAGGAAAGTATTGCTTTAAAAAAAATTAAGGTACCCTAATTTCAGGTTTTCTATACGTTTCAAGGTCCCCTGAGTCCAAAAACATGATTTTTGGATATTGGTCTGTGTGTGTGTTTATCTGTGAACACGATAACTCCATTCCTAATTAACCGATTGACTTGAAATTTTAAACTTAAGGTAGGCTACTTATACCATGAGGATCCGACAATAAGCAATTTAATAAAATTTAATTCAAGATGGCGGAAAAAATGGTGGATAATTACTAAAATACCATGTTTTTTCACGGTTTACTCAAAAACGGCTTTAACGATTTTCTTCAAGCATATACCATGGATAGCTATTTATAAGCCCTATCAACTGACATGAGTCTCATTTCTGAGAAAATTGCAGGAGCTCCGTAATATTCTTGACAAAAATGGCAGATAATTACTAAAAACCCATGTTTTTTACGATTTTCTCAAAAATGAGTTGACCAATACTTTTTAAATTCCTCCCCTGTATAGTTATTTATTACTCATATTAAGACATGAGTCTTTTTCCTGGGAAACTGATGGGTGATCCACGCCATCCTTGAGAAATGGACTTTGTAACCTCTTCTCGTGCATGAGGTAGGTAGGTAGAGCAGTCTATAAAAAGAACACATAGTCGAGATATTTCATCTGTAGAACAGCTGTTTTGACGACTTTATTTAAAAAATCATCGAATTATATATACACAAAACAATTATATATACACATATACAGTAGTCTGATCGTAGTTTCAAACATGTTGCCGCCAATCGTCATTATGTTATTCCACTTAATTATTCTCGTTTAAGTATGAGGCTTACTTATTTACTTCTTACTTCTGGTATCCTTATCACGATCCTAGGAACGGAGAGTTGTTATCGGTTTATCCCCTCAGGGTTGTCTAGCAGGCATCTAGGGCGTCCTGCAATGTAAAGTCTGAGATATATTACTTTTAACATGAAGAGGAGAAACCCATTTCTCCCTCCACAGTTTGTAGCATAGACACAGACAGACATCCTGCGCACAATTGGATGCGCCGTGTCATTTTGCTTCATGTTCTTGTGATGAGCACATCTCCGTAACATACACAAACCAATATACCTGCTGACCACAGACACAAAAGGAGGAGAATGCTGCTAGGTAGTGGGAGTTATTAGTGGAGGATAGAGCATCGGACCTCTCTGTCTTCGAGAAAGAGCCGTGTTAAAAGAAATTCCTCTCGCACTTTAGTTATCGAGTCCTTAGGTGGCGGTATCAGTTCTCATTAGTGTATTCTTCCACTGAGCAGAAGGGTCGTTCTATAAAGTACCTTTTCAATTCTTTCACAAATTGTGTCGGCTCAGTGTGCTTGAGTATTTTTATTTGCTCCGGCAACATGTTGAAAAATATGACACCGCGTACTTTGGTGTGGACTTGAATTTGTTTAGCTTGTGCTGTGGGAGATCTAAATTATGACGATTCCTCATGATGACTGCACCTCAAAGAAGGGTTTTGACCTGTGGCTAGTAATATAGCTTCCAGCAGGTAGATTGAAATCACAGTGAGGACCTTATACTCCCGGAATAGCGGCTTCCAGTGTTCCATGTTGTCACGCCTAAGTATTATTCTCATGGCCTTCTTCTTGTATCTGAGTATCCCATTCATGCAGTTGATTGGTGCTGCGCCCCATGCAACAATACCATAGCGCAGGAGTGAGGCAAACAGCGAATGGTAAGTTGTGAAAGCAGTTTTTTAGTTTGTTGTATTCCTGATTCTTCGGATGACATATAATGCTGAGGCTAATCTTTTACATAATTGCCTAGTGTGTTCAATCCAGTTCAGGTTCTTGTCAATGATTATGCCTAGGAATTTGGTGTTATCAACTGTGTCTAATTGGCTGACAATTTCATTGCATAAATACGATCCTCGATTTCCAGGTGTGAATGAAATCTTGACTATTTTGCCTTCATTTATTGTTAAGTTTCAAGTTTTTTACAAATTGTAGACGCTGTTTGAAGAGTTGAGTTGATGCTGCTAAAGTCACCTTTTTTCTTATCTATAGGTACAACATTATAGTTGTGTCATCTGCAAATAGGACAGGTTTGTTACTTTTTTCTAGATAGTCTGGAAAGTTGTTTATGTAAACGAGGAAAAACAATGGACCCAGGATTGACCCTTTAGGCACACCTTTCTTAATTTCTTGTAAGGTTGATTTTGCAATAGTTATCACTGTTCGCTGTTGGTAGCCTATTTCCACATATTGATATCTGTCAGTGAAGTAGTTTTCAATCCATTTTAGAGCTTTGCCTTGAATTTGCAGCTGTTTCAGTTTTTTATCAGTATATGCTGGTCAAGGTTATCAAAAGCTTTCTGCAAGTCCAGGAATACTCCTGCAGCTATATTGCCTTCCTCCCATGTATCATCAACAGCTTTTAACAGATAGGCTATGGCTGTGTTTGTGATGTGTCCCTTTCTACAGTTCAATGAGCAAGGAAAGTTGTGTGAGTGTACCACATCAGATTTTTGAGTTTAATTTCTATAAGAAGGAGGACTGAATGACATCATAAAACCATAGCAAACGGATATGATAGCATAGCGTTAGAAATTATTAAGTGCTAAACCTAACCCATTTTGACTATATTTCTATCAAAATTTGGAAAACAAAACAGTTCTAGCCTGTTTTTCCTCTTCCAATAATTCATTATGAGTTATCAAGAATGATTCGTATGAATATGTAAAATATTATCATTTAATATCAAATTTCAAGAACTAAAACTGATCATAACTTCAGATATAAATGGTTATTTCAATTCAAATGTGTCAATAAGGAATTCAATCAATCGTTGACCAGCCTTATGCCGGATGGATTTCGTCAATAGTAAAATTACAATAATAGACACATGAAAACAAAGTTCATCAATATGGCACTAGAAGATTTGATGATCAAAACAACTCAAAAAAATTGGTCATCTTACCATCACGAATAGTAAAATACCACCATAGTATTTATGAAACTATAAACTAAATACTATGACAAATACTATACAAGGGCACACTAATAAATTTTTCATGTAAATTTTTTTCAAATGACTCAACTGGAGGTTGCGGACATTCTGTGGCAGGACTTGAATGAGGTAGTTGCTATGCGAACGCAAAATCGGAGTTAATAACATAATAGGCCTATAAGAGATATAAAATAGTAAATGAACAAGATAGTAATTATCAACTATGATTGTTTGTCTATGATATTGATATGTTGGCTTTTTTCACAGATTATGGCGTTAAGAAGCCAGGCTACATGGAAGGAGATAAATTCGTTGAAGTCCCTGAGATGATTCCTGACATAATTGTGCCAGATCTGACTGATTGCGAAGTAAGTTACTAAACAAAACCAATTTTTCATGTTTGAAATTTCAAGTAATAGCATAGAGAAACAATAGCGTATGGTTTCTCTATGGTACGTTAATAGTATTCAAATTGAATGGTTGTCAATAACAATCTAGAGAGGTACAATCTTCTCAATTAAGCGTAGCACAGACAGAATTATTCCTGAATAATAATACTATATTCGTATGGCTTTTATTGGTGGGGAGTCCCTGTAGAAATTTCCACCTCGGTCACATCTGTTATATATTAAGCCGTTAATACACTTCTATTATAAATACTTCAGCCGGGACCGTTACAACACGTGTAAACGAAAATTTTAAGTGGCCTATCGATATTGTACAGTGCTGGTGTTGTATTATTTCTTTGTTATACAAAATGATGATGTAACAGCCATCATCAATGATGGTGCAACATTTACTATCCATGCTGGTTCAACAGCAGAAACTAGTTTTTAATCAATCTTTTAATCAAAATGCATAAATAGTAGTGACAATTCCAAGTAATTTATTCAGCAGGGATTTCTTCGACAAAATCTCCACTACTATTCAGATGTTTTTTTTTTTTTAATCCCCCTATCATTACAATCAATAGTCTGAATAGGAATAAAATAATATGATTCTTGATATCAGGGTTTCGGCCACGACACCACACGTTAACGTCACACTTGCAAGTGGGCACCTGCTGTATGCATATCCCGTGAGGTGTGACACGTGATGCCACCACCCATCAGCACTACCAAGCCGGAATCACAGAGTAGTTTAGCCTGCATTTCAGTGTAACCACCTCAATTGATTGTCCACCCCGGTCGGGGCACTGCACATTTCCGGCAGTACGTGAACCCTGTCGGGGCCTGGACGTATCCTCTAACTCGTTTACAGGCTCGGGAAAATGCTTGTGGCTCCCAATTGTGGAGGTCTCCAAGGTGGGCGCTTGCACCTCCACCACACAGGCGCCCAGAAGGGGATGCAAGTGTTTCGGAAAGGAGAACCAGTGAGAGGTGCTCTTCGATATTCTGTGGATGCTGCGGTGCTGAAAAGCACGTGGCAATTTCACATACTTGCTACTTCCAGAGACGGAGGCGCTACCCACAGTCCCACAGTCTGGATACACCACGGTGCTGAAAAGCACGTGGCAATTTCACATACTTGCTACTTCCAGAGACGGAGGCGCTACCCACAGTCCCACAGTCTGGATACACCACGGTGCTGAAAAGCACGTGGCAATTTCACATGCTTGCTACTTCCAGAGACGGAGGCGCTACCCACAGTCCCACAGTCTGGATACACCACGGTGCTGAAAAGCACGTGGCAATTTCACATGCTTGCTACTTCCAGAGACGGAGGCGCTACCCACA
This sequence comes from Nilaparvata lugens, assembly GCF_014356525.2. Lineage (NCBI taxonomy): Eukaryota > Metazoa > Arthropoda > Insecta > Hemiptera > Delphacidae > Nilaparvata > Nilaparvata lugens. The sequence continues at coordinate 20,107,944 of NC_052514.1, read as the reverse complement.
GTCCCACAGATACACCACGGTGCTGAAAAGCACGTGGCAATTTCACATGCTTGCTACTTCCAGAGACGGAGGCGCTACCCACAGTCCCACAGTCTGGATACACCACGGTGCTGAAAAGCACGTGGCAATTTCACATACTTGCTACTTCCAGAGACGGAGGCGCTACCCACAGTCCCACAGTCTGGATACACCACGGTGCTGAAAAGCACGTGGCAATTCACATGCTTGCTACTTCCAGAGACGGAGGCGCTACCACAGTCCCACAGTCTGGATACACCACGGTGCTGAAAAGCACGTGGCAATTTCACATACTGCTACTTCCAGAGACGGAGGCGCTACCCACAGTCCCACAGTCTGGATACACACGGTGCTGAAAAGCACGTGGCAATTTCACATGCTTGCTACTTCCAGAGACGGAGGCGCTACCCACAGTCCCACAGTCTGGATACACCACGGTGCTGAAAAGCACGTGGCAATTTCACATACTTGCTACTTCCAGAGACGGAGGCGCTACCCACAGTCCACAGTCTGGATACACCACGGTGCTGAAAAGCACGTGGCAATTTCACATACTTGCTACTTCCAGAGACGGAGGCGCTACCCACAGTCCACAGTCTGGATACACCACGGTGCTGAAAAGCACGTGGCAATTTCACAAGCTTGCTACTTCCAGAGACGGAGGCGCTACCCACAGTCCCACAGTCTGGATACACCACGGTGCTGAAAAGCACGTGGCAATTTCACATGCTTGCTACTTCCAGAGACGGAGGCGCTACCCACAGTCCCACAGTCTGGATACACCACGGTGCTGAAAAGCACGTGGCAATTCACATGCTTGCTACTTCCAGAGACGGAGGCGCTACCCACAGTCCCCAGTCTGGATACACCACGGTGCTGAAAAGCACGTGGCAATTTCACATGCTTGCTACTTCCAGAGACGGAGGCGCTACCCACAGTCCCACAGTCTGGATACACCACGGTGCTGAAAAGCACGTGGCAATTTCACATGCTTGCTACTTCCAGAGACGGAGGCGCTACCCACAGTCCCACAGTCTGGATACACACGGTGCTGAAAAGCACGTGGCAATTTCACATACTTGCTACTTCCAGAGACGGAGGCGCTACCCACAGTCCCACAGTCTGGATACACCACGGTGCTGAAAAGCACGTGGCAATTTCACATGCTTGCTACTTCCAGAGACGGAGGCGCTACCCACAGTCCACAGTCTGGATACACCACGGTGCTGAAAAGCACGTGGCAATTTCACATACTTGCTACTTCCAGAGACGGAGGCGCTACCCACAGTCCCACAGTCTGGATACACCACGGTGCTGAAAAGCACGTGGCAATTTCACATGCTTGCTACTTCCAGAGACGGAGGCGCTACCCACAGTCCCACAGTCTGGATACACCACGGTGCTGAAAAGCACGTGGCAATTTCACATGCTTGCTACTTCCAGAGACGGAGGCGCTACCCACAGTCCCACAGTCTGGATACACCACGGTACTGAAAAGCACGTGGCAATTTCACATGCTTGCTACTTCCAGAGACGGAGGCGCTACCCACAGTCCCACAGATACACCACGGTGCTGAAAAGCAAGCGGCAATTTCACATGATTGCTACCTCCAGAGACGGGGGTACCCTAAATACCATAATCTCTTACTGGATTACCCCGAAACTCCGCCAGAGAGACTTCACTGTGCACGAGACAGTGAAGTCTTGTGCGAGAGACGAGAGTCTCTCGTCCCAGAGTCGGAGATTCCAGGTTACAACGGTAGAACCATAGACCTCCCATAGTCTGGGGCCTTCACCCAGCCGTACACCCATAAGCCAGGTTACTTCCAGAGACAGAGTCACACGGTAATCTCGTGTGCTTTGGTTACCCCTGATTGGCAGTTTTTCCCTTTAGCATGAGAACCAGCAATCCGCGGCTAGGGGATCCAGTACTTCCTGAGACGGGGCGAGGAACGAACTCCAAAGTAGCTCTGAAAAGAGCTCCCGAGGAGCTGAATCGACTAAGGCGTTGCACTCTACGGTCTGCTAGCGCTACCTGGTCGTGTGTTCGAATCCCGCCGGTAGGCATGGACGTTTGATCATCTTATCAAATCTCACTCGTCTATCGCACTTTCCATCACCCACGCATAAGCAAAATACTCATGTAGTCATCATCTATAATACAAGAATAATAAGGAAACAATTCATCTATAAGGAAAGAATTCGCTTATACTCGTACAGGATAGTAATGACGGAAACGAATGACGCATCATCACGTCTGAACTACTCAACAGATGAGCTTGAAATTTTGCATATAGATTCTTTATTTCCTAGGATGGTTAAATTGTTCAGTTTGTCAAGTTTTTAATTAGACCCTTGCGGTGCACTGGTTACCTGCTAGTCCGGAATAAAGAAAATATATATCGGCATTGTCAGATTATGTTTAATGCGACGTTCTTGTGCAAGTCCATGTGACTGAATATCACAGCTTGCATTAGTTAATTCATCAAATTTATTGTATTCAGTCACATAGAATTGCACAAGATGTCACAATTTTACAATAGCTGGAACTTATAGCTAAGTTTTAATCGTTTCTTTACTTTTTGTAAATAGTAATATAATGAAGGGTAATTACGGTGGATTAAAGTGGATATTTAAGTTTCGATTCTTTCACAATCTCCTTCGCAACTCGAGTTTTGATTTTCAAATTCCAAATTAATCTACAGTTAATTAGTTTCCAAATTAATTAGTCACTCATTATTGCATTTAGTTTAAAACGGGTAATTAGCGGTTTGATTTATAATATAGTAAGTGAATAAGAAACGTATAAGAAAGTATAGTATGTGAATTTATGAATAAAATAGGAAGTTGAGTATCCAGATCAAAATCAAATTAAGTTTTATTCAATGACATCACTTAACAAATAATCGAATGCCAATTTTTGCAATTCCTATACTCTGACTAAATTCTCTGGGAAGCTTTTAAAAACACACATTCAAGGTACTATTATTTCGCCATCGCCTCCCTAACTCCAGTTTTCCTTGCCGCATTGCACCTCACTTTCGGAACAAGCCTCGTAAACAGGAGAGCCTCTTGTTGCAGTTGAAGCCGTACGTGTCCTACCGGGTGTCGGCCATTGAGCAGCCGGAGTGGACGCCGCGAGACCTGTTCAATGCCGTCTACAGGTCGAAAATCGAGAACGACTTCAACACAGGCAAGCTGAACGCAGACGGCAGTCCAGTTGAGCCCAGTGCCGAGGAGAGGCTCACCGCTGAGGAGGCGCGCATCAAAGCCAGGCAGACCGGCTGCGACATCTATTCACCTAAAACTAACACTCAATTGGAGGAGAGGTTCGATGATTATTTGAAATAGGTTCTTAGTTCGTTGTTTCAACAAGATAAATTGAATATTATAATATTTGCCTGCCCAATTACCAAAAGCTGGATATCCAACTGAAGGAAAGGTGTGATGATTGTTTGGAGTATGTTTTTAATTAGTTGGTATTGTCTCAGTGGCTTGCATTTGTTGTTCAATTGTATGTATTTAGCAAATAAAATTAGTATTTGTTAACTCTATTAGTTGTTATTGAACAACCGTTATGAATTAGTAAAGTACTTGTGTATTTTTGAAGGTGATAATGTCGTTGTTGCCCGTATTGCTAAAAAAATACTTGACGATGTTGTCATAAACACTTATTTTGGTTTTGACATCTTCAAGTATTCAGAATAGAATACTTGGGATGAATACTTAAATGCGGAATAAATACTTCCTTTTAGAACAAGAATATTGAAAAAATAAAAACCATTCAATTATTGTAATATTGAATGAGTAATATCGAATATCAAAACTTGGTTAACAATAATTGTTAATTTCTGTATACCCAATTATTGGGTATAACCAAATTTGAGTTATTCGTTACTTGATGATAATCTATACTACATAATGTAGTAAAGGAAGGAACTGGCTTACGCATTTACGGGATACGAAACATGTTTGACGCACCGTCACGTCTGAACTACTGAACTGGTCAACTTAAAATTTTGCATAAAAAATATTAATTTATCGAGGATGGATGTTGGTCCATTTTCATTTCTATTAATCAATTAATTTTAATAATTAAAACAAATTTACTCATATTGTGATTCGAAGTTCGCGCAAAGATAAAATCCCAACCGAACAGAGCTCTCTTCAAATGGATCCGTAGCGTAATTGGTAGCCCGCGCGATTCATAAATGAAAGGCTTCGGGTTCGAGACCAATCAAACTCTTTTTACTTTCCTTGCCCTATTACCATAGGTAAGGAAAGTATTGCTTTCCGAAAAAAATTAAGGTATCCCAATTTCTAAATTTCTAAACGTTTCAAGGTCCCATGAGTCCAAAAAAGTGGTTTTTGGGTATTGGTCTGTATGTGTGTGTGTGTTTGTGTTTGAGTGTATGTGTACACGATATCTCATCTCCCAATTAACGGAATGACTTGAAATTCGGAATTCAAGGTCTTTACAATATAAGGATCCGACACGAACAATTTCCATCAAATACAATTCAAGATGGTGGCTAAAATGGAGAAAATATTGTGAAAAGCAGGGTTTTACGCGATTTTCTCGAATACGGCTCCAACGATTTTGATTAAATTCATACCTAAAATAGTCATTGATAAGCTCTATCAACTGCCACAAGTCCTATATCTGTAAAAATTTCAGGAGCTCCGCCCCATCTATGCGAAGTTTGATATTAGATTCCCAATTATCAGGCTTCAGATACAATTTAAACAAAAACTTTTGAGTGGAAGATTCAGCATGAAAATCTCTACAATTAATGTTCAGTAACATTTTCACCTAAAATTGAAAATAAGCTCGAAATTCGAGAAAATGTGATTATTCAATTGCAAACTGTTGGCAACTGTTGATTCTATTAAATGATTCACTATGAAGAGATAGCAGACCTCGTATGTCTCCAGCGTTATTGTCCTGTCACCAGCTGGCTCAGATCTTTTTTTATAAGTAGACTTGAGATACGCGTGAACACTAGCGTCAGGTGATCAATTTTCATAGCGGCAAGGAAAGTTGTGTGAGTGCGCCACACCAGATTTTTTCTTTTGCTGAGAATTTTCAACTATGATGAAAATTATCCACGTGATTTTCAATAAATAATTATCCTATTTTTTATGTTTCTTGGACATAAGGAGATTGTATTTACAACACAAAATTTTCCTCAGTGCAAAGCACGGGTTTCCTGCCAGTAATATTACAATCGTATGTATTATTATAGCTACTATATTATCACATATTTCATACGTGCATGGGTTCATTGAATACATCAGAATGTATGATAAATGATTGTGCAAGCTATCTTGTTTTGAAAAACGTTTATTTCGTTATAAATAATTTCTGATTTTCGTATTTCCACCTTATAAAAATCCTTATAACTAATATAATTAAATTGTAAATATAATAAAACCCGTTTTGTATAACAAAACTATCAACAGCATAGTTGTAACTCTTGAAGCATGCTCAAAAATGGCTAGGTGTAACATAATAGGCTATAATTTCAAATTTCTCAGTTATGTGACAAAAAGTGACGTTTGTCTGTTCAATCAGTCAGGATTTTGTCAACTCATCTTCAATTTAGGCAGTGAAAAATAATTCGAACAATCCTGAAAAGAGTTTCTTCAACAATAAAAAAATCTATTGGATTTAATTGGTAGCTTTGAATTATTGGTGCAATTTCAAAGTTCAAAATATTCTCTGCTAAAATCTCATCGAAAATTGTATATGCTGATTGGTTATTGTTTAAACCTATATTTTATATTTTAATGATCGGTCTAGACATTTCGAACTTAGTTGGTATACTTCAAACTTTGGTTTCATTGCTAACAATCTAGATCATGGCTAAAGTAACTTATTCTAAGAAGGAAAACAGGCTCAGAAAACGTTTTATGGCTGAGAAAAATGCTACATAATATTTAGGGATACGATTATACTCATTGAGACTTGAAATAGTCAAAGATTTTGCTCGCATGCTGACAAATGCTAAATCGGCTTCACAGTATATATAATATATATTACATTAATCCAACAACGAGTTTACTCATGTGAATGAGTTGTTTTGGATTCAATATAATATATGTGAAACTTGCTCAACATATTATTGAGCCGATACTATCTTTGTGAGTAATGATTATTGCAACAACAAATTTTAAAGCAATAAAAAAAAACATGAAAATATTTTTCTGTAACTGAAACTCATATTACAAAGTTAGACGCTGTAGAAGTGATGACTTCATGGTATGATATCCTTCTTGTGTACACACACACACATACAATCATCTATCTCTATCACACGTCACACTGTAGCAGCATTCGCTTTGATGTTCCCTGAAAAATCAAATGAATAAATTATTATAAAATAGTAAATTGTCAGGTGTTTATTGTTGATGAACTGAGAAGTCTAGAACTGGAAGTTGATGCTTTCATTGGTCTTGTTGACAACTTCATCTTGATAATGATTATTGATAAAAGAATAAAATTCATTCAATTTCATGGTCTACATTGAATTTTTGTTATTCTTCAAGTTGAAATTGAGCTTTGCACCTGTGAAATTTAACACATACTAAATATGGCGCAGTTTGATACATAGTAAAGCGGCGAAGGTAGATTGAAGCAAATATTATTTTACCTGTATAGTAAACTAGAAAGGTTCACTATACTGAAATAAAAACACGCATATTTTGTCAAATTCTACCATTTTATTTGGTACAGGACCATGGTTTCGTGACCACACACGTCACATTTTCAAGCTGACTAAAGTACAATTAGTACTATTTTATTCTTTGAAACGATTGTTTTCTAATTTTTAATCGAGAGTGAATTTTAAAAAGATGTAGTTATTTCAGTAATTAATGAGCATTTCCGATCCATTGGGTAGCCCACTTTGAAGTGAGATATTCTTCTACGATTTTTCATGGGTGAAAACATGAAAAAGCGAATTGAAACGGGGAAGCTCGAGCTTGAACTCGTGGCGAAGGTAGAGGGTAGCAGAGAAGGTAGCCGAGAGTGTAGAAAGATAATGCATGTATTCAAATATATCAGAACATATTGGAGAGACTAAGGTAGGGTGGATAGTAAAAGCTATCTTTCTCTTATGCTATTTCATCTCTATAGTAGAAGATAGAAGAAAGCGGAGACATAACGCAAACGTACACTGCAACAGACGGACTATGCAGTGAAAATCTAAGAACATCCAGAATATCAAATTTTACTTTATTGAGTGTTAATGAACACTTACAGTATCATCCACTCACATACTTCATACTTTGAACAGAAAAGTTTTATCTGTCTGGCTACTAATTTATTAAATTTTTATATGATTTATTGGTATCTTTGAATGTGAATAACTTTGAAACAGTTTGATATATCGATGTATGGGGTTCGCCATTCATTTTCTCTTGAAATCTTATGTCAAAATTTCTATCATATGACCACATTCACATTTAAATAAATGAAGTAGCGACAGAAACGTATATATTTTTTTAATTCAAATAGGATCCCCAGTGAAAACTACTGAAAATTATCCTTGTGTATGAAATTCTTTATTGATTCATAAAATAAGTACATCATTAAAATGACAGGGAGAGAAAAATAAGGTAACCTTGTGCTATTCCTCTCTCAAAATTAGATAAGGTTACACATAGTCCGAAATAGGTAGTCTTGTAGTTGTTCACTTCACAAAAGTTTAAGTCCTTAATTATTTTTGCAAAGTAGATTTTTAAATTTAGATGCTCCAAAACCAAAAATAGAAGAAATATTTCACATTATTATCTCTAAAATAGGAAATATTCACATATTAAACAAGTAATTTTGCAGAATATTAAACTGTTTCTATGATTTTCCCCAACCCTAATATTAGAGCTTGAATTTGAAGTATTCTTTTCTTAGCGATACTATGCTTGTACTACACCAACCTGTTTCTCGTAGGACTCATTTTATAATGAGCTCAGTAGGAGTCATGCTCAGCAGTGGCGGCCGCATAGTGATGCAGATGGTGCGGGTGCGAAGGTGCATGATGGTAGTCGTGCTTGTTGTGGCCCGACTTGTGCACAACAGCATTGAACCCGTTGTGCTTGTCTGCCGTGTATCGCACAGTGCGCACACTGCCATCTGGCTCCACCAGGCTGTACTCTCCCTTCACCACGTCGCCGTCCCTCGTCTCCTGTGCACTCTTCACGTCTCCCGTGTGCTGGTCGTGCACGCCGTACTTGAACGAGTATTTCGGGTGTGTCTGCAATCACAAACCCACAAATGCGTTACTAAATCAGATTTATTGAACGTTTTATTACAAACTGTAACAAGAAAGTAATCACTGTTTTGGTAAGGGCTACTCGTATTCATGTAAAAATAGAAAAATCAAAGTACCGTACACTTTTTTTTAACTTTAAATGGCAACTTTATTAATGTCAAACATATCTGAGTTGAAAAGGGGTACTTTGATTTTTATTTTGCACAAAAAACACTACTATATGACCTGTATTCCATTAGAAAGTAAACTCCAAGGTATGGGTTTGGTAAAGTTCTCATGTCAATAACAATAATAATAATAATATTTTATTCTCAACAAAAGTATAACAAAAACAATGTAATACAGTTGAAAACGTCACAGATAAATAACATAATAACATAAAATATCAATCTTAAAATAAAACTCCAATAACATTTAACATTTCATTAAATTTGCAAAATTTAGATAATAATTTTTTTTCACTCTAACAAGAATTCGTCAACCTCATAGAAAGCCTTCTCACTGAGAAAAGAATATAGTTTTGTTTTGAATTGTTTTTCTTCAACAATACTTCTCAAATCAGCCTGAAGTTTCGCAAAAAACTTTTGTTCCCTATAAGTAGGTGTTTTTTCAAATACACTCAGCCTATGTCTCTCAACTGAAATGTTATTTCTTCCTCTTGTGTTATAGCCATGAATATCTGAGTTAACTTGGAATGAATTCAACCTATCCTTCACATGTAATATTGATTTGAAAATGTACAATGATGGAACAGTTAAAATACTTAGGCTACTGAACGACTCCCGACATGTCTGTCAAATTGCTAAATTGCTCAAATTACAAACCTTATTGGACCGTTCTATTACAAATTGCTAATGACAAGAAAGTAACTGTATATGCAAAGTAACTGGATGACTTGTATTTCACAAGAAAGTAAACTGTAAAGTACGAATTTGATAGAGTTTATAAAGTGTTCATGACACTACACAAATTTTATAAGACCGTTAAATTACAAAAAAGGTTATAGTAAAAGTACCCAAGTAAAAGGTAGAATAATTGACAATATTTAGCAGTTCTTTTCTCATTGTGTAGTTGAAAAATATCAACAGAGGTTCCACATATATAGGTTCTTCAATATTGTAATTTAGCCTACCTATTAGGTATTATTTTTAGTAGCAAAAGGCCATTGTTGTGAAATTTCAATTGAGAAGACCCAAGTTAATATTAGAATATCCTACCGTACCTTGAATATTATATTTCAATTACCTTAAGAAGTACTGCTCCGCTGTTCGATAATTTGATTAGTACGTTTTTGGATTAGTCATTAGGCTACTTATCTTTTTTTATTGTTTCTTGGATAGAATTGTTTTTTGAGAAGTTTCTTGAATCCGTTATTAAATTGTTAGAAAAATCTACTTGATTTTTTTTAATAAAACATTCCACTGATGCATGTCCGGCCTTCAGTGTATTGGATTCGGCCTTCAATTTGTGTAGCGTCATGAAACTTCAGTTCCAGCTATGATTCTACTCATCAAAAACAAATATCATTTTAATGGACATCATCCCAACTTAGTTTGTCGGCAATAAAATGAGGCTTGATTATAATTATTTGTTTGTATGGGATGAAGTGAAACTTTCAAAAAGGACTTGGGCAATAAAAGCAACTCATTTAACTGCAGCATGGATGGAATCGAGTGTGGAATTTGTGATTTAAGCTAAGCGGGGTCGTAAAGTGATCGGAGCAGAGCACTCAGCAGTCAGCAGTCAGCAGTCAGCACTGTTCTGTTGCTTCCTGAATATCAACTTTCAACTTTCGATTTAGCAGTTCAATGAACAAATTATCTGTGCAAGTTTCTATACTGCTAAATTGGCCACGGTCCTACGGAACACTATTGGCTTAACGCCATTCTTGTATCGTATTTATTGCATTGCTATGTATTTTATCTGTTACTATCAATATATTTGAAGCTTTCAAGAAAGCTGGATTCCTACCATATTTCCTTTCAAATGAGAAAATCGTTACAATTTGCCATGATTGATTTATGTTTCAAGAACTCCGAAATATTTTATTAATCTTCCTTATATCGTCTTTCATTGCTTTTCCAATTATAGTCACTTTTTCTGCTTTCTTCAATTAATTCAAATACATTCAAGTTTTTGTCTCTCTTTTCTAATAAATACATCATCAATATTAAAATTTATTGAAATTTTTCCATAAATTCCTATTTATGCCTATAGTTGAAAATATTCATACTTTTCAAATCAATCATATTTTATATTTTCTCATAGTTTCCAGGCGAATAAAGATTACTTTTAAACAAACTATTTTTTAATTTTCTCAAGTTTTCTTACTAATCGTATTTCTCTTATTATTATTATCATCTTATTTCTAAGATATTGTGGGTTTGAAAATCCTCTATGAAGATTTAAAATTCCCATTTTTTCTAACCATTTCCATCTATTCAAATGTACTTTATAAACATTCCTATAATACTTTCAGTATAGACCTATTTGTTATGAATGTTACATCATCAGTATAGGATTGATTCTCTCATAAATATGTTATTTCAATTTATCTATTATCTGGTACTCTGGTGGCCTATTTAATTTTATAATCCTATCCTCATGATGTTCCTGATTTTGATGATTCGAGAAGTCTTCACTTTGCTAAAGATGTTACACTTTACTACTGTAGTAAATAGTAACAGGTGTTATACTCATTTGTTCTGAATTAGCTACTCAGTGATAGTTGCTATTGAATAGTTCGTTTTTTTATTATGTACTATGATTCACAGTAGGCCTACTTCATTTGAAAATCTTACATGGAAATCAGTCTCATGATATTCCTGATTCTTTGAATAGTCTTTGATCATAGACAAATAGAATCTCTCTGCCTTTTATTGAATATTGTACAATGTGTACCGTATAAAATTCTGAGATGCTTTGAGTAGCCCTTGTGTTGAGCATGGTACAGGTCACTATCATAAGAGGTTGTTTCCTCATGTATGTACTGGTATGACATTTTTCGATTATCAAAAATATGATATGAGTGTTAATCTTAGTCTGAGTGTTAATCTTTGGTAAAAACAGAAATTTTAAACTTAACCTCACTTTGGACTATTTATGTGCCAAAATCAAGGAATTGAAGAAGTTTTGGGCAATTGCCTGTTTCTCTTTCCAAATATCGTGTTTGTGACTGTTCTAATAAATAAATAAATATATTCATTTCGCGAATATGAAATATCAATTTGTTATCTGGTACTTGGTCCTGTAATAGGCTACTACTCACGTGATAATCGGTCTCATGATGCTCGTGGTGCTTGGAGTAGCCCTTGTTGTGCTGAAGATGGTAGAGGTCTCCATCGTAGGAGGACTCCTCCTGTTGTTTGTAGTGGTACTTGGGCTGATACTGGTAGTGATACTGCTGAGGCTGGTGGTAGGCGGGTGTGGGTGCGTGTGCGTAGTGGTGTGACTGAGCCTCGTCGTTGTAGTTGTAGCTGCTCTCCTCTCCCCCCGCCCCTGCTCCACCGCCGTAGTCGTCACTCTCCTCCTGCGATGTCTCAGCTGATGACTCTGAGCCACCCCCCAAGCCATGCGTGTACTGTGTCAACGGATCACAGTACACCAGACATATCTGCAGGACTAGAGCCAGTGAGGTAGCCTAGGAAAAAATGTGAAGGAATAGTTATTGACAATGAAGAAAATCGTGGTGGAGAAACTACCGATTTTGAGTATTTACATTACTGAGTCATGAATTTGTGAAATGTGAAATTTGTTAATTGTGTATGTGCGCTTCTGTGTACGAGGATGATTCCCACAAGAGGTTTGGATTTGTGCTTGGCTAATTAGATCAAGGAAAAATATGAATATTTAAAGTGATCCAGAATAATGAAGTAAATTAGATTTGGAGACCATATTTACATTGCTACGCTTTGCGTTACCTATTCTTGAAGCTGTATGCTATAATGCTGTTGTATTTGGAGGTGCGTCTCTTTTGGGTGAGGATAATGCCCACAAAAGGTTTGCTACATGTTTTCAAGTGAAAGAGCGATTGGAATTGCTCAATTTTTGTCAGTGAATATTCTATTTTATCTCTTTTCGAAATAGGCTATAAGAAACATTTTTATCAAGTGTACCTTTCTAACTATGTATCTATCTGAGTTAGAAAGGGTACCTGGTCTCAGGTTATAGAGCACAACATTACGCTCTGGGCGATTTTGTATTATACATTCAAATAGTGGCAATCGGTAGGTACCTATACAGTCGATTAAAAACTAAAATTCCTTAGATTTTTATTTTCCTAGATTTTTATTTTCCTAGATTTTTACAAAAATGAGGCTCGTATTTGAAAAATTCCAACTCAGTACTCATTCAAGATAGAGAGCTCCAATTATGATTTCATATTATTTGAAATTTTATTAGCTAAAACAGAGGCAAGAGTATTTTTTTCTGTCTGATGGCTCGATTTTGTCAAAATCGCAAAAAACTGGAAAAGTAAAAAGACATCCGAGGCTTTTGGAGCACCCGTCGGTAGAAAGCTTCAGTGCTAGGAGGTCAACCTTTTGCACTTTAGTTGTCCAATACTCCAGAATAACTGCACGAAAAATTAAGCTTGTTCCGAATTAATTCCCCAAAGGGCCCTTTTCCAGTACCTGGTGACTAGACTGAGTCGTGTTACTCGAATAAAGGCAAGGGTGAATGAGCAAACTGTATTCCAATGTGTTTTCCATAAGAATTAGCCTTTCCTATATTGCTATTTATTGTTATGAAGTAATTTATTGATGAAGCGAATAGATTGATCGATCATTTTCTATTACAATGTGAGAGATTCTTCAACATAAATCCATTCCTTTCACAAACATTTATATTTATCAGTTATAGAACCGGTTATGTATTTATTGGAGATACATTGATAATAATGAGAATTTGAAGTGAAGTACATTGTAAAACATTAACTAAAAAAGTTAAAGGTTTTAAATTTGACTGTAGTAGAATTATTATATAATATAATCTGATTCAACTTCGATTATTATAATAAATTAAAGCTGGAGTATCGATCGATATGAGTACTGAGGTTAAAGCTACTGTATACTAATGACAAAAGATTATTAAGATTGTTGTCCAGGAAATTTTCAAATTTCCAACTGTAGTAATTGATATGACAACTGTAGAAGACTAAAAATTAAATAACTATGAATAAATTGATTTTAATTTATTCTATTGTGGAATATTAACAATGATTTCATAATTAATAAATTTAAAAAACAAAATAAAATAGCCTCTTAAAACTGTAAAAGAATTATATAATTTAGCCTCTTTCAACATATATTGTAATATTAATGATCGTTTTCTCATCCTATGTTTGGATGAACTATCCAAATAAAATTGAAATTAAATATCAATTATGAATATAATGCTCATATAGTAATTCTCTTGAAGAATCTTTAATACACGTTTCCAATTTGTAAAAAAAAATATTAAACTTTGTTAAACTTACAGATGCCGTCAAATCAAGAAAAATTTGAGCTGTTGAATAAAAATTTATTGGTTTCTATTGAAGCTATTGTTTTAATGCACAAACTAAAACTTGAAATACAGGAGCAACTTGCAAGCTCCACATTTGCTAAACGTTGAAAAAATCATAACTTAAATTCAGACTATGCAGTGTTTTACTTGAAATTGATAAAATTAATTACCGGTATATGAAAATCATTGATTATTTATATCCAATTAAAAATCAGCCTCACCTTATAAATCATGATTACTTGGACTGAAAAACTTGATCAACAAACAAAACACAATACACTTTTTACCAGGAGGTAGATTTAGATTATATTAAACAACACTCCACTTTCCGAAAACTGTTAGATTAGATATGGCGGTGGTTGTTCACAGAAGAGTAATCACTGATTGGTAGTGATGTGAGGTGTTAACCAAGTTTATATAGACGTTCGTCCCTTCCATGAAACGGAAGGTGAAAAGTGTCTGACTTCCACTTCCCCACTATGGTGAAGAGTGGCTGCATATTCCACCACACAGAGCCACCTGCATAACGCTAGACTATATCATTGAGATCCACCTTAAAATGGCAGCATTTTTCGAATGGAAAGCATTGATGTTATTTATAAGAAATGCTGATCCAAAGTGAATCTCACTGCTATACAGAAGCTTTCCCATTAAGATGTTAGAAAGGTTTGTAAGCCTACGGCATCGATCACAATGCATGTTGGCACTATTATTTCGCACGTATTATCAGCATCCCACACAATGCGCGCGCATTACGACACTACGACTCAATTTTCGATGCGATTAAGGTGAAAAATATGATTTAATGATGGCGGGTGAACGTGAATGCGATCTTCATTGAAATGATCAGCCCGACACAAAAGATTACAGGGAAGTGATTGCTCTGTAGCACGTCTCTAAACTCTAATTTTTCACATACGCAAATTCTATTAGGTCCAGTCGGAATCCGATTATCAATCGGTACCTTCGAAAATCGTATCAAAACTTTGATACTGTATATTATGTGATGCGTAATTGATTAGTCGTCAGTTTTCATTGCAAGTATTGATTTTAATCAATGACATAGATCGTAATCACTTACCTATTGCTCCAAAGTGAATTGTGTAGCCATATATTATATAATTGGATCAATAAATGAAGAAAAGGAAATTGAATACTGTTGTAGAAAAGGGGGAACATATTTTGTGAAGTGCCTCATCACGGTTCATAATTGCGGTTCTTTGATAAATTCGCCCCAATAATCTGTGACATTAAATTATCAGCAATATCATTATGGTGTAATGTAATGTGCTTAATCTAATCTGTGCTGCAATTTATTGCAGTTCTATAATGGGATTTAATTTGAACTGTTATTTGTAAGTAATTCTGACAGTTTCAAGTGAATCTCCTAGCTGAAAACTCATTTTTGAACTCTTCAGCGGTTATTGGATGATAACTTTACTACATTAGTAAATCGGGCTACTATACTGTAGGCTACTATAGAGAAATGGTGTTCCATAATAATAATTAGTTCACTGATTAATGATTGAATGAGCTAATAATTTATTTTAACTTTAATTGGATGAATATTTATTGATATTAGTTTTATTGGAGAATTGCCTTATATGTATTCATATACTCTTTAAGATTATTATGACACTGTGTTATCTAAGAAGACGTAAAAATGATATATGGTACCGGTATTCAAGTTTATTAGCTCCTGTACGGTACTTGTGATGAATCATAATTATTATGGAATTCTTTGACTTCTAATTGGTGTTGGTGACTTCTAATTGGTGTTGGTGACTGATGTATAGTTGC